>NC_081407.1:554848575-555168945 GCF_030272615.1 Cryptomeria japonica | reverse complement strand
CTACCTATGGTGCACTTGACGATACGGTGGCGGGAACCCCTACCTGTGGTGCACTCGACAATGCGGTGCTTTGCACATTGGTGAGGATGGCAGTCCTCAATTGTGGCATAGAGTCTAGAAGGTCTTTTACCTTTATCGGCACCTCTATCTGCAAGATTTGCCCAATGATGTTATTTTCCGCTTCCGTACGGAATGATGTACTCGCCACCTCGTTGTCCCGTCGTTCGGTCGTTGTCTCACGTTCAATATTGGCCTTTGCCTCCCGTAATCTCTCCTCCTCCATACGAGGGTCGGGATAAGTGGCTTTTTTCGTCTGGGCGCGAGTGATCGCCAGTACTTCTTTCTCACCAGTCTTCTCAGCCTTCTCAATGTTGAGGAGATTAACCCCTGCCTGCGGGCAATTTGCATCCTCATGGTCGCCTGGCCCACACCAACGGCAGAGGTGCTGAGGGGTGGCTTCCTTCGTGCAATCACGGGCGAAGTGCCCTCACTGATTACAGGCCCTACATTGGATAATTGGCCGGCCCTTGGCGTCATACTGGATACGGCTTCCGTTATTGTTATTGTTGCTATTCCTTCCGCCACCACGTCTGTTGTCCCGGTATCCTCCAGATGATGTCGTTGTGTTAGTATGTTGGCCGGTACCCGCTGGTGCGGATGTTGTGGCCTGCTCCGTGAACAGCACCTGGTTCATTTGCGTACTTCGGGTTTTCATGTTGTATGGGCACTCCTTGGTGGAGTGTCCCATCACTTGGCAAATCTCGCAGAATGCCTTCTTTTGGCAAGTACCCTTGTGTGCCCTTCCTCTTTGCACTCAGTGCACCATATGTCCCCTTCGTTCCGACCAGTGCTTCTCATTATTTTGAATTCCTTTCTCATTCGCTCCATGTCTTTCTGGAGCGCTTGCACCCGTTTGCCAGCCTCGTCGTCGCTGCTGCTTTCCTGTGAAGAGTCATCGTCCTCGGATGAGGATTTATTACTTTTCTTCTTCTTTGATGTTTTGTGTTTGCTCTCCAGGGCCATCACCCTATTATAAGCGTCGTCATATGACGTCGGGGGTACAATTTTCATCTTCCTCCGTAGGGAGGATTTCAACCCTTCAACGAACCATCGTTTCTTCAATCCATCTGCGGGTTGGCTTTCCATTTTACCCAAGAGTTCTTTCAGCCTCCAACTGTATGCCCGTATTGTCTCCCTGGTACCTTGTTTGGTACTATATATCTCCGTTACAATTTCATTGTCATCACGGAGCAACCGAAACTCCCTCGTGAATTCCTTCTGTAGATTGGCCCACGTGGCCACTTTTTGCTTGTCCACATCGGAGTACCAATCTATGGCAACTCCTCGTAACGTGGCTGGGAACTGTTGTACCCAGTCATCCTGGTCTGTTACTCCGTTGGCGGACCAAATGGTTTCACATGTACGGCAGTGCTGTAAGGGGTCTTCCTTGCCCTCCCCTGTGAACTTTGGCAATTTTTGTTTACTCGCCATCCCACCGCTGGGTCTCACTCCTCTAATTCCTTGTGTGCTTGTACCTGGCGATCCTCCGCCTCCTGCAACTGAACCTCCACTCGTGGGTCCTTCGGAAAAAGTTGCTGACACCGAACCAAACAAATTGCCTCCTGTACGGTACCCTTGTGCTCCCTCGGCACCTTCAGTCGTACCGTCACCTTCCGGTGTCTCCCTCCGGTTGTCCTCTAAAATGGACAAATTCTTTAGCAAGTCTCTGGTAGCGTCGATCAGGTTTAGACTTCGCCTTGTTTGTTCCACCAACTATTTGCGGCGTCTTACCCTACGGTGGTATTCTGGCGAACTGTAGAGTTCTCCTTCGGCACCCTCCGTGACTCCTTCTGGCAGCCCTACAACAGTGTAGACAGTGTAGTTCTCTCCGTCTATCTCTACCTCCGCAACCTCCGTGACACCTCCTGGGTTCCCTTCGGGCAACCCCTCGGCCAGTCGTCCCTCGGCAAGCTGCCTTAGCCTACGCCTTCGTTCTATCTGCTGTCTGAGATTCAACGCGGTTTGTGCCACTTCCCATTCGTCACTCTGTATCTTTTTATTTTTGTCCTTATTTAGTCTATTGGGCATAAGTCACTTCCATACACATCAAACACACGCCATGTACACAAGAAAACTTTTATTTTTTTATTTTTCCCTTTCAACCATAATTTATATCAACATTGTGTCGGGATTCTTACAGGGTTCAATTTCCCCTTCGCCTCTTGTTCCATGTGCGTGTCGTCGGTCTCTGGGTTCATCTCACCGACGGGTAGGCCCATCGCGTCCGTGCGCCATCCGCATCTTCCGTTCCCAAGTACGTCTAGGCAACGGCGCCAAATGTTTGCCCTCTCGGGTGAATAACTTAAGGCATAAAGAACATAATGCAGAATAATGCCGTAAATATCAGACAAAGTATATCAGATGTTCTATTCATAATCAGTCTCTATATTAATTCCACAGTCCATGTACAATAAGTGCTTATAACATTACATCTGACACGACTAACATGATCCCACTTCGAAGAAAAGGTACACAATATATAATACCCAAAGGGGTGCGACACAACCGTCGCGACTCCAACTACCTACCCGTCGGCTAACTAACTGACCGCCGTAACTCATTATTACCGACGACAACATAAACATAATATAACAACATAACATAATGATTATTCCCAGCAACAAGTGGCTGGTAAATTTTGATGCATTTTTGGATGTCAATATTTTGGTGCATTTAATTCTTCACCTGGTTTGCCAATTTAATTAGTCATTATTTAATTGGGCATTTAACTTAAAAGTTCCTGAGTTAAATTTAAATATTTAACTTAGGTGATTATTTAATGCTGGGTCTAATGTTTAAAGGACAAAATTAAAAGTTCCCTTTCTTTTTGGAGACATAAGGGATAATAATATTTTATTACAACTTTCTTTTATTCCACATTCATGGTGCATTGGGATGTGTGCCCAAAGAAATTATAAATGAGAGCTCTTTAATGCTGAAGAGGATAGGTTGGAAATTGTGTTATCTTGGAATTTCGTGTATTCTGGAGATCATCTCTGGAAACTATTTCAGGCATTGGAGGACGTTCATCCTCTTTTGCAGCATCATCCATGCCTCTGTGAAAGACCAGGTCTGGAAGATTTCTTAAGAAAACAATGAACTTTGGGAAGATTTCGATTGACAGAAGACATCTACAGGATAGCTGAGAATGCATGGTTGGGAGCAATTGTAGAGCAATGAATGGTAGTCACAGTAATTTATTATTGATGTTTAGCTGCATGTTGATATAACACTGGAAGTAGTCATACACGCCATCCCTCATTCTGGAGGGGTTTGAACTTACAAGAGAATACACAGAGAAATTCAAACTGCTACAGCACTTAGCATTACTGCCACCACAGTCTACTCTACTGCTGTGTGACCATTAGTTGGGTATTCACAGTAAATTCGAATTGCTTTGATATCCGAGTTTGTGGGTTGGCAGACTCAAAAGACCAGTGATTGAGATTGTTTAGAAGTTTGAAGGGGTTTGAAAGGGGGTCGATTGGTTCTGGTTTATTGGCAGCTCGAAAATCCATTGACCAGTTCCAGTCAGCTCATAGCCACCCGGTTACCAATACTCAGTGTGTATTTTCCTATAATGGCAGCGTAATACTTTGGCCACGTAGGGTGGGTTAAATACTGTCATTAAGGTGCCGAAAGGTCTGCTGGAAGTGTGCCGCCCAGTCATTAGGGCCGAGAACTGCATTTGGCTTGGACATGGATTAGTGTTGAGTCATGGACTACATTGGCATTATTCTGGAGTTAAAACAGCGACCAAGGATTGTCCTCCAACGGCTTGGTTACAGGTTCTTCGTATTTACCTTGTGATTGGGATATGGTGTATTTTCCTGTTGAAACTGAATGATTGTAATCTGCAATAAATTATATGTGTAACAAAATACTTGGAGTTTGAGCTCAATCAAAAATGTCCTTGATGGCTGGAAATCACTGCTTATGAACTTAATTGTAGAATTTGTTGTTTTCATTAATACATGTATATTGGAATGTGAATGATTGCAAATCTCTAAAAACAAACGCATCAGGTTTCAACATAACCACAGATTAAACAGACACCAGAAAGGAAAAAAAATCAGTCCATTAATGAAGCCTGTCAACTGTTTGTCAAAATACCATCAGCTAGATTAACAAGGGAAAAATTGGCAAATAGGGCAGCATATTACACTATCTTGCATTAAAACCAACTCCACTAAAAACAGCGATAAAAAGATTCTTCTTCCAAAATACGATAGTCGAAGCACCTCGTCTCTAAAAAGGTGATAAGAAAAAATCTTCTTCCACGTATCCCACTAATCAGCAAATAGCATGATTTGTCCATAAAGCAGAAAAGGCATTACAAAGCCCCACATTCAAACACCGCTGAAAAAGTATTAAGTTTGCAGCCATATGCAAAAGAAATGCGGCCCATAATATAACAATCATGCCTTTCTTATTAATCAACATATTTGAAAGAGTCAAAGGATGATGTGGCAGATATGCTGACGAAGCAAGTGAGGTGGACAAGCAAGCAGCTTAGGCAGACACCCAACCAGCTTAAGTAGACAGCCAAGTAGCTCAACCAAACAGCCAGGTAGTTCAACCCAGCAGGCAAGTAGCTCAACCAGGCAGGCAAGTAGCTCAAGCAAGCAACCAGGCAACTCAAGCAACCAGCCAAGCACCTCAACCATCCAAGCAAGCAACTCAAGCAGGCAAGTAGGGAGCTCAAGCAGCTCAAGCACTCAACCAGGTAGCTCAAATGAGACTCCAATGAACATTTTCCTGAGGCTCACCAATTGACATCAATGACAAAATCTGCAACAAAAACTTGCCCCGGGTCTGCCAAAGTTTAGAGAAGGCCAGACC
Organism: Cryptomeria japonica; assembly: GCF_030272615.1. Lineage (NCBI taxonomy): Eukaryota > Viridiplantae > Streptophyta > Pinopsida > Cupressales > Cupressaceae > Cryptomeria > Cryptomeria japonica. Next base: position 555,164,043 of record NC_081407.1, on the reverse strand, counting down.
CACAAGCTATGGCTGATGCCTGATACCCTGCCCGAATCCACAACGGACTGGCGGGGGACCTCAAACCAGGACCTAGGTCTTTTAGGCTGCAAACCGGTATCCTAGTTAAGGACATTAAATGAAGAGGTAACCATTAATCACTAACCATGAGCCAGATATTCATTCTTAGATTTTGAACAGCAGCAAGTACAAAACTGATCTGCACAAAGGGCTGAACAGCAGGCAGAAGGTGAGGATATCGTCGTCAGTGTTCTCTTGCACTCCAAAACATGTGTGGACAAGCAAAGCCCTCCACTATTTCCTCCAAGGAACTTCCAAGAGCAAATTGCTTTCAAGCTTTCTGAGAGAAAACAAACCAACAAGGAACAATAAATAAAAAATATATATTAAACTTTTAAAAAAATCCTTTTCTACACATTTTTGCTCTGCAATGAAACCAACCCAATCTAGGTCTATTTGGCAATGCCCTGGATGGCCTTGTAATGGACATAAACCAAGTTCGAACAAGACCTAGATCTGGGGGGTTTCCGAGACAAATCAGTAACAATGTTTTGTTTTGTTTTGAAAGCCATAGATCTAATTTTTTTCTGTTTTTATAGTGCTTGGAATTATAGCAATTAAATTTTCTTTTTTTTTCTTTTTCAATGCTAGGGCTTGCACTTTGCATCTACTAGATTCAAGAAGTGGAAGTTGAAAAGATGGCAAAAGGGACGTCATTTGAATAAATGGCATAACAAAACCGACCACAAGATTAGTCATTTGCAACTATTATAGATTTGATGATCAGTATAACCATCAATCACCTCAAATTCCACCTTGCACAAATTTACCGCCACAGCCTGAAATTGTCTGTATAGTGAGCTAGAGGTTGGATGGGAGATGAAGATGGCCATTGGATTGACAAACCAAAAAAAATAAAGACAATGAGTCTATCCTCAGCCATTGTAGCAATGATTCCTATCAACATGGTGCAAGAATCTGAGATAGATATGACAAAAATTGTGGGCTCTAGTCATGGTCTACCGATTATGGATTTGTGGCACATCCACTTCATTGAGATCCAATAAAGTCTAGTCATGAATTCTTTTGCCCCACACAACATGCCAAGATCACAACTTTCTCTTGAAGGTTTATAAGTTGGCAAGAAGCCTATCTTGGGAGAATTTGATCACAGCCTTGACCATTGCTAGGAAAGGGTACATGTACATGCTGCCTACGGAACATGATATAAGTGGATCATTGCTCCAGCAAACAATGACAAATGCAGAGACAATTGTGAAGGAGAAAAGAAGCATTGTTGCAAGTATAGATGCACCATATTATCAGATGGTTAGTTGGTTAGAAAAATTGCACACTCATCAACTGTCTAGTGGCTTCAAATGGTGAGATGGTTTTCTTGAGATCCATCGACAACTCAAATAAAGTCAATAATGCAGAAATTGTGAGTCTAATGTTGTTGGAGGTTATGTTAGAGGCAAGTATAGAAAATGCGGTCCAATTTGTAATAGACAATACAACATATGTGACAGCATGAAAATAACTTGAGGAGAGGTGGTCAATACTTTATGGGACTCCTTGCATTGCCCATTGCAGATCTTTAGTTGGAGGGTATAGGACAACTTGATTGGGTGAAAACTGAAATCCATGGTGAGAGATGCCAAAAACATCACCCAACACATCTACAATCACCCTAGGGAATTTCGCTTGATGGGAGATCAAACTGAAGGAAAAGAGCTTCTGTAAGCAAGGACCACATAGTTTGCAACTAATTTGCTCACCTTGCAAAGCATTCATAGTATGATAACACCTTTGAAACAAATGTTTGTGTGAAGAATGGTTGGATTCTTCTTATTCAAAAAGGAAAGAGAGAGGGTCACAAAGACAATTTTGGAGGATGTCTTTGCAAAGACTGCTCATGAGATCAAGGTAGCTTCAAACTTCTATTTAAAATTTATACTATATAATTAAGCTCACTCTTTCTAAATCCTAATTAAAAGATATCATTCAATTTATTTAAAATTTATTTTAATTGCAACTTTAATTTGTTTATAGCTGTTGGAGCCTTTAGTCAAAGTTTTGTGTTCAATGGATGGTGACCAAAACAAAATGAGATATATTTATGAGGCCAAGGGGGCCACCCCAAACTATAGATGGGAGATAAGGAAAAGAAGTTGAATCCATTTGAAACATTATTGATAGGAGATGCAACAATCAACTCCACCAACCAACCTATGCAGCAAGGTACCATCTCAACCCTAATTATTTCTTTGTAGATGACTCCAGGGATGTTGATTAGGAGGTTATGGAGGATCTCTCAACATGAGAGGATGTTATCTAAGGTTGAGTTAAAGGACCTAATTATGGTAAGCAGCCAAATGCTTCACCACTAGTTATCTAAAGTGTGAACCACCCAAGCACTATGTAACAAAATATTTGTCTTCACTTCACTTAAAAATTCCACATCTTGAATCTGTACAATTATTGCTTACTTTCAAACTTGTGAATGCCTTCCAAATCTTTAAAAGCTAGCCCTTTAAATTTTATCCACAGCTTATAGCACTTTTGTATAGAACATAACTAGAGCTTATTTCATGGCATTCACATGAAGCACAAGAAGTTGACACAAAAACACCTCAATGACCTCATCTTCATGCAATATGACCCTTCACTCAAAAAAGGTGGAGGGACCAGCAAGTCATGAGCTGATTGACTTGGATGGCATTACATTATCCATATAACAAATGGACAACAATGATGAGGATGAGGACCCCATGTTTACAGACAGCAAGATTGCATGTTTTATAGGACACAGAGAGGAGCAGCAGAAGAAAGAAGCATTGAATTGCATGACATCATGGCTGATGATGATATTGAGCCTAGGGAAAAGTCATTAGCTTCCAATTCAAAGGTGGATCTGCAACTAACTGCGAGTAGTAGGACACCTAGGATATATACTAAGGAAAAATTATATATTGTCATACATTGCACCAAATTGTAATTTTTTATGATGATTTTCAATCAACATATTGCATATCAAATTATTATTTGTTGTATTTGCATGCTGATGAGATACTGTACTCTTTTTTTATTCAAATCTAATTAAAAACACTTCCCAACATTGTACGGACTCATTTGATACATTGTGTAACTGTAGTTTGAGTGAAATTTATGATTTTTTAAAGGAATTTGAGTACTTTTTAATTTACCAAGTTGCCAGTATAAGTAAAAACTGGGTCTGTCAAGTTTTAGTGCCTTGTGAGTTTTCAAACAATGATTGATACCATACATGTTCCTATATGAATATTTTTAAAATATTCCATTGAGAGATGGCCATACACACACCAACTTCGCATTACAGAAAACAAACGTAAACCGGTTGGATTCAGTACCTGCTTGACTAATATGCTTTGGTGAGAATTTAATCCATTCAGCAGAAGGGAAGGGCGTCTCTTGTAAAAGCTGGTCTCAGATTCACATCCTTGCTCATGAAATTCAACATTTCCACCAACTGTAGCACAATCTCCACTATTTTGGTCTCTTAGCAGAGTATCACGCCACTGACCAAATTTAATCTTCATCCTTTCAGAAAAGAGAACATCGGCAATACTAATCAAAGGTATCTCTTTTAATTGATTTATGCTTATTTCAGAATTGCCTTTCTTGTTTTCATCCACATCTGTCAAGCCCAGTTTATGTCTAACTTCAGCTTCTTGCTGTTTTGATAAATATGATATTCCTGTGAACAAATAAACACTAAAATAAATTAAAAACAGAATTAAAGGCTGAAAACCCTAAAATTGTTATGAATTACTTCACATCAAATCAATATTGGGCAGGAAAAACACATTGTAATTGTTGGATAAACAAGAAATGAAAATTTGAACACAAATGTGTGTGTGTTGCCAATCAATTAGTTGCAACACTTCTATCATGAATCCTGTTTAAGCCCCCAAACTTGTAGTCACCGAGGTGGTCTCCGTGTGATTTCAGGTGATTTCCAGCCTAACAGACAACCTAGACAATGAGACGGTCAATTAAACAAGACATATCGACATGCAATGGAATCTTGAAAGGATGGCTTCCATCATAGAAAATCTGAAAATCCTTTCAACAAACATAGAAAACATCAAAAAACCCATTCTAAGCGAAGGCATTATCCCTAAAAAATGAATAGCTACTTTTTAAAACACCTAGAACCCAAATATTTTTAGTTTCCTTTTCCCTTTCATTTTGAAAGCGATCCGTACATGTAAACCTTATTTCTCATAACTCTAAATATAATAAATAATGGATAGTTGTGATAATAAAGATCAAATTAAATCTGCAAGTTGCAAAACTTTCTATATTCTGGGCCCTTGATGGTTATATACCACTTGAAACTTAAATATCACACACAAGGTTAAGTATAACATACACCGTTATACCTCCCTTTTTTGTGTATGTTTGTTTGTAATGTTTGAATAGTGTTTTTGCAGATGGTTTTGATGATGAATTTCAATATTTCTTCATAACAATAAATTGCAGCAAAATAGAAGATATTGCATTAATTTAAACTCTGTAAAATTTGAACATTACATAGGAAATACTGAATACACTGCTGAAAATTACAGATTTTTCTGCAAGCTTAAATATTCATTTTTTCAATAAAATACTAACAACCCAGTTCATAAAATAACCCCTATTATCTATATCCAACATACCCAAAAAATGCAACAATACTTTGGTTTGGGCTGCTCACAAAATTCACCCGAACAACACTCTAAAAGACTGAAAAACTACAAAATCACTGTAGTAATGTTACTGTAGCGGTGGTACTGTGGCAGCATCACTGTACTAGCGGTACTGAAGCAAATTCTTTTTTTTTATTTTTTGGCTGCCACCAATGTACTCAAAATCTGCTCTAACAATCTTCTCCAAAATCTGCCCTAAGTGTTCAGAAATCAAACTGCAGATATGAACCCAACAATGAAGCCCAACTATGTTTCCTGAATGAAAACACTCAATAATCCTCTTGACTGTATCTTGCAACAGCGAAGAGAATGTCATTCATGAGGGATTTCATCCTCAAAAACCCTTGAGAAATTACCCCAGCCATACACTCACAAATTCTCCATCCAAGCATGCTGAAAGAGCTCTCAAAACTTCTATTTATTCACTCTCCAAGGAAGTCAACCCAACTCACAGGCAATGTGGAATAATAGAAATCACTTTTATTTTAATATTATAATCTCCTCATTAAGGTGCCCATGTACCTTTTAAAAGAAAGGGGACATTTAATACTTCTAACATTTAACTTTATGGTCCCACTAAATTATTAAATAACGATAAAGTTAAATATATAAATTTAACTTTATAACTTAGACTTTATCGTTAAATAATAAATATCTCCGATTAAAAATAAATTACCCAATTAGTATTCAACTATCATCACTGATATTGTCGCCATTCAAGAATGCACTGAAAATGCTTAAGTCACTGCCCTAGCCAGCTGACTTACTAAAAATAGTAAGTTCCTCAAAACTACATCAAATCAACTCGGATTGGCCTGAAACTGGAAATACCTCAGCCAAATATCCTCTGGATCCCTTCAACGTCCAAGTTAGCCCACGGGACCATGGAGAAATAGGCTAACAACGAATCACAAATTAACTGCCTAGAAAGGGGACATTACTTTAGGAACAATTATTAAAGCTATTTATCAATGCTTATGAAGGAGCCTATGCTCAAAAAGATCTAAAATTTGATATTGAATTATTTGTTTTTTTCTCTCATCCAAAAGTTCGTGTTGCTGATGGTTTAAACTCATTAGATAAATTAGATTTAATTTACTGTATTTATTCTGTCATGATTAAAGTTTCCATGACTTATTAATTGGCATCTAAGTTACAAGTAATTTTGATAAGCTATTCTCATCTGTGTTTCTGATGGTTTAAATTTGTTAGGTAAATTAAATTTGATTTATTGTATTTATGATAATCTATTCCCATTTGTGTTGCTTCTGGTTTAGATATTAAACTTGTTAAGGAAATTAAATTTGATTTATTGTATGTAGTCTGTCATGATTGATATTCCTACAACTTATTAATTGACATCTAAGTTAAAAGCAGTTTTGACAAGCTATTCCTGTTTTGGTTTTTGCACTGCATTTAAGAGAAATTCTAGTCCAGAGAGGTGAGTAAGCCAGTCCTTTCCTTCATTGTAATAAACTAATACTGGACTTACTATATCGTTTTTGCTCTTAGCTCTCCTTCAGTGTGGTATTAAAGCTAGGCCAAAACCAATGAAGACAACGAGCAAAAGTTTTTAGCAAAAAATCCTGTTTTTTTCTGACAGATACAAGCTCCTAAAATTGATGGTACTTCCTTTACAGATGTTTAAAAAGGTGACAGTCAGAAAACCCACATTTGTGATAACATCCCTTCTATTTTGAGAATCTATCAACTACAAGAAGTAATGAAGTGTAATGTCCCCACTTTGGAATAGAATTTAAGGGTAAATAATAACAATAAAATTGAAATTAAAATACCAAAGAATATAATTGAATATAATTAAATTTTAATTAAGTTAATGAATGGTCAAAATACATGAAATGAAAAGTTGCGACTCCCTCAAACATGAGATATAAAAGGGAGAAGAGAACCTCATTTGAGGGGGAAAATTTGGGGGGAATCAGAGGTGCAGAGCTGATTTAAATAAAAGTGCAGATCTGATTGTGGAAAGTTGTGTCCCTTTCAAAGGGCAGAAATAATGAAGAAGTGCACTCTTTCAAAGGGTGTGTCTCTTGCCAAAGGGCATACACGATGAAGAGGTGTGACCCGTCCATTTTATTGAGAGATATAAAGGAAAGGTATCAAAGCATCTAGGGGGAGCACCATCAATCAGATCACATCAGAACTATTATGAAGTTACATGCCATCTCCATACTCAAACAAAGGCATATATAAGGCCAATGCATAGGATGATCTAAAAACAACAAGCACTATACAAAAAGGCATATTTAATTATTGCAGAGCAGCAATACCAATCCAGGCAGAGATCTTATTATACGTCAATGCAGCATTGGCATGTTAACAAGTGGATTAAAGAAACGACAAAATTGGATTTACATTAACAAGTATTATTAATAATCCTTGATTAGGTGCGATAATCAGTAGCAGATTAATTAGTTAAGGCAAAAGACATGATATGAGGAGTCACCACCTTTGCAAGGATAGTGACTGTTTGGAAAAGCATAACTTTCCATGCAAATCGAGAGCTTATATACAGCATAACAACCACTCAAAGGAAAGGCATCGAACAATGCTGGAAGAGGTGAACATAATAGAGAGATCGAATCTGCAACTATTGTTAAGATAAGACGATATTCTGGTAAGAACTTCTGTGCATATTTTTTGTTATCTTTTCTGCATACTATTATTGATAGCAGATCGTGTTATGATCATTCACTGCATGTCTTCTCCAATCTGCTCATTTCTGACTCATACTGTGTAATCTATTATGGTTAATATGATGTACTATGATGTTTTCTTCATATACGTATTATGTCTGATTAGTGCAATGAGCCATGGTTATGAAGACTAGCATATGAGGGAGAACGGTTGATAAATACACCCTCACAAGTATGGTTGATAGAAGGAAAACGGTTTAGACACAATCACAAGTGGCGCTTGATTAAAGGAGAATGGTTATTAAAGAACCCTATCAAGTTATCCATCCTAGCTTGCTATGACTGGGATTCCTATGGTTATGATCTAGGATCCTGATCTTTTCATTTACAGTTGTTTGTGATTGCAGGTTTCCCTATTAAAGAGATAAAAGGTACTCCCTTTCTAACCTATCTTTAACAGCAAAGCATTATAATCTAGGACAATCTAGGTCATTTTAAAAGGGGACATTACAAATGGTATCAGAGCATGATCCCACCATCCTGCAGGGAAAAGATAAACCAGTCAATGCATTCTAGACAATTAAGGGTTTAACAATGTGTATATTCATGTGTACTTTTGTCATTTTTTGACACCCTTGGTCCATCACTGAGAACCGATCAGAGATACAATCCATGGACCGGCGCTGCCCCAGTTGATCAAGGAGAAAAGTAGTGGATTTATGAAGAGTGAAGTGTTGTCTTGTCTGGAGGAAATTCCTTCCTTAGCCTTTTCTCTCTTCCCAGAACTCTGGAACCCCGAGGTTCCAAAGTTCCTTCCTTTGCTTCCTTTTCTATCTAGTTCCTTGGAACTCCGAAGCCCCGAGGTTCCGAAGTTCCTTTCCCTTGCCCTTTTCTTTTCCCAGAACTCCGGAACCCCGAGGCTCCGAAGTTCCTTGCTGCCTCTCCTTCCCTTCCCCGAAACCCCGAGGTTCCGAAGTTCCTCCCTTTCCTTCCCCCTCCTTTTCAGTTCTCTGGAACTCCAAAACCTAGGTTCCGAAGTTCCCTCCTTGGCCTTTTCCTTTCTTTCTCCGGAACTCCGAAACCCTGAGGTTCCGAAGTTCCTCCCTTTCCTTCCCCCTCCTTTTCAGTTCTCCGGAACTCCGAAACCCTGAGGTTCCAAAGTTCCCTTTCCTTGCCTTCTTTGGAACTCCGGAACCCCAAGGTTCCGAAGTTCCTTCCTTAGCCTTTTTTCAATTCCCCGGAACCCCAAGGTTCCGAAGTTCCTTTGCTAGGTCTCCCCTTTTCCTTTTGCTTAGTCTCTTCTTCCCTTTCCCGGAACTCTAAAACCCCGAGGTCCCGAAGTTCTCCTTCCCCTTCCCCGGAACTCCAGAACCCCGAGGTTCCGAAGTTCCTTCCTTGTCTTCCCCACTTCGGGAACCCGAGTTTCCGAAGTCCTTGGACTTCTTTCCGACTGGAAACACTTCCGGATGGCGTGATCAACACTCAAAGCTTTAAATGCTTCGACGACTTTTGTGACTTATGCACCTTCTTTTGTGGAGCTATAGGAGTGCATTTAATGTTTTTGGCAGGATTTCCATCAAGAGAGGTACAGGGCCATGCTTGTTGTGGTAACTTATGTCATGTCTACATGCTCTGACTTTGGAAGGTCAATCAATCCACCCTTCTCAGGGTTGCATTTTCAGGGTATGGCTAGGTTGCTTGCATGTACAGAAAGTCAAGTACATGCACTTGCCTGCACTCCCAGACTGACATTTCCCTGCACACACAGGGGTCATGATCACTCTTGTAACCAATTTTCTATATAAAGGTTGTTAAGCCTTATTGTAAAGGGTTCTCTCCTTGTTGGCTTGAGCTATTCCATGCTCTTTCACTTCTCTTGTATTATTCTGCATTTTGCAACTGTAAGTTTGGCCATTGGCCTTCAAATGAATTGAAATTGCTATTCTTGTCTTTCTTCAATTTATGTATGCTATGTATGTTTTCTTACCTTCATCATAGGTGTATGTTTTGTGGCTCTTCTCTCATATATGTTGTGTTAATTTATTTCTGAGTGTGACCTGTGGGAAATCTTCTCCCCTCTTGACATTCAACGAATTCTAACCTCCATACATACATTGGGGTCACTCATACAACTGAAATTTCTGCATCTCCTGGGTATTTCAGTTGATTCTTTGTGTCATTTCAGGTAGGGAGAGAAACAATCTCTTCTTGGTGCATCACCTCCTTTCAATTTTAGCATTTCTCTCTTCTCTTTTCCTCTACAAGTTGTTAGGATAGGCTTAGGAGTAAGTTTTGAAGTGTTGAGTTGGTTCAACACCTGCACCTAGATTGAAAAGGAAGTTGGCCTTCTCCGGAGATTCAACCTCCTTGCGCAAGGTCCCACACTTCGGGGTTGTTTCCATGTTTCACAAGGTTGTTGAGTTGATAGCTCAGCAAGGGTGCACGCTTTTGTGATAATAGGTACACTTCGTGTATGTTCCATGTCTTCATACATTCATGTGTATACTCCGTGTTTTCCAAGTGTATGCTCCGTGTTTTTCTCTATATTTTTAATTTATCTATAATATGAGAATAAAAAAAGAGTGAACCAAAAGGGATATGAATCTCATACATGCCTGTCATGCTTCTAATTCTCTTCTCAATGAATTGGGATTTCACCTTTGTTTCTCTCAAGGAAACAACCAAACATAGTTCTTACAATTACAATTGATAAAGAAAAACTAGTTAGTTAGGAATCCTTGCATTGGGGGAAATTTAGTTAAAATGATAACTGCTTGAGGAAAAGCATTCTTCAGTGGGGCGGACTGTAATGTCCCCACTTTGAAATAGAATTTATGGGTAAACAATAATAATAAAATTAAAACTAAAATATAAAAGAATATAATTAAATTTTAATTAAGCTAATGAATGGTCAACAGACATGAAATGAAAAGTTGTGACTCCCTCAAACATGAGATATAAAAGGGAGAAGAGAACCTCATTTGAGGGGGATAATTTGGGGGGAATCAGAGGTGCAGATCTGATTTAAATAAAAGTGCAGATCTGATTGTGGAAAGTTGTGTCCCTTTCAAAGGGCAGGGATAATTAAGAGTTGCACTCTTTCAAAGGGTGCTAATGATGAAAGTGTGTGTCTCTTGCCAAAGGGCATACACGATAAAGAGGTGTGACCCCTCCTCATTGAGAGATATAAAGGAAAGGAATCAAAGCATCTAGGGGGACCACCATTAATCAGATCAGAACAGAACTGTTATGAAGTTACAGGCCGTCTCCATACTCGAACAAAGGCATATATAAGGCGGATGCATAGGACGATCTAAAAACAACAAGCACTATAGAAAAAGGCACATTTAATTATTGCAGAGCAGCAATACCAATCCAGGCAGAGATCTTATTATATGTCAATGCAGCATTAGCATGTTAGCAAATGGATTAAGGAAACAATAAGAATTGTGTTTAAGCAGCAGATTAATTAGTTAAGGCAAAAGACATGATATGAGGAGTCACCACCTTTGCAAGGATAGTGACATAACTTCTCATGCAAATCGAGGGTTTATATACAGCATAACAACCACTCAAAGGAAACAAAAATGATGTACACTGTAAAAAAATGGCAAGGATTATGAAGATTAATGGCAATGTGAAATGAAACAAAATGATGCACACTGTACAAAATGGGTGGGCATTCATCAAAGCACAAAGCACAGAGGAAATTTGTTGGATGTTGTGTTGCAACAAAACTCATAGAAAGTGTGCGAAATGAGAATCACAGACAGAGCACCCAAAACGTTTAACAAACCTCAAAGAGATTCTATATCATGGAATGTGATGATTGTTGATATGTGCAAAGTTAATTTGTTGAAAAGTATTTAGAAACTTTCAAGCAAATGCAAGTTGGCAAACATAAAACCAAATTCCATAATGTCTTTCAGCGTTCTCCTGCATGCGACAAACTGGAAGCTTTAAAAGAATTCAGCAAGCGAGTGACTCTGGTGAATGCTAAACCTAAGGATTATAAATATTGCATCAAAATGTTGCGGCAGTTAGCCTTCTCTAGCAAAAGTAAGGGTGGGATGCATAAAATTCTTTACTTTCAAACACATATCTCTGGAGGAAAGAGAAAAGTACTGTAATGGCTCAAATGGAAGAGTTTGGACAGAACAACAACCAGTTGCTACATAATAATATCTATGGTTAGCACAACGTTTTTATTACTAGAGCTTCTAAACCATTTCGAATAGGCAGGAATCTTGTACACAATTTTCTTGAACAGCTATAACTAATCCCAACTTGGTGCAGAGGCTATTGTGCACTCTTACTTTTGGGGTCTTTAGTTGGCTTTTTTCCTTGCGTTGCAACAACTAATGAGGGTAATAGGGACACACAGTTGTAGACAGAATTTAAGGATCTTGAATACGAGATTGTGAAGGCTCAAAGGGAATTTCAAAATATTCCCACTTCTAAGCTACTGGCAGATCACTTCCTCCTTGTGCACAGAGACATTAGTAACCCTTTAAAAGCCAAGTTTGTTGTGAAGGAAGCTATAGAATGCATTAGCGATTGTATACATATGTTGGTCGATAATGCTGCAAAATAATTATTTCCTTGGATGATGAAAATGTGAAGGTAATTACTTGATTAACTAATGAGACGAAAGCTCATTATAAAGAGATTACAAGCACAATGTTTCTAAACGAAACAATCGAAAATACAAGACTAAATCAGAAACTATCTAATCTAAAGTATAGATTACAATATTCACCATTAATATAAAATATGCTAAATATTAAACTAATACCCACCCCTAATGGTCAATCTATCAACTACACCAAGTTGCCCCCTAAATTTTACAAACTTTTATGGGCTCAGAGACTTGATGAGGATGTCTGCAGTCCGATCCTCAGTTGGAACATACTGCAACTACATTGATCCGTCTTCTACTAGCTTGCAAATGAAATGGCAATGAAGCTGGACATGCTTGGTATGTTCATGGAAGAATGGATTTTTGGCTAGTTTGAACACCCCTTGATTATCACTTAACAAGGGTGAAAGTCCGGCTTGCGACATTTGCATGTCAAAAAACATCCATTGAAGCCAAACCGCCTCACAAGCTACTTTTACAGTTCCCCGATATTCAGCTTCAATTGAGGAAAGAGCGGCTGCCTGTTGCTTCTTGCTTGTCCATGTGACTACACCAATACTCAAATTGAAAACGTACCCAGAGTTAGACTTCCTGTCAGCAACACAACCTGCCCAATCTGAGTCTATAAATCCAATAAGCCTAGGATCTTTGCTTCTGTTGTACAAAATGTCAAAGTTAGGAGTTCCCTTCACATATCTCAACACATGCTTCGCCACAACCCAATGTTCATCTTTTGGGGTTGTCATGAAGCGAGAGACGTAGCTCACAGCATAACTGAGGCCAAGTCTAGTAGTAGTGAGATAGATGAGGCTGCCCACTAGTTGCCTGAACACTAATTCATTCACCACAAGTGAATCTGATTTGGCTGATAATTTTAGACCCTTCTCCATAGGTGTAGATGCAAGTTTGCAGTCATTCATTCTAAACTTATCAAGCAAACTTCTGGCATACTTGGACTGAGAGAGAAAAATACTACCATTCGTTTTCCAAACTTCTACACCGAGACAATAATGCAAAAGTCACAAATCTGTCATGTCAAAGGATTGACACAAATTCTTTTTTATTTCGTCAACCAAACGTGTCAAGCTTCCAGTAATGATCAAATCATCAACATAGAAAACAAGAAAAAGAATATCATCATCAAACTGTTTGACATATAGATTAGAATCAAAAGGACTTCTCTAAAATACCATGATCAAGTGGGTACTTATCAATTTTCATGTACCATGCCTAAGGAGCCTATTTGAGGCCATAGAGTGCTTTCACCAATCTGCATACCTGATGTTCTTACCAGCAACCTTGAACCTAGGAGGTTGCATCATGTATACCTCTTCCTCTAAATCACCATTGAGGAAGGCAAATTGGGCTGAAATAGCGAGGACAAGCCGAATGATGCTCATTTTGGTTGTGGGAGCAATTGTCTCCTCATAGTCAATGCCCTCTTTCTACAAGAACCCTTTAGCAACTAAGCGAACCTTATACTTATCAAGGGTTAAATCAGCCTTATACTTGATTTAATACAAACATTTGCAGCCAATGGGTTTCTTCCCAAGTGGAAGATCGGAGAGGACCCAAGTGTTGTTCTTTAGAAGACTATGGTGTTCAACCTCCATAGCTTGTTCCCACTTAGGTAATCCTTCAGCCTCTAAATATGTCTGAGGCTCATAGACAATATGAATGTTAGCCATGAGCGCAAAGTTAACTGTATTTTGCTGCTTGCGCTTGCTTCTATTTGATCCAATAAGCTCACCATCATGAAGATCACTAATGGTCTTGGCCGGCCACTTAGGCAGGAGAGTAGAAGTACCAACATCCAATTCAGCAGGATCAACATCACCTGAGGTACCTGGAACAAATTCATTTGGATGCTGATCCAGATTCTTCCGAGGGAAGTCGGGTGGTGCAATATCATGCCTGGGAGACTCCAAAACTTTAGAGTCTGAGTCATTTGAATCCCTCCCATCATGTGCACCTAAGGGAAGACGAACACCCAAATCCTTAGCCTTCAGAGGCTGATCCTCAAGGCTCAAAACAGGAGAAGAGAGTTGAAAGGGCCCTCATTTTTCATCAAATACAACATCATGACTAAATATGAGAGGATCAATGTCTACATCAATCAATCGATAAGCTTTGTGGTTATCACTGTAGCCCACGAACATGAGTTTTTGGCTCTTAGAATCCAACTTTGTGTGCGTGGCATCTGGAATCCAAACATAAGCAATGGAGCCAAAGACTTTCAGGTGGCTAAGTTTAGGCTTCCATCCAGACCATGCTTCTTCTGGAGTCATCTTTTTAATGGCTTGTGTAGGAGACCGGTTCAAAAGGTAGACTACAACGTAAATTGCTTTAGCCCAAAAAAAAATTGAAACATTTATGTGCTCCAACAGAGACCGAGCCATCTTAGTGATTGTGCGGTTTCTCCACTCAACAACATCGTTGTGCTAAGGGGTCTAAGGTGTGGTAAGCTAACGCTTAATCCCATGTGTTGCACAAAAGTTGGAGAAATTAGAAGAACAAACCCCCCCCCAATTGTCTAACCTAAGAGTGACTCAGACAACCTGACTCTTTTTCCATTGAGGCCTTAAACTTCTAAAACATGTTAACCACCTCTGATTTGTTTTTAAGAAAGTACACCCACATCCTTCTACTGAAATCATCAACGAATAATAGAAAATACCTGGATCCAATGACTGAAGAAGTGTTCATTGGTCCACAAACATCTGCATGAACCAACTACAATACCTTGGAGGCTCTCCAAGAATCACCATCTAAATAGGAGTCCGATGTTGCTTTCCAACTTGACAAGCTCCGCAAACTCCATGATTCTAAGTCTGAATCTCAGATAAACCAACAACCAGACCCTCCCGAACTAGCTGAGAGAGATAGTGTACATTCAAGTGCCCATATCGTTGATGCCAAAGATTGCTGATCGAAGTACTCTTGGTTGCCATGGCTTGCTCCTAAGAATCACCAATGTCAACAAGTCTATAAAGACCATGATCCTAAAGACCCACAAAAACTGTAGTGCGAGTCTCCCTGTCAACAATGCTACATTTGTTCGAACTGAATACAATATCCAGTGTAGGATAATGTCACATGATCTAATTGATTGACAACAAATTCAGCTCCACGCGAGGTAAAAAGTATACATTGAGAAATATTAAATTTTTCCCTCCAAATTGAATTTGCATGTTGCCCTTTCCAACAACAGTATACTCTTTGCCTCCTCAAAAGATTACTGAATCAATGAAAAGCGTGTACTCTATAAACCAATCCCGACAATGTGTGAAATGTTGAGGCACCAAAGTCAATGTACCCAACAAATGATTTCACATGATCAGATGGGCATTTGGCCATGAACACATAGAAGCCTGACTCCTATTCAAAATGCGTAGCATGTGGGCCTTCTGCTAAGACCCTCCATGCCTGGATTGCTTAGATGCCAATAGTTTCTTGCAATCCTTCTTCATGTGGCCATACTTATGACAATAGTTACACTAAGTGTTCTTCTTAGGATTCTCCAGAGGCTTGCTTTGACTTTTCTACTAAAAGGACTTGCCTTTTCCCTTCTCCTTATCAAAGGTTTTTGCTGTGAAAGCCTGCTCAGAAGAGGAAGTACTCGTGCTGGCCCCGAATCGCTGCTTTCATCTATCCTGTTGTAGAAGCTTGTTGTAGAGGTCAGGAAACTTGAGATCAACACTGGTGGATGTGATATCGAGCGTTTAAATGAAATGCTCATAGACCCTAGGTAGACTTTTCAGAGTGATGACCACCATATCTTCTTCCTCCATTTTTCGACCGATAGCCTCCAGCTGGTCCAAAATATTTGATTTTTGTTAAATGCTCTTGGAGTGACATCTTCTCGTCCATCATGATCGAAAAGAGCATGTTCTTGAGAAAGAACGCTCTACTCTTGTCTGACGTTTCATGGATATCCTTCAAGTGGGTCCAAATCTCTACAGCTGTCTTCTTGGAAGGGACTTGTTGCAGCTGATCGTCAGTGACGGACATTTTGAGGAGCATGACAACTTCACGATTGCACTCGTCATACTTGTCTTGATCTTTATCAACAATGGTAGAACGAGGTGTAGCATAGTTGAAAAACTCAGACTTGGCAATGACTCGGCAAGCACAAAATATTTAAAAAACTCGAGACTTGCAAAAACTCCAGGAAAAACTCGGCAATAACTCGACAACTTTATTGAACATTTGAAAGTATATTTTATTAATTACTCTTTAAAAACACACATTTATATAAATCTAATGTCATTAAATTTAGTTTTTAATTATATTAGAAAAAACATATATTAATAGAAAACTATTTAAGTCATAATAGTATTAATTTAACATCATAGTATTGAAAATTCATGTCTCATAGTATTAATTTTACATTTAAATACACTAGGTTTTTATGTATGCGAGTCTTTCTGCGAGTGACTCGGCTGAGCAAATGACCCGTGAGTACTCGCGAGTTCTGCAAGTACTCACAGAGTTTTTCAACTATGAGCTGTAGTACCCAACACAACTTCGTCCAGGCACCAATGCTCGAAGATAGTCAACATGCACTGCTTCCAGGTGTTTTAGTTGTGGCCATTGAACTTCTGACTGCTTTCCAACATAATGTTGGTCAAAGACGCCACCACGAATATCGAGGTCAAACTAGTTCAACCTTATGAAGGCACAAAAAATGAGGTATAAGTATATGATTGAAAATCAGAGCAAAATAGCTGGCACAAATATCAAGGTGTTGAAACCCAAGGTACAGATCCCAATGCACGATTTTTCAAAACCCTAGCCACAAGTTGCAGAAAAAAATCCAAGTAAGAAAGAAATGATTTTTTGAAAACCCTAGCCAACTCAAGACACAAGATGCTGGTCGCCAGAAAATACCAAATCCGCAGGAAACCCTCGGTCGGGTCTGGAACAAACTGCGAATAAGCCAAACGCAAGACATAGAAATTAGTGGGTACGAAAAAACCCTCACACACGTGTGAAGATAACACCAAAATTGTGTGCCACGAACAAAAAAACCCACTAATGGTAGGGGAAAAGAAAACGAATCCCATCGCATAGAAGAAATTGAAATCGCAGAAAATCTGCAAAAAACAAACGTGCCAAAACCCTTTGCACACAAGGAACAGAGCCATCGAAAAAACCCTTTGCACACAAGGAACAGAGCCGTCGAAAAAACCCAATGCCCACAGAAGGTAAGAAACTCATAGGTTGAGTCGATGTGTGATGCGGGCAAAAGAAAATGCAGCGTGCGAAACTAAAGAGAACAGTACCAGAAAAAACGGCCCGAAAAACCTTCGCAGCTGCACAAAAAAATAGGTTTCACATGGGTAGAAAACACAACCAAAGAGACCAAAAATCCTGACGTGACCAAAGAAAAACCGTGAGAATGAGAAAAATCGCGGCACTTCCAAATCTATGATTTGCAGAGGCGAAAAAAAAAAACCCATCGAGACCAAAGAAACGGGGCTCGGACTCGGACTTGGGACTCGGCGTCAAACTCGGCTCCAGACTTGGCTAGACTCAGGAAAGTGAAAACCTCAAGAAATTTAGAGATTTTTAAAGATTTAAAACTTGTTTCAAGCACCCTTTATTGAATACACCTTAAAGACACAATAACACCATCAAACTCGGCTCATTTGATTTCATACACAAGTATACATCAATCACATAAGCATAAACGCAAATTGTAGCTAAAGGAAATAACAAACATAGATATATAAATATTGTCAAATGTATACAATATTACAAAACTCATGGAATAAAAAGTCCATGTCATCATATGATCATCATCAAATGTTTCATACAAATACCAAAGGTAAATACAACTACAAGCCTATGGCTCAGAGGAGCCTGCACGGCAGCACCCTCCGGCCCCGGCCCCGGCCCCGGCCCCCTGCGAAGGCGTCTAAGGTAGGTCCTGGATGATTCGACAGCCATAGCCGCTCCCCGTGACACCATGCCATGCTCACCAACATCAGGAACATCCGTGTCACTATCTGCCTCTGAATCTCCTGTCTGTGCTCGTGCTCTCCGCTCCTCCTCTGCCATGGCTACAGTTTCAGCCTCTATATCTACCTAGTCGATCCAATCAATGTCAGACTCAGAGGTTAAATTTTCCCTACTTCTATCGACGCAGTTTCCCCCCATATTTTTCGACGGGGGTTTGGGGGCAGCGTCCCCAAGGTGGGGTCAAGGGGCGGCGCCCCTTGCGCGCTCCCTGTCGCGATACTTAAAAAAAAATTTCACTAAAAAATACCCCATGTCCAAAAAATCTTCAAAAGTGTACACTCTGGCGAGCAAAATTATTCCCTCTGAGTCTAGCCCATTTTTTTCTTTATAAAGAGTACACTCTACAAAGAGTAAAAGTGTAGACCCACATGCATAGATGAAGGAATGGAAATTGTTCTAAATGAAATTGTTATTACTAATGTGGAGACTAGAAGGTATACGAAAGCACCTTAGATGGTGTGTGAAATTTTATTAAGAATTGAAAAGCTAGAATTATATCATTATAAGTTCATGGAGAGAGAAGGATGTCTAGCAGATGCAATTGGAATTACATTTTTCTTCAAAAGCCCAAGTTGTTGGGGAAAGAATATTTATTTACACCTATGATCAAGGCAACAATCTATGGATGTGTTGCAAAATATGATCTTTTTCATCCTTATGGAGAATCTTAGGATCATATGTTCATTTCAACAAAAGATATAAGTTCTATGTTCTCAACTACCTTGATGGTGAGATGGTCACAAGTGCAAGTGAAATAGATGAAGATGGCGAAGTACCTCAACATGACCAATCACTCTTACAATGTTCTACTTACCTCTTTTGTAAAATGTGACTTATGTCACATGTTTGTAATCAAGTTAGAAAATATTAAAATAAGCTTCGTTTACACAAAAGTTGAGAAATTTCTCGCTAAATTTTATTTTTCTCAAAATGCAAAGGTACATGTTTGTAATCAAGTTAGAAAATAAGCTTTGTTTACACAAAAGTTGAGAAATTTCTAACTAAAATAAAGCTTATTTTATTTTTCTCAGAATCCAAAGTTACCTAGGGGTTACCATACTAGTTGGTTATCAAGGAAAGTCTATAAATACAAGGCTATTTGTAATGAAAGGGGACTTTTACATAGGGGATACTCGAGAAATTTCTAAGGAGAAACTTAAAGAACTTTTATGTTCACACTATGTACAGAAAGGAAATTTCCAGAGAGAGACTTAGAATAACTTTTATGTTCACAGTATGTACAGAAAGGATTTTGGAAATGTATAATTTCGAAAGATAATGAAGAATGCATGCTGGGTTCATATGTTCTAAATGTATTCCCATGTTATCATTTCCAATATCTTGTATGTTAAATTGGTAACCTTTTTATGCATATGTGTGGAACATTGATAATCTGTGCAATTGATGTAATGATACACAAGCAGGCTTTGGTATCTCAGTTTGAACATGTTGAAGTAACCTATCTTATATGTTGAGGTCTGTCATCCTTCTTTCATCATCATTGCACATCTAAACATATTTGGTGATAAATCTCCTCGTAACTGTTATCAATCATTAAGTCATATTTGGTAATTGTATGTCTACCAATAAGGTTTTTGTTATCCATTTTCTTTTGGTTTTGTTTTCACCTTTTTGTACTTTGAGGTTAAAAGTACACAAAAAACCTAAAAAGCCCCATCATATGAGGGAGCAGCCCCTCTCAAATGCAGAGGAAAGTTATTATCCTAGTAACAAATTCTCCAACTATTGGGGCATTTGTCACTGCCCATTGGGCAAGTCACTTTGAAATCTACAGTGACAAATCTGTTTACCAACATATTGGAAACTTCTTACAATCTTTGTAGGCAGCAACCCACAAGAGACACCAATCCCCTCCACTGAGCACCGATAATAATTGGATGGGGTTGCGAATCGGATGATATTGCAACTGAAGGTCCAGTTATTCGAGTTCTTACTTATGTCGCTCTTGAAGATCATCTGACGTTTGTCCTAGGATGGGCACTGCAGCTTAGCCTTCTGGCACACCCTGCTATGGGTGGATTTTTGTCGCATTTATGTGGTTGGTCCATCACTTTGTTGTGAATGGTATTAAAGGCAGTTCTTCAGATAATGCTTAAGCTATGCACAAAGCAGATATTGTGGACAGATGATGAGTGATAGCGAGGACCAAAGGCCACGCAACTATCAGATCATCACTAAGTGCTTCGGTGTGATCAATCCAAGTGAATGGAAATTCCATTGCTGAGAAAAATTATAAAAGATAAGTACTCTTTATGTTTGAATAATGTTCATGAATTTTTCATTAAGTCATGCTACATCATTGAATAGTGAATCATGTATTGACATTTACCCTGACTATCATTATCTCTCTCTGAAATGCTTCCAAGACGAATCATAGATTGCATTCAAGGAAGGAAGATTGCTTGCATTTCTTCGCAAAGGAAGAAACAGCATTCGAAGGGAGTCTGACATATCGTCAGAAGTAACCTTGGACAAGGAGGTCGCAAGATTGTTTTCAGCTTCAGAGGGAGCTTGACGCTTCAGCTTCAGAGGGAGCTTGACATTTCAGCTTCATCGGGAGCCACGTCATCATGAAGATTTGATTAATGCATTTTTCTCCGTAATGGAGAAATTTGAGGTGAAAGCCCTTTAATGAGTTCTTCTCTGTGAGAAGTTTGAGGTGCAATCCCTTGTTAATGAGTTCTTCTTTGTGAGGGAGAAGTTCGAGGTGCAATCCCTTGTTAATGAGTTCTTCTCTGTAAGGGAGAAGTTCGAGGTGCAATCCCTTGTTAATGAGTTCTTTTCTGTGAGGGAGAAGTTCGAGGTGCAATCCCTTGTTAATGCATTCTTCTCTGGGAGAAGTTTGAGGTGAAAGCCCTCGTTCCACCCTCTATGAGTAGGCATGGTGGAGATGCATTCTTCTCTGGGAGAAGTTTGAGGTCAAAGCCCTCATTCCACCCTCTGCGAGTAGATATGGTGGATCCACCCTCTACAAGTAGGCATGGTGGAGATGCATTCTTCTCTGGGAGAAATCTGAGGTTAAAGCCCTCGTTCCACCCTCTGCAAGTAGGTATGATGGATCCACCCTCTGCGAGTAGGCATGGTGGTAATGCAGCCTTCTGTGGGAGAAGGTTGAGGTGAAAGCCCTCTTCCCTCTGTGAGTAGGTATGGTAGGTAGGTATGGTGGGTATCATGGAAGAAATTCCATGATGTGCTTGTTCACCCTCTGGGAGTAGCTATGGTGAATGTATTATTCATGGGAGTAGCCATGGTGGTAGTCACTATGTGACTTGGTTATTCAAAAGGAATCCTCCCTAGCTAAGAGGGAGTGTTGTTGTGTAGCTATGCCGGATCCCTTCTAGGGCCCACCTAGTGCACAAAATGCCAAGTGGCCTGTCGGACTTGACATTTGGATATCTCAGTTGTATGAGTCTAATTTGGGGCAGGCCCTATTTGGGCGAACCACTTGTGTGTAACTTGTGATTAAGTTAAATGTAACTTGCAACTAAGGGAGACTCATATGTAACTTGTAATATATAGGTCTGACCCTATCCTTGGCGCAAAAAGTATATGGCCGACTTGAGGTCTATTAGGAGGTATTAATTCATATATATGCAAGGTCATGATTGCATCAATAGATATGAATTCAATAACATGAAGGACATGTAGTGTGCTAGGGGGTGACGATAAGAGCTTATCGTCTATGGTTGGGAAGGCAACAGATCTGATGTTTGTCTATGGTTAACGAGCACTATCATAAAATCAACACACCTAGCATAGAGACACAAGTTTAATGATAAATATTTCTTATGTCTTTATCATGGGTCAGCCCAAAATTAACATTAAAACATAATAAATATTTTCCTTTGCCAGCAGCAAAATGATAGCAGATGATAGCAGCATTTTGTACTTCTTCCCTTTGACATCAATGACAATCATATTTCCAACAAAAGCTATCAGTAATTTTAAAATATTTTCCTTTTGCACAATTGCATTCCTTCTGTTGCCGGGAGGTTTACTTTATCTGCTTAGCTAGCCAATTTTTATAAGAAGACAGCAAAATAAAATCTTCTTTGGGATTCATGTAAAAAATTGAACAAAACATTAAGGATGAGATTTTTAATTCTGAACTATATTGAATAGTACAGAAGGGAAAGGAAAATGACACAGGTATTAGTTTCAACTATATTCCCAATCAGACTTTAATAAACAATTTCAATCTGGTTTAAATACTGAAGATGATATGATTAGTGGCTGTAACTTTGAGGCTATTTACAACTGTCAATGACAAGTCTGGCAACTTTAACCACTAGCCTGTAGGCTGTAATTATGTTTGGTCCTGAGTTTCAATTCCCTTGACAACGTGGTGACAACTTAACACTAACTATGTTACATCAAACCGTAAATTGCATGACTGACAAGCATACATCAGCTGATTGCTCTACATTTAGTTCCCCAGTAAACAAGTTCAACAACATTTCAATACATTAAAAGTTATTAAAAAAGAATTAGAAGTACCACTTAACTAACAAATTCAAGAGAAAGATACAGGCCAACAATCGGTGAGAAGACATGTCAATCATTTCAAAAAAGTCATGTCTATAAAAAGAAAGCCCAATTTTTTGAAAAAAAGTTCTAAATTGTTTGTTATTGGTGTGACAATAGAAATAATTAATCAGTTGGTTTCATATAAACTTACCTTCATAAATGCAAACATTAAAATCAAAGTTATGCTTAGCCAGGAACTCAATAGATGTTGTCTGGCAGAGAAAATCAAATGGTGGAATATTGGCTGGAAGTTCATTGCGAGGAAAGATGTAGAAATTGTGCCTGCACAGACACCAAAACGGCAATATCATGTTCCATACTGTGTAATGAATCATACACCCAATACCCTTTGGCATTTACAGTATTTCCTGTCTACCAACATGTGCAACAAGGCTTTAAGTACAATAAGACACAATTTATCCATTTAACTAATTCATTTAAATTTTCTTAAGATACTTGTTACTATCTGCATTATTAATCTTGGAAAATAAGAGAGGACACTCATGCAAAACAAAATGTAGTTGCCAATGCTATCAGATGGCATAGGCCATACATAATCACTATGCAATAATAAAAGATCATACATTTCAGGATCCAAATGCTTGCTAACATTTAAAAGGCATAGTGATTATTGTTGTATGGATCATTCAGAGGGTGAGGAGAAGCTATGTGACATTTAGCCACTTGGTTGGCTGTTGATGTTCTTGGTAAAGGTGACAACCCTGAAGCTCATTACGATTGGTATATGGCACTGCTAGTTAGTAACGCCTTCTGATTTTGTTTAGTATATAATCTCCTGACTGTTTAATGACCTTAGTGGAGCAACTTCAATATGGCTGAATACTATGATTCCAAATATGGCAGCAAATCACCAGCATTATCTACTTCCAAGTTCAACTGTCAGTGATCTAATATTTATAGATTTTTTAGTGGGCTTTATTAATAGTAGGGCATTTAATGCTCAAGTCTTCCTTAAATGACCTATACGCTATTTTCCATTAGTAGCTCTTTCTTCTATGAACTTTCACTAACTGCACTTCTAATAATCACATGGGAACCATTAAGTGCACAAGCGCCGATAAGTGATGTTTGAACCAGCAAGGAGGACGATGCAAACACATCAACCTGCAGTATTTGACTCCAAATCCTTAATATTGTTGTTCTAATAAGAAATGGAAAATGAAGGAGAAAACTGAGCATTTTACCTGGACTAAAAAAGAACGGAAGGATCCTAATCAGGAATTGATTAAGAGGCAATCACAATTATACATTTGTCCATATCTGTTTCACATCTCCAGTTTGACAAATTGAAATCAGTTTTCTGTGCTCAGTTAATTGGTTTGACCATCTCTCAAACTCACTAAAAATAGGTTAAGTGAAAACAAAAGGAGAGGAACAGACATCTTCAAAATCACTGTATCCCATCTTCTTCCTATTAGATGTAGGAAATTCATTCTCTGGAATTTGAAATCCACTTAAATCTCTTAGTTTTTGTTAGTAATTCCTAAAGGGTTGAAGCTATCTTGATGAATCTTTGGGAAAAAATTCTATTAAACCAATCTTTCTCCAAGTTTCCAAGACAGGGGGGCATGGGGATGTGGGAATGACATTTTGGGGGATGGCCAAAATATTTCCAAATTTTGAGGATGGCAGGGTATAACAATTAAAAAAACTTAAAAAACTAAAAGCTGCTGAAAATTTTAAAAGTCAATACAATGTGTTAAGAGCTTCCACCTTGAATTGCTCAGTCAGTGTTCTCACAGTGATAGCACAGCAGGGCAGTGTTGATGTGTTTTCATGCACATGCGAACACAAAATAAAATACCTTAAGTATCTTATCCTCTCTTGAACAAAGTTATTCGAATGCTGAAGATTTGCCTAAGGATCAATCGAAATAACTCCAAGGCTCTTATATGTAGGGTCTCTACGTGTTGATAAGCTCTGTTGGTGTGATGTGATTATGCTGGGATTCACAAAGGGGACTTACATTCGATTGTCTGAATGCTTGATTAGCTGGAACTTGAGTCCTAACTACTCACTGGGAGATAAAGAAATATCAAAAGCACAGGGTTTAGAGAATCTATTCTAGGACCTAGAATGTAAGAATATAGATGAATGACTAGGTGGAGTCCTACTGGGCTAGGTCTCACCATCAAACTGAACAATTCGACACCAACTCAGTGCAATCTTCTAAGGGAATTTTGAAGATGTTCAAATCATCACCATCAAACACTGATCACCATTCAAGTTAATGCATAAACAATGGACGCATAACAATTTGAAGTTAAGCTCATTCAATGTCAATTGACCACGCAGGGCGCACTTACAATCAGTAAGAGGCTAGTGGTATGGACTAGAGGGATTCCACACGAGTGCATTCAACAATTTTCTCCATTCAATCTAATTATCTACCATCTAATATGAAGATCCAACAAGAAACCATGCATATTGCAAAAAAAACAACACATTTCACCATAACTTCAATGAAAATAGAGTTCACTTACAACTTAGGCAACAATTTTTCGCCTTCTCCTCCTGCTCTACTCTAACTTCTATTCTATTTGCTATTCTATTCTACTTACTATTAGCTATTAACTATTAACCTTTACAAATGAAGAGCTTGAGCCTTTTATAGTGCTCTCAATACAATTCAACGGCTCAAATCAATTTGAGATCAATTGCCAAGATTTTACAATGAAAACCCTAATTAGGGTTTGTTACAACAAACTCAATTTGGCCAATTAGATAATTACAACACGTTGGTATGACCAATAGATAGCAAGGGTAGGTGCCTCGGAGTTTGTGCCATTACTAGTGAATCAGGTACATTGCATCTAGACATGCTGATGTGGAACCCTTCTAATTGGTGAATGGTAATTGGGATGCCATCTAGGATGCCACTTCAACTTGCACCTTTGTAGACTGGATAGATTCATCATCATGAAGAGATATCAAGAGATATCTCTTGATCCTCAACATTATCTAGCTTGCTCAAAGTAGTGGTGATGGGAATTATTGATATAGCTAAGTCCTTCTTCCATCCTTGCTTGCTTTCCTTGGGAGTGATTGTATGATCTCTCCTTTGCCATCTTATGATCTCTCCTTTGCCATCTTATAATCTCTCCTTGAAGATATTTCGTTCTACTGCTTGCAGCTGCTGAATATTTGAAGTTTTTTAACCTAGTAGCACTTTAAGACTTCTTCATACATTCGAGGTGTTCTTGATGTTGATGAAACTTCTTGAAGGCCTCTTCCTTGTATCTTGACCTTGATGCTAAAATTCTCTCATTGAGATCCTTGTTCCGATCCTCCTTCAACCTAGCCCATTTGATCTCTTTCCTTACCTCCTGCAAAATGAACAATTGCACATCAAACACACACGATATACAACTTGATCTAATCTTTGATTTTTTTATGATTTCTTTCTAAATCTAATCAAAGGACTGGCAGTAATCAGTGAATTCGCTGTGTAAAAGGCAAAATTAATGTCCTAGACCAAATCTGGGCTGTCTTAAGGTGAATTCGCTGGCTGATAAGCTTGTCGTCTAAGCAAATTCGCTTCTCTTCGGTGCTCAAATGATGAACCTCGCCTACTCCAAAAGATTAGACCTGCATCTCCAATGATGAAATTCGACATTATGCTGATGGAATTCACTAATATTCTGCTGAAGTTTGCTAATTATGCTCTCATATTCGCATTTGAAGAGAAGAGAATGTTTGAGTTGAAGGTTAGAATGAATGTTTTAACTTCTCCTTTATAAGCGCTTAGGGTAAAGGTCATGTCTTTTGAGTATAAGGCCGACTCACTTTAAAATAACAAACCATCTTTCCCATGCTGGCCGACTTCATCCTTGATAATAAGTATGTCAAACAATGCATCTCATCATGTTCATTTGTCTCATGGATTCTACACTGCCCTGGCCTTGCAAACTCGAACAAACATCGTGGATAAAGTTGTGCATTCAATCTCCACCATAGTTGAAGAAAATAAACTTGTTGCTCATCGTGAAACTGTTGTTGCTCCATTGAGAAATCTTCCTTTTTTTGATTTTCTGATTTTTATTTTTTATTTTTTTGGATTTTTGGAATAAAGAGAAATCTTGCAAATCTCAAATTCAACTTGAAAGCTCAACTGGTTCCAGCTGCGTGACTTGCTTCTTTTCTTTGCAAGTCTGACTTCCAGCATCAACTGCTTCACTCATGTATCCACAATCATGCCTTCCTTGTACTTCAATTCTGTTGAGTGTGAGGATGACTCTCCACTGATCTTCCTTGGATTCACCTATTCAAGAGTTCACATTCGCTGTCATGCCCTCCTAATTCTATTGAGCACGAGAGGAGGATGAAAAGTCCTTAAAATTACTCCTGCAACCATAAATTGATAAAACCTGCATTTCAGCTGCTCAGGCATTCATCGCGATCATGCCCTCCTTCTAGCGCCAATTTTGTTGATGTGTTTTTCATGCACATGCGAACACAGAATAAAATACCTTAAGTATCTTATCCTCTCTTGAACAAAGTTATTCGAATGCTGAAGATTTGCCTAAGGATCAATCGAAATAACTCCAAGGTTCTTATATGTAGGGTCTCTACGTGTGGATAAGCATTGTTGGTGTGATGTGATTATGCTGGGATTCACAAAGGGGACTTACATTCGATTGTCTGAATGCTTGATTAGCTGGAACTTGAGTCCTAACTACTCACTGAGGAGATAAAGAAATATCAAAAGCATAGGGTTTAGAGAATCTATTCTAGGACCTAGAATGAAAATTCGCTCTTTGTCCTTAGGAAGGACAGGACCTATAATGAAAACTTGCTCTTCGTCCTTAGGAAGGACAGGACCTATAATGAAAATGTGCTCTTCATCCTTAGGAAGGACAGGACCTATAATGAAAATTCGCTCTTTGTCCTTAGGAAGGACAAGACCTATAATGAAAATTCTCTTTTGACCTTGCTAAGGACAAGATCAAAATTAAATTGCATCATTTGATTTGATCGATCAAGGTCTGAAACAAGTAGTTCACTCTCTAACCGGCCTAAGGACAGGACCTAAAATGGAATTTTCACTCTGTGTCCTCTCCAAGGACAAGCCCTAAAATGGAATTTTCGCTCCGTGTCCTTCGAGAGGACGGGACCTAAAGACAAAATTCGCTCTTGACCCTTGGCAAGGTAAGGGAGCGAAAATGATAAATTCGCTCTAAGACTTCTCTAAGGACAAGGTCAAGGTAGGAAGTTGTTTGACAAGTTAGTCTTTCCGTCAGGATTCATATATGGAATATAACATTTAAGTATAAGAAATTATACTTTAAGTTATATTCCATATATATTGTCAGGATGTTTGAGAGTGGTTTCGGACCTCCAGGAGTTATAATGCAAAATCTAGTTTTTGGAAGATCCTTCAAATTTCCAGACTTAGTCAAATTTCAGGGCATTTCAAGATCAGGATGACATTCCAGACTTCTAAAGCGAGTTTTCTCTGACCTTGATGTAAAGGACAGGACCTAGGAAGACACCATGCATTCAACCAAGGTTTGATTTAGCAGCTTGAAGCCTAACCAGATAGTACACAAAACCCTAGGAATGATCTAAATAACCCCTAATCACCCAACTGACTTGATTTCCACTCCACCTTCAGGAGATCCACCTGACTTGATGACCTTTGAAAAACTCAAACTCTTCAATTCAAAGGCTAAGACACTAAAACGAACAACAACAAAACTAAAAGAGCTAACTCTAGAAAGAAAAAGTGGGGGTCCCCATTTGCAATGGGGCGATGTGTGAATACCTCACAGCAGGCAGCAGAAGATCCAAACAAGTACACTGCTGAGAGATCAGCAAGGAGAGGATGTAATTATATAGGAAAAAATGGCCCAGTTGTGTAGGGAGTCTTCTTTGACATTAGAGCCATATTGACTAATTGAGACTCGAGTCATTTGTGAATGTAAGTAACTTGGTCTCAATTACTTCGATTAAGAGTTATTTGTTGCTAGACCAGGTTGAACGATTAGCCAGATTGAACTGTTGATCCGAGTGTCACTCCAGTAAGGTGCAAACTTAACTTGGAGCTTTATTTGACAACTCTTCAAGTTTCTCTTAGTTAGATTCTGAGTACACTTCTCTATTTAAAGTGAAATTTTCTAATTTTAATTACGATACATAAAGAATCTATTTTCTAAAATTTCATCTGTGTGGTGTATTCTTTTCAGATTTAATGAGAAGACAGTCGAAGGTTTGAGAGATCAGTACTGTGTACTTGCAGTACACATTTTTTGGCAATATGTGTTTGTACATTACAAGAGTCAGGATTTATTGTTTTAATTTAAGGTTTTGGATTTTTAGCTACCTAGCTTTACGACAATTTTGTAAGTGCAGAATGAACTTAACATGGTCTAAAAATGAACATATTATTAGAGTAGTAAATATAATATCTTCCCAAGATTTTCATGGATAGAAAATGCTGCTGCCTGTTAAAGAATATTGTCGGAGGGTTTCAATGGGTGTGATGCCTAAGATTCGACGACTGAAAGTGGTCCATGGTTGTGAGAGACACAAGGAGCTGTGATAGACTGTTGGGTGTGATGCCCAAGATCTTAGAGTGATTGGAAGGTTAAACTTAACTTAAGACAGATGATTTTCTCAGTGCAATTCTGTAATGTCCCCACTCTAGCAGATTGACCAAGCATATGTGCGTTAGCCTAGCTCTACATGGTCCCGAGGGCTAACGAAGGGTTTAAAGGGATCCTGGAGTGTTTTGGCCTAGTCATTTCTAGTTTGGGCCAAAACGAAGTTGATTTACTTAGTTTCAGGCATACTTACTATTTTTAGTAAGTCAGCAGGACACAACGGAAGCTAGTTTTGGTGATTGGATTTGATACTCCTTGGCGAGAGCTTTCCGACGAGCTATCACTCATGCTATTCGGAGTCCGATTGCTAATATATTTTAATGCCTGAAGTTTTATTAAAGTAACATTTAATTTAATTGTAAAATATTAAAGTGTTATTTTAATATTTATTTTATGGAGATATGTGTAAATCAAAGGGGCAACCAAGGGAGACATAAGTGAATATTTTAATATTTTTTATATTGAACATGTTTTATCCCACATTGTTTGAGTGAGTTGGGTCGCCCCTTGGAGAAAGAATAAAAGGGAGCTTTTGTGGCTTCATTGGGAGGTTGAATATGAGAAGAATTTGGTGTGTGAGTTGCAGATCCGTTCTTGGCATTAGAGGACGTCTATCTTCTCTTGTGACATTCTAGACGTCATTCCCTTGGGGTTTGGCCTTTGGAATCCTTTGCGATCAGCTTCATTTACAGACAGATTGGGTGCATTTTTCAGCCACAGGCAGCAGCATTATTTGGTTGCATTTCCAACTACAAGCAGCAGCATTATTTGGTTGCATTTCCAGCTACAGGCCGCGACACTATTCACGTGGGTACTATTCACGTGACACTATTCACGCGGGTACTATTCACGTGACACTATTCATATGGCACTATTCATGCGGCACTATTCATGTTACTGTAGCAGCAGAATTAGAAACTTTTGTTGGAACATTGTGTCAAAATGCTGGAGTATTTAGTGAGTTGAAAATAACCTGCTTTGTATTTGAGTTTGTTAATTCTGGAAATAATATTATAACAGCAGTAGTTCAATTTCCAGCTTGCCTATTATTGTAAATTCTTTTTAGTTCATGTTATGTGGTTTCATACCTGTGCAAAGACTTAAAACAAAAACGGAGGAATAAGGAATTGGCTGCAAACTGTTTGACTAAATTCCTATCAGCAGTGGGGTTAGTTTTTGGGCATTCTAGGGTGTCCATTACAAATTCCCAAGTCTTCAAGGATAGAAGAAATCCAGACCTATGAGAGGTTGTAGGGTGGGATGCCCCACATGCTCTAGTGATTAGAGTGTTGATTTACACTTGTAATAGGCTGTTCATTTAAGTTATTTTAGGTTGAGCAATCAATTTTAGCATGTTCCAAGAGTTGAATGTATGAGTAGTCTTGGTCTCAAGGAAAACTAGAGTGTGACTACCTTGAGGGTGCTTCCAACTTTACACCTTGGAAGTGCATACCCCACATGCTCTAGTGATTAGAGTGTTGATTTACACTTGTAATAGGCCGCCATCTAAGTTATTTCTGTTGAACAATCAATTTTAGTATGTTCCGAGAGTTGAAACTTGAAAGTATAACTAATCTTGGTATCAAGGAATGACTAGAGTGTGACTATCTAGAGTGTGCTTCCAACTTTAGACCTTGGAAGTGCAGATTCCAAATGCTATTAGAGGAAGTTTATCTTTGGAGTTTTGTGGAGACAAAGGTTGCAGCTCCTACCAACCCTATCTAGCTGGTGGAGTGTAATAAAAAGTCAGCCAACACAAAGCAAATCATTCTAGATTCAGTGTATGACCACTTGACCCTTCACATCAAAGAGAAGAAGACAACAAAGGAGATGTACAACTCATTGATCATTATGTACCAAAGCGTGAAAATTACTCAATGCCACACAAATGAGTGATATTGAAACAGTGGCCAATTACCTTATGAAGATCACCAAGCTTCGAGACCAACTCTCAGTTACACAGCTTATCTACACTCGTGAGAAGCTCTGCACTTTTGAGACACTTCAGGATGATTTCATCCAAGAGAAGACCAGGCTAGAGACTATTTCAGCCAAACCAAAAGTGAGTCAAACCTAGCCCTTTTAAAGGAAGGTGATAAGATAGGTTTCAGGAAGGGTCAAAAGGGCAAGGAAGAAGAAACAAATTCTTCAAACCAGGGGAAGAAAGATTTGAGTCATGTGAAGTGTTTCAAGTGCCACAAGATGAGTCATCATTCATCTCAATGCCCTGAGAAGAAGAAAGCCACGTAGCAATAGCAAGAGTTTGCAAGAAGGGTAGATATTTTAGCCATAGCAAATGAATTAGCATCCAAACTTGAGATAACTTTCTCCATAGTGTCATGCCTATCCACTAACACTGTTTATGGTGGCATATCAACAATGGAGCACCCAAACACATGACCTTCAACAAGAGGAAATTCAACAAACTTCGTGAGCAAAAGGATGGCATACATGTGGAGTTGAGCAATAATGCCACTTATCTAGTTACTGCATAGCACTTTGTCTCTTCTGCATGCCTTCAGGTGATGTTCTTGAACTAGACGATATTTTGTATGTTCCTAATTTAACAAAGAGTCTACTTTCAGTTTCTTGCATAACAGATCTGCAATGTGTCACTGAGTCTTCTTCATTCTCTTTGTTCTACAATCCTTAAGATAGCCTGATCACTTGGTCTTGACCACCTTGTGCCCTCTTCTCACCTTTATTGGGTCTAAGGGCATGAATCACTCGAGGCTGACCGGATTTTTTTTGAGGCAACAGTGCCAAATGTTTATCGCTATATCTGATAAATTAAATGCAAGAAATGATAATGCAGATAACAATGCATACCAGATACAGGAGTAAAATATATCTTTAATCCCACATGAAATTATTACAAAGAAGACCTGAGATGGTTGGTCAAGGATTACAATCGATCTGACTCTCTCCTACAACTTTCCTTGATAGTACACAACATATTTAAAAGACCCAATGGTTGCCAAGAGGAATACAAACGTCAACCCACTAACACTTATAACTACCCAAGAGTGACAAACCACTTAATTCAAACAATCAATACATTGGCAGATAACCAATATTATCAAACATGACAATAGGCATTTTAAAACAAATTAAATTTTCAATTTTAATTGAATTAATATTACTTATTCAACCCCCCTTGTTCATGGAGCTGGCCAAGTTGATCCTAGGGCCTCTCTTAAAGTAGACACCCATTGGGTCCCTCCAAATTATGAATGGGTTAAAGTCAACTTTGACAAGGCATCGCGCAACAATTCGGGCCCTAGAGTGCTAGTTGTGTCCTTAGAGACCATGAGGGAAGGATTATAGCAATAAAGACGAAGAAACTTGTAGAAGGCACAAACAATGAAGCCGAATTTCAAACAACTTGGCTAGGGATTCAACTTTGTAAGCAACTTAAGTTCAAAAAACTCCATCTGGAAGGTTATTCTCAAATCACACTGAACACAATCCAATGCAAGAAGGCATAAACAATGAAGCTGAATTTCAAGCAGCTTGGCTAAGGATTCAACTTTGTAAGTGGCTGAAGTTCAAAAAACTCCATTTGGAAGGTGATTCTCAAATCAATGCCATCCAATGCATAGAGTCCCATAGTAGCAAAAAGTGTTTGGGGAAAAAATCAGCAAACCAAAAGCATAAAAAAATTTGAAAAAATGGGCAAAAATCAGAAAAAAATTGGATTTAACAAAATATAAAAAATTGTAGAAATAGAGACAAAAACTATTTTTTTTAAAAACTTAAGGGCATTTCCATAGCATAGAGATATAGAGAGCAAATAACATAGAGTTTAACCCATAAATTGCAGAAAAATATTTTTTGTTGTTTATATTCATATTGCTGATTACAAAGGCAAATATTCAGTTAACTTTTTAAGAGGGCAGTCACCAAATACACCAAATAGTTGTCTAAGCCTGAGATCAAATATTAGCCAAGTCTATGAAGTATCTAAGATCAAAACTTAACAAACAACAATCCAGCTAATATTAGGAATTTAGTAAAAGTGGAAGTCATTTTGAAGTGATCCAAGAATTTCATTGTGATTGAGGCAAGGAGTTTTGTAGGGTTAATTCAATATTTTAGGAAGCTTATCAAATCATATTCCACACTTGCATTGCTTTATATCATAGCAGCAAAAATCTTTTGGGAAAAAAATCAGCAAAGCAATAGTATAAGATTTTTTGAAAAATGGGTAAAAAATTGGATTTTAAAACATTGTAAAAAATTGTAGAAAAATAGACACAAACTACTTTTTTTAAAACTTAAGGGCATTTCCATAGCATAGAAATATAGAGAGTAAATAAAATAGAGTTTAACCCATGAATTGTAGAAAATATATTCTTGTTGTTCATATTCATATTGCTGATTACATAGGCAAATATTCAGTTAACTTTTTAAAAGGGCAGTCACCAAGTACACCAAATAGTTGTCTAACTTTGAGATCAAGGATTAGCTAAGTCTATGAAGTAGCCGAGATCAAATTTATTAGACTGTGATCCAGCTATTGTTATGAATTTAGTAAAAGTGGAAGCCATTTTGAAGAGATCCAAGACTTTCATTGTGATCGAGGCAAGGAATTTTCGAGGGGTAGTTCAATATTTGAGAAAGCTTATCAAATCATATTCCATAGTTGCAATGCTTTATATTCCCTGATGGCAATTGGTTAAAGGCATTTGTTTAGTTGAAGTAAAAGATTAGCAAGCCACTGGTTTTGGCAATACCTAGCTTGCAGCTACTATTTTAGGTAGAAACAAATTTAATGAATATGTGTTGCAGGTTGTTTTATTAAAAGTATGTAAACTTGTTTGTTGTCATTCAGATTTATTTCATGGAGCACTTTAGATATGTTGCTCACACAATGAACTGTATGTTTTTGTTTAAGCAGAAATTAACTATATCAATTATAAATTAAAAGTCATATATAATATATCTATGTCTTCAGACATAGTGTCGTCGTAGAAACACTATGTTGGTGAGGCAGCCACCAAGGTTCAAACCCCCGGCTAGGCCATTGAGCTCATAGGCCTCCTGCCTTTGCTGGGTTATTGAGCTTGCAGGTTTGAACAAGTGAAGTGTGGGAAATGATGACCCCTCAGAGATGGCCTTGTGGGAGAGATTCTTTGTAAGTTAACAATTTAGGATCAGACCAATCTAAAAAACCAAGTTTCCTCCATCAAAATAATATATATATATTATATTAAAAATTAAATATGTAAATAATAAATTTTACATTATTTTTAATTTATAGTTTATTATATAATTATTAATATATATTCATAGTCTATAATAGTTTAACTTTATAGTATTAAAAGCGAAGAAATTGGAGGATGGAACAAACAATGTGGCGAAAGCTTTAGCAGCATTGACGGCGGTTAAAATTGGTAAGAAATTAGAGGTCGGAAAATTCACCTAGAGGGCGAATCACTCATTATCATTCAGGCAATTATGAAAGGGAGGATTGATGCATGGCATATTCAAAATCCAATTGCTAAAATAATTGAAGAGTTAGAATCCTTTGAAGATTTTCGCATCAGTCATGTTAGGCGACCTAGGAATACGGAGGCAGACACCCTGTCAAATGGGCTTTATCTTTTGGTGAGGTTGGTGAATTGAGGTTTGAAGACCTTAGGCAATTTTCCTTTGAGGAATAATTTGAGGGATGCTCGATGCATTTATTGAACACTTTCACCGCTTGAGCATAATTAATGCTTTGTCCAGAGATGTGATGCAAAGAAGCGCAGCGGAGTGCAGAGGACATCTTGCATTAATGACCAAATTTGTAGCAGTAGTTAATCTTAATTTTAGCTTGTCCTCCCTTTTCGATGACTCAACTTTCCGTTTTTTGTATTGGAGAAGCTTCTGAGATTTCAGAAAGGGTGGTGGCACTATGGATGCAGAGAAATCATGGAGGCAAATTTCAATTTGAAGACAAGCAAACGGCTCTGCCCTTTCTTTGGGGAGGTGTCAGATAGGAGATTAAGGGGTATGTTTTTGTTTAAAAATAAAAGACTACTTAAGTGCGTGCAACTAATTCTAGGCAAGGTTTTTCGTTTTGTGAGGCATAGGTACAGAACAAATATGGATGTTTATTCTTTAATCATGGCTTGGGGTCTGGACTTGGGGGAGTCAGAACGCACGGTGAAGTGGCTAATGGAGGCAATTGTCCACAAAGACTACTTGGATGGTTTGGACTCATTTCTTGAATGGGCAAAACCGGATGAAGGTTTTGATATCCAAGAAGGTGTTGAAAATGCTAAGCAAGAACATGGTGGGAATTATGTGCCCTTCATTCGATGGCCAGAGGGGCTTTGTAAAGAACATCACAAAGCGGAAGCTAGACAAGGTTGGGAGGCACTGAAAGTGTTCGTGCAAATAATGGAGCTGGAAGCGGTGATAGAGCAGGCAAAGGCAGAAGCAGAGGGTGTGGGTCGTAGGGTGCTTCGTCCACGAAAGAGGAAGGCGGCAGATGCACAAATGGAGGATGCGGACCCGGGGAGCTCTCACGGAGCCAGATAAAGATTATGTTGGCTTAGCACTTGATTTTACAGTTTTCTTTTGTTGTTTATGTTCGCATCTTGGGGTGTAGCCCTGTTATGTTATTAAAAACTGTTATTAATCGGGTAGAGCCAGTTGATGGTTTTTGTGATTTACAGTATGTAAAAATGTAATTGTGTTTGAGCAGGTTTTGATAAAGCTTGATAAATTTGTAATGGGGTTTTGATTGGGGGTGTTTGTTTTTTGATGTGAAGTTGGGACAAATGTCACTGGTATGGTGGTTTCCGGGTTTTTGTGGTTTACTGAAAGTTAACTTGGAATTTTGATGTACTCTTTTCTAAAACGAATAAAAGAAATATTATTACTGAGGAAAAAAAACTTTATAGTATTAATTATAAACTATAGGGGTTCACTCCTTCCCCGTCAAAGTGTCGTCTATAATAGTGCATAATAGTATTAATTTTAAAGCTAGTTACAATATTAATTATATACTTGTTCGCAGCAAAATCCATGGGGTGGGGTGTGCAGAGAGCTTGAGTCATATCGAAGCCAAGATTTGGATCAGATTTGCCAGTTGCTTCGACACTATCTCATATGCCCGGCACAATTTAGGATGGTTGAGGCCCTTTCAAATTCAGTTGATGACCGCCATTGCTCCTCCCACTCCTTTATTTAGTGATTTTTAGAGGTCAGAAAGAAAACTAAGGGGCAAAATAACAAACTATTTCAACGTTGATTACACATTGACTCTGATTCTATCTCGGATCAGCCCTATTTCTGAGCAGTTCAGTAATTTTGCAAGTTTTTACAATTTTTTTTTTCACTTGTTTTGCCATTTTTGGGGGGGTTTTAACATGATTTTAATGCACTTTAAACCAGAGAAACGGGACTCGCCCGAACTCGCCCAGACTCGGCGAGTCCGAGTACGAGTCATGCTCGGCGAGTCCTAGGGACTCGAACTCGGACTCGTCTGAGTCTGGGGAGTAAACTCGCCAAACTCGCCGAGTTGGCGAGTTTGGCTCAAAATCGCCAGACTCGGTGAGTCCTGAGCCCCAGACTCGGCTATTGGCTGGGTTAATAAAATGACAAAAAAAAAACATTTTAAAAAGTTTTTTTTAAAAGTAATAAGTTTTTTTGGAAGGGTCAAGAGCGAAATTTGACATTTTGGTCTCTCCGTCAGGATTATTTTATGGAATATAACATTTAAGTATAAGTTTCTTATACTTTAAGTTATATTCCATATATACTGTCAGGATGTTTGAGAGTGGTTTCAGGCCTCCAGGAGTTATATTGCAAAATCTAGTTTTTGGAGGATTCTTCAGTTTTCCAGACTTAGTCAAATTTCAGGATCAGGACATTCCAGACTTAGCCAAATTTCAGGGCATTTGAAGATCAGGTTGATATTCCAGACTTTATCACTCACCAACTTGACCTAGCTCAGACCTTCAAGAATGATACTCACTCACCAAGCAAGACCCAATTAGCAACAAGAGCAAAACCAGGCCCTAAGGAAGACTCTCAAAGAAACCCTAATTCAGACTTGTAATAATTTTTTTTGGCCTCACGGGGCGCTGCCCCTCGACCTCGCCCTGTATCGCGACAGGGAGCACGCAAGGGGCGCTGCCCCTTGACCCCGCAAGGGGCAATGCCCCTTGACCCCACCTTGGGGGCACTGCCCCCAAACCCCCGTCGAAAAATATGGGGGGAAACTGCGTCGATAGAAGTAGAGAAAATTTAACCTCCAAGTCTGACACTGAATGGATCGACCAGGTAGATATAGAGGTTGAGACTGTAGCCATGGCAGAGGAGGAGTGGAGAGCACGAGCACGGACAGGAGATTCAGAGGCAGATAGTGACGCGAATGTTCCTGATGTTGGTGAGCATGGCATGGTGTCACGGGGAGCGGCTATGGCAGTCGAATCATCCAGGACCTACCTTAGACGCCTTCGCAGGGGGCCGGGGCCAAAGGGTGCAGGCTCCTCTGAGCCATAGACTTGTAGTTGTATTTACCTTTGGTATTTGTATGAAACATTTGATGATGATAATATGATGACATGGATTTTTTATTCCATGAGTTTTGTAATATTGTATACATTTGACAATATTTATATATCTATGTTTGTTATTTTCTTCAGCTACAATTTGCGTTTATGCTTATGTGATTGATGTATACTTGTGTATGTAATCAAATGAGCCGAGTTTGATGATGTTATTGTGTCTTTAAGGTGTATTCAATAAAGGATGTCTGAAACAAGTTTTAAATATTTAAAAATCTCTAAATTTCTTGAGTTTTTCACTATCCCGAGTCCAGCCGAGTCTGGAGCCGAGTCTGACGCCGAGTCCCGAGTCCAGCCGAGTCTAGAGCCGAGTCTGACGCCGAGTCCCGAGTCCGAGTCCGAGTCTCGTTTCTTTGCTTAAAACGTAAAAAATCGTTGAAAATTGGGTCAGCGATTAATAAACTATTTTTTCATGAATCGGGATTTTTTTGAGGAATAAATCGGCTGGCTCTAGGATTCAGGATTAATCGGGTATAATCACAATTTTTTGAAGATTATTGCTTCTTGGCATAGACACTTCCAACTAAAAGCTAAAGAAATTCTTGTTACATATTTGAGAATTGATACTTAAGTTTGAGGATATTATCATCTCCCATGTTTATATGTAGGGCAATTGAGAGGTTGATCACCTAGTAGTCAGGCTATATACATGAGGGACAATTATTTGGCAATGAAATTGGAATATTTTTGGAAGCACTTTGACACCAAGTTGAAGAACGCGAGGACAAAGCTTGACATGGGCATTAATGGTGATCAATGATAGCATTAATGATAGCTTACGAGGGCAACCTCCACACATGTGCCTACCACTGGAGGGCTTTATCACAAGAGCCTTGCCAAGATTTTCATAACTTAGTCAAGTTGCAATGTAAACCACCATCAACTTAGACTCAAAGGAGTGGCAAATGGCTTCCAAAAGGATAATAATTGACACCAAGTTGATGAAAGTCTTTCAAGCCAACAACATGGATATATTGCAAGCCATAAAGCTATTTCTAGGAGATGCCCACCCTAATTGCAAGCCACAAATCATCAAAGAACCCTTTTAAAAATTCCGATTCTGAAAAGGAATAAGATTCTCTTATTCGATCTGATTCTTCTTGTTCCATTTTTTCTTGGAACATTTCCTCCAATATTTTCTTACATTTCTCCCTTATTTCCTTGATTTTTTGTAGTTGTTCTTTGTAGTTTTTGATTTCTTCAACTCTTTCTTCCCTTTTTGAAATTATGGAATCTTTTGATCTTGAAGAGAAATCAAATTCTTTTGTTTGAACTAATTTTTTTTCTAGTTGCTCAATTTCGTTTTCTAGTCCCTTAATAACTTCGTTTTTATGAATTATTGATTCCCTCCATTCATAAAGGTTTTCAAGTTCCCAATATTCGTTTAAAATCGAATTAAAAGATGAAAAAATCTCCCATTCGATGCCCATTCGATTCTTCTCCGAAGGACTTTCCCAACTTATTGTTTCTTGAATCTCAAATATTTTATCATCTATTTGATTCATATTTGTGTTAGAACTTGATAAAATCCAAACATGTTATTTTGGATTGAGCAAGCAACATTGATATCTCCTTTTGCCTTTTGGTGCAAACATAAAAAGATGCGGAACAAGCAACAAATTTTTCTTTCTAGCTCCAAAATGTGATACGAGAGGTCGACCCACCATGAGAGAAAGGAACTAGTTGTCGATCCGTGAGCGTCGAATCTCAAAGAGATCGGCGGGTTCCAACTACCTAGCCCTATGAATGCACTACCATAGAATTTTAGGGGGAGGAACCCCCAGCCCCCTACAATTCTGTGGGGGTAGGGGGGGTAAGCCATTATTTTGCCCCTACTATTCTAAGGTGTCGGAAGCAATAGCCTAGCTGAATAGTAGGGGGGTTGGGTTGGTTCTCGATGGATGGAAAGGAATAGAATCAAGCCTTTTACGTCCAGTTGAGTGTTCATCCAATCCATACCTACCCAAAACCTTGCCAATGAAAAGCTAGATGCCCGAAGAAGAGGGATTGATTAGCCAATCGACTGTCTATTTCACCTCTTGCTCCAATTGCCCGCTTCTATAGTGGGGCTCCTCCACCTAATCCCGTACTTTTATGCCCGGCTCATGGATCACTTCCTGTACTTCTCTCAATCGCTTCAGTTAGGTCAGACCAACCGGGAGCAGGGGAACCTGACCTACCTGTTAATGTTGGTCAAATGTATTCCATTGCCTAGGAACCATCATCCAACTATAATTTCCCACTTAATTAATCAATTCCCTACTGTTCTAAGGATAAATCTGATAGGATAAGTTAGAATAAGAATTAATTAACCCCCATAGAATTGAAGGGGGCCCCCTCCGCCATTGTTTCAAATAGAAGTAATGTCTATCCCACAACTAAGGGCATTTTTAAAGAAACATATTTCTATCCTTAAAGAGAGGAGCAAAACACAAAAAAAATCCTTTTGCACATGGCTCAACATGAATCTCCTCTTCCAATAGAAGCTTTCAAGTTTTAGAAATTCATTTGTGCAAAGCGGTCATGCTCGGTGAAAATTTGTGGAAACAACTAATCAAAGCTTGAACACTAAGAGTCTCCAGTTCCTCCATTACATTTTCATCCAAAACTACAATGGAGGATGATGTAAGACAAACTTCCCCCTTGCATCAATTTCACAAACTCAACAAAAAACCCAAAGAGGCAGAATCCCTCTCTCCATACAAACTTGCTCGCACTCAATCGTTCATAGCCCACTACTGCTCTTTTCTAATCTTCCTTTGCAACCCACGATACCCCTCTAAAATCACCTCTATCCCTCGGCACATCTTTGTTCATATTTTCCCTCTAATGGGCAGCCACACACACAATGGCCTCCTTTTATCACTTCTTCTATATTTTGAATGCATCGATCTCTATGCCTCACATCGCAGCCCACATTCCATCTCTCTATTAATCTCAATCCTCCATATTGTGATGTCCACATCTTTAACCTAATAATAAGAAGCAATGAAACACTTATGTGACCAAGGGTGGCAGACCTTGAACACCTCCAAGTAGTAGTTAGGAAATAGAATTTGATAAAATTGTACATGGTATTTAAGAAGTTCAAGTAGGAAGTTGTATATTATATCAATAAAGATTGTAGCACGAAGACCTTATTGAGGAAAATTGTCTTATTCATAAGACTTCACGATTTCCCTATCAAGCATCCACGTAAAGCATAGAGAATAAGATGTAATAGTGAAGACAAGAAATTTGATATCCTATCCACTCATTCTTATAATCAAGGAATGAAGACTTTAAGAGCACACGGCATACTAAAGCCTTGATCATAATATTGATGTTATACAAAAACTCATGGAAATATCTTATGCATCGATGTATAACATCTGTCATACAGAAGAAAGACAATGGAGAAGATGAGTAACATATCCTATCATCATCATCAAGACAACTTGAACGCAACACGATTGCATACTCATGAATTACAATATGGATGCCATACAAAAGTATACTTGTCATAGAAACAATTCTTATATGCATCAAACATCCATCAATCGAAGAGGAGATAATGGATCAAAGATAGTCAAAGTTTTATTAATAGACTCAATAAAGCAAAATGACAGTCTGCAAGATTAACGCCATCAATTGATTTGGATCAAGTGCTCAACACTTACTATCACTGGATAAGGAGTATCTGATAGAGTTCGCCTTTAAGACCGATAGGCTAAACAATATCAATTAAGGTTTTAAAAAACCCTATCAGCAACTAGCGATTACATTGGTTAGTTATGCAAACAATAATAAAGCAACTCCAATCAACAATGATTAATTAATCCTTAACAAATGATCATATAAAGGTGCGATTAGAGGATATATCCGTTCCAAGAAGAGATACAGCCCATCATCCCCATAAGATATTTAATGAGGACCAAATGCTCATTCCAAACAGCATCAAGTTTTGTCTTTTATTTCTATTTGTATCCATTACTGAATTGGCTCGATTGAGCATCACCCTTTTGGCATCAAACCAGGTTGCATGTATTCAAGGGAGAAATCAGGGACACCACCACCATCTTGCATATTTCTAAAGACCAAATCAGACACCAATATAGCATCATTGCTATCATCAAT
This sequence comes from Cryptomeria japonica, assembly GCF_030272615.1. Lineage (NCBI taxonomy): Eukaryota > Viridiplantae > Streptophyta > Pinopsida > Cupressales > Cupressaceae > Cryptomeria > Cryptomeria japonica. The sequence continues at coordinate 555,122,139 of NC_081407.1, read as the reverse complement.
AAGGCGGTTCATAGCATATCTTATAACAATATATTAGGAAAAGCAGAGAGATCATTCCATAATTGCAGATTGGATCAGATTGCCATTTAAATTTCCAAAGCTAATCAGAGACAGCACAAATACTTCAACCGATCATTCGAGTTACAAATTGCAGATTTTATTAAAAAAAAAAAATTTAAAGGTAAGTGCTATCAAGTATGGGGATAGCGCCCTCTATTGAAATACTGAAAAATTACATCAAGTTTCATCAGCCACATATGACAAAAGGTGGGTGAATCGATTCATCCTGACTACTCAAAGACCCGACATGACAATTTGATAACAACACAAAAGTCAGAGACAAAGACCAGAGCAGATGACCCAACTATGACGGACATATACAGAGACAGGGCAGTGACCAAAAGCAGGGCAGTTATTCTCCCCGAAGAGCTTGGAGAATCAGAGCTGCATATTCTCCAAGGCTGATAACATTTGCAGTAGAGGCAGCTGGGAACCACCATTCATCGGAGTTGGTAACGCGTCTGAAGGGGTCTATGTTCCCATTCAAAGATTTTATAATACTTGAATTATCATATAACAATTGTATATTTCAGAATTGATATATGTTTATAGCAGATCATAAATTGTCATTCTATTAAGTGATATTTATTATCAGAATTATAAGATTCGTAAGGATTTAGAGTTTGTCAAAAGAAGTCTCTTGTAATTGATTTTTAAGTTAATTTTTCCCTTATTCCTTCAAATATACATAAAGGGACATTACACATTCCCTTTCACTATCAAAGGTTCTTCCATTTATTACGGTTGCCTCCTCATCCTTTGCACTTTACAATCTTGACCCCTCGTATTCTCTTCTTCAACCATTTTCCATCGGCTAACCTTTTCCTTATTTCTTTCCATCTTCTTCCATAAATAGTTGTCTTCTTCCATTCATATTCCACAACGCTCCCTTTTTTAATAACGCAGATGTTAATTATAATTGGCATTTGGTCTAACCAACGCCTTAATTGCAGCATTCAACTCTCCCTTCCCAATAAATCTTCCTCTCTTCAATTCCTTCGCATTGCTTCATTGGGGCTGAATGACTTATGACATGTGGTCTATGGAAAGATCCTTTTTCGTTATGTTTTGATGGATATCCATACACTACTCCAATATTCCCATTTCGGCACAGGCAGGCAAAGTGTTGGCAATGGTTAATGGAACTGGCTTTACACCAACCAACACAGAACTAAAATTTTCTAGGTGGTGCCGATTACCCTTTTACCATCGATACTCCTGCATCAAACACCCATGGTAGGAAGAAAGTGTTTCCTAAGTCAAACTTAGAAACATTTGTAGACCCTATGCCGGTCTTGGATCCATCTCTCTTCTTCGTTCACCGAAATTCTCATGTTCAACACTTTCTGCAATCTCACAGCATTATCCTCTTTCATCCTTCCTCCACTTCTACCCTTCATAACATTCAAAGTATCAAACTTGACTTCCCACCAACATAGTCTATTAAAATAAGAATAAACACCTGAATTCATACCTTCTCTTTCAACAAAACAAATATCTTCCATTACCTTTTTTTCTGTTCTACCTTTTCCTTCTCCTTCCACTTTGTCTACTTCATGAAAATTCATTGTTTTAGTGCCTTTTGAAAGACATAACATTGCTGAAATCTCCACTTCATGCCCTTCAAGTTCAGCTTTATCAAATTTATCTACTGCTGCAATAATTTCCTCTATCTCTTCACTCTCATTCACATCAAAGAACATATTAAAATCTGATTTGACCTCACCTTTGGCTGCAACCTTAGTTCCACTTGAAATCAACTCTCCATTCTATTTCCACCGCTTCAACACGCATTAGCAAATCATCCTCCTTAGCTTCTTCTTCGTTAGCTTTTGTAAAACAAACAAGTTCTTGCTTTGTAACACCTATGTCATCTACTAAACAAACCCTTGCATTGCTGCATGCCTTTTCCATTGCTCCATGCAATGGCTTCAGCTTGTGTTTGATCCTTCATCAATGAGTATGTATTAGCATACCCATCGTTCACTGCTCTCTTGACAAATTGCCAAGGCCTCCCTAACAAAACATGACAAACATCCATAGGCATAATATCACACATTATTTCATCATAATACTTTCCACCATTAAATTTTACCAAGCTTTGTTCGCTGACCAAAACCTTCTTGTCATCTTGTAGCCAAGCTATACTACACAAATGCAAGTGCTTCCTTCTCTCTAGCTGCAATTTACTCACCATCTCTTCGGAAACGAGATTGTCTATGCTTCCACCATCAATAGTAACATTACAAACCTTGTCTTGACAATTGCATCTTGTTTTAAACAATTTCTTTCTTTGAACTAGTTTATTCAACAGGACTCTCTCGGTGACTAGCACTTCTCCATTTTCAGCATCTTCTATTGGTGATAATTCAACTTCCTCATTAACATTTGCAACTCTTGCTTTGCCTTCATTTCTTCTTGTGTTTCCATGTTCTAGACATTCTTACATATCGTGTCCTCCACATTCAAAACAAGTTATCTTGTAGCTTCATCTTCCAAATCCTCTACCTGATCTTCCTCTTCCTCTGGAATCTTGTTCACGGAGGTATGTATCATCTTTCCTTTGATTTTTATTGCTGCCATGCTCTTTATTTTTCTGATTTTTCAGATTTGAATCCTCATCCCAATCCCCACATGATCTTCCCTCTTTCTTTTCATCTTAGGCTCTTCCTCTTTGCTTGCACTCAAATCTCTTGTCCAACCTTCCTTCAATCTTCAAAGCAAACTAGTATGCGTCTTCCATTATGTAAACTCTCACCAAAGCCATATCTTCTTATACATTTGGCTTCAACCCATTAATGTAGTGGACAACCTTCTCTTTGCTGGCCTCCAAATGACCAATGTGAATCAAAATCTTATGAAACTCTTATGTATATTCTTTCAACATTGTTTCCCCTTTTTAAAGACTTTGCATCTTCTTCAAAAAGTCTAATTCATAGTCTACTGAAATAAATTGCCTTTTCATTTTCTCAATCATCTGAACCCATTTTGTAATTTTGTCTTTACCTATTCTTCCTTTTTCTATCTGCACCTCTTTCCACCAAATAGAGGCATGTCCCTTCAACCTTGACTTTGCAAATATCACTCAATCAAGGCCTTCAACTCCAAAATACTCCATGTCGTTTATCCAATCAATCAATTCTTCTAGATTTTGGTTCACACTAAATGAAGGAACATCAATTTTTGACAGTGTTCCACGGCCATTGGGGATGCGGGGACGTGAGGACCAGTTTCAGGGACGGGGGGACAAAGGGCCTAAGTTTGGGGACAGCGAGGGGAGACGACAGAGGGGTGGCGGGGTGGTGGTGCTGATATAGTTATACATATACTTATAGTACTTCAAAAACTAGTTGTGAAATGATGTATAACAATATAAGAATTACAGTTCAAATGAAACTATAGGAAACTAGTAAAATTATAAAATAGCAAAATTTGAAATACAAAATCTAAATCCGAAGATTTCTAAGCTTTTTCTCCTCTTCAACTAGCTGGTTAAAAAAACCAGAATTAGAAATGTGAATGAAATCAGTGGTTTTAGTGGTTTTCTATTGCATTGGGGGAAGAGGTGGGGCCCACGTCAAATTAGGGTTACCCCAAACCCCCAAAAATTATTAAAAAAAAAAATTCAATTGCTTTTTAACGTGTTCAAATGGGAGACTCCTGCAAGTCTCCCCACCCCTCAAGAGACGCCTGGGAATCTCCCAAGGAGTCTTGGAGACGCCTGGGAGTCTCCCAAAGAGTCTTGGAAACACCTAGGAGTCTCCCAAGGAGTCTTGGAGACGCCTGGGAGTCTCCCAAGGAGTTTTCCAAGGATTCTTGGAGACACCGAGACGTCTCTCAAGGAGACGTAGATACGTTTCCGTGTCTCCAGCGGAACACCAGTGGTGGTGGCGGGACGGCAAGAGACGCCACATCCCCATCTCCCTATCCCAAAAACGTCTTGTTGATGTGTTTTTTAGGCACATGCAAACACAGAATAAAATACCCAAAAGTATCTTATCCTCTCTTGATCAAAGTCTCTTAAATGCTGAAGATTCGCATAAGGATCACTTGAGATAACTCCAAGGTTCCTAATGTTGGTTCACAACGTGTGGATAAGCTCTATTGGTCGTTGTGATTGTTGTTCCTCCAAGGGGTCTTACGTTGTACATGAATGCTTGAATTGTTGGAACTTGATCATCTGATGTTGCAATCTTGTGATGCTTTTTACCCTAAACTAGCTTGAGTTGAAAAAAAAGCGAAAGAGAGGTAGGGTTGAGGAATTCTATCCTAAGACTTAGAATGCAAGAAAAGAGTGAACAATTCGATGGAATCCTACTGGGCAAGGTCTCATCATCAAACCGAACAATTTGACACAAGCTCAGTGCAATCTTCTAAGGTGCAATTCAAAGATGTTCAAATCATTATCATCAAACATTGATTACCATTCAAGTTAATGCATAAACAATGGGCGTATAACAATTGAACTTAAGCTCATATAATTCTTGTTGACCACACAAGGCACGCTTACAATCAGCAAGAGGCTAGTGGTATGGACTAAATGGATTCCACACAAATGCATTCAACAAATTCCTCCATTCAATCTAAGATACTTGAAAGCCAATGAGAAGTAGAAACCGTGTGACTTGTTGAAATAACACATTTCACCATAACTTCAATGAAAAGAGCATCTATATTTACAAATCTTAACAACAATTCCTCCTACTCCTAATCTAACTTCTAACTATTATTAACCTCCTATTTCTATCTTTCTCCTATTCACTAATTCTTTGCTACTAACTATTATCCTTTACAAATGAAGAGCTTGAGCTTTATATAGAGAGCTCATTACAATGAGTGGCCAAGATCAAACCCCATCAATGGCCAAGATTTTACGATGAAACCCTAATTAGAGTTTGTTACAACAAACTTTATTCTGACCAATGGAATAATTACAACATTTTGACATGTCATCTCCAGAGCGTTTGACCAATAGATAATGGGGGTAGGTACATTGGAACTTGTGCATCCATGGGTGAGCTTGGTTCATTGAATTGAGACATGATGATGTGGAACCCTTTGACTGGCGGAGTAGTGACTAAGATGCCACTTACACTTGTGGACTGGATTCATCATCATGAATGAGTATTGAATAATATTTCTTGATGCTCAACATTATCCAGCTTCAGCAGTGATGATGACGAAGATTTGTTTCCAAATTATATCATGTTGTTCAAGATGATCTTCTAACTTTGATTAACTCTTCTGAAACTATCCTCTTGAATGTCTCAATAGTGAAAGCCATGAAGGTGCAAGGTGTAGATGTTGACTTCCTCTTAGTTTTGGATCTTGATATTGCCTTGGAATGAACCCTTGATGTCATGACTGCTTCTTCACTCCTTTGGAATTCTTTCTTTGTGATTCCCTTCATGTTGTTGATTCTTTCATCTACATCTCCGGATGTGTGGATCATGTTCTTGTATAAGTGAATCCTTCTTGTGTAGTCACCGTCCTTAATACCCTTGTGTTTGCCTATGAAGTTTTCCCTTTGAAGTTGCATGGTGGCGGGGTCTTGCAATCCTCCCTTTCTTATTCCTTCAAGGTGTTGCTTTGCAATTTGCATCATCGTCCTTTCACATCTGCAAAAACAAAACAAATATGGTATCAAACACACATGATATATAACCTTTACACACCTTCTTAATCTGATTTTATGTCTTGCAGGTCTGATAGGTGCATTTTTAGGGGAGGTTACTCCTATTGAGGAGCAAAGGAAGTCGCTCCAATTGAGGAGCAATGGAAGTTCGCTCCTCCTATGAGTAAATCTGCTCCCTTTCGCTGTAATTATGATTGAAGTCTCTACTCTTATGATCAAAATTTGCTGTCCTTTTGGGCATATTTGCTGCTAATGCTAATTAGATTCGCTGCTCTGCTCTTGGATTCGCTATTAGAGAAGTGAATTGCTTTGAAATGGTGATCAAATGAACACTTTAAATGCCCCTTTATAGGCGCCCAAGGGGAAAGGGTGTGTCTCTTCCTAGGTAGGCCAACTTGGTTTAGTGAAATAAAATTCATATCATCTAAGGTGGCCGACTTGAAACTTATTAAACACATTTTTCATTTGAATTTATACCTTGGCGCCAAAATGCTTATTCAATTGATCTTCTTAATGAGCATAAAGAGGAAATTCGCTCCAATTTAGGAGCAATGGAAGTGCCTCTAAGAAATTCACTCCAAAGTGGAGCAAAAGGAAATTCGCTCCAAATTGGGAGCAAAGGAAATGCACTCAAAAATTGCTCCAAAGGCAAAGGAAGTGGTTCCAATTCAAATCAATGTAAATGCCTTTAAGGGGAGATCACTCCAAATAGGGAGCAATGGAAGTCACTTCAATGAACTTTGCTCCAATTCATGAGCAATGGAAGTGAACCCCTAAAAAGTTCGCTCCAAATTATGATCGATGGAAATCGCTCCAATTTGAGAGCAATGGAAGTGCAATCTAGGAAGTTCGCTCCAAAATTTTGGCAATGGAAATGCTCTCTAATGGAATTCACTCCAATTTGGAGGCAAAGAAAATGACCTTAAGAGGAAATCGCTCCAAATTGAGGGCAAAGGAAATGGCTCTAGGAAACTTGCTCCAATTTGGAAGCAATGGAAGTCGCTCCAAACCAAGGGCAATGGAAGTTCAACAATTACCAAACTTTCTCTATGTAACCTTCCTCTCAACAAGGTGCAATCAACTCTATTTGATGTCAAGGAAGAAATTCGCTCCAATTAAGGAGCAAAGGAAGTTGCTTTGAAAAGTTCGCTCCAAATCAAGAGCAATGGAAATCGCTCCAAATCGGGAGCAAAGGAAGTACCAATTCGCTCCAATTGGGGAGCAAAGGAAATTTTCATGTACTTAACCAAATTTAGCCCTTGCAACTTGCCTCTCAATAAAATACGATCAAACCTCTTGATTGACGGAGGAAACTTTGTGTAGTTGATAAAATTTGATCCAAGGGATTCATCCATCAACTTCCTCCTTGTCTACCTTGTTCAACTTGACCTCTTTTCATTCAATGCTTTGCCACCATGAGCTCTGATCAATCAGATTGACAACCCCACATTAACCTTATGCACTCAATTTGCAAGAGATGAAATGCTACAAGACTCTAGAGCTCATCCTTGATACTTTTGACCTCTTACACTTCTCAACTCAAAGGCTAATAGCAAAAGACTCTGCCACTACCCTAAAAAGCAGAAAAGACTAGGGGTCCCCATTTGCAATGGGGCGATGTGTAAATACGTCACAACACGTCCCCGTCTCGGAAACGCACGTCTGAGGGGGGGGAGGGACGCATTTCTGTGGAACACTGATTTTTGGTCTCTTTCCCATTCTTGGCAATACCCTGATTTTTTATCTCTTTCCCATTCTTGGCAATACCCTCACCAAAGGATCATTCACAACTATTGTTGTTGCTACATCTTCTTCACCACTTGTATCATCTGCATTTTCTATGGCTTCATCCTCTTCACTCTCAAGCTCTCTCCTTTGAGCAAAACCTCTTCTAATTTCTACTTGTAATGCTTCAACTTGCCTTCTCAGGGCTTTGAAATCTTCACCACAAACAACATCAGGAGGATTTCTACCTCCATTTCTAACTCTTCCTCTAACCCAACCACGCAGGGCTCCTCTTGCATACAATTTTCACAATAACAACAAGCTCAATCCTAGTGCAAACTACCTCCCTCAAACAAATCTGCTTGGACACTCAAAATCAACTCGCTCTAATACCATTGATGTAAGACAAACTTCCCCCTTGCACCGATTTCACAAACTCAATATATAACCTGAAGAGACAGATTCCCTCTCTCAATACAAACTTGCTCCCACCCGCTCGTTCATAGCCCACTTATGCTCTTTTCTAATCTTTCCCTTCAACCCTCAATGCCCCTCCGGAAACACCTCTATCCCACAATTTCCCTCTGCACATCTTTGTTCATATTTTCCCTCTAATGGGCAGCCACACACACAATGGCATCCTTCTTGTATCACCTCCTCTATATTTTGAATGCATCAATCTCTATGCCTCACATTGCAGCCCATATTCCATCTCTCTGTCGGATCCTCCATCCCCTTTCACTATCAAAGGTTCTTCCTTTTATTATCACTACCTCCTCATCCTTCGACTTTACAATCTTGACCCCTCGTATCCTCTTCTTCAACTGTTTTCCATCAGCTGCCCTTTTGCTTATTTCTTTTCATCTTCTTCCATAAATAGTTATGTCTTCTTCCATTCATATTCCACGAAGCTCCCTTTTTTAATAACGCAAATGTTAATTAAAATAGGCATTTGGTCTAACCGACACCTTAATTGCAGCATTCAACTCTCCCTTGCCAATAAATCTTCCTCTCTTCGATTCCTTCTCATTGTTTTATTGGGGCTGAATGACTTATGACATCTGGCAATTAAAATCTATAGAAAGATCCCTTTCTGTTATGCCCTGATGAATATCCATACACTACTCCAATATTCTCATTTTGGCACAGGCAGGCATAATGTTGGCAACAGTTAAGGGAACTGGCTTTACACCAGCCAACTCTTCAATCAACAAAAGCAAATGAGGAAGAGGTGCCAACCAAGACCAAAACCAAAGCAAAAACTAAGGAAACAAAACTGTAACTAATTCGGTGACGTCAATTACCCTTTTACCGTGGATGCTCCTGCATCAAAGGAGGAAAAATTCAATCTAGACAAATCTTCCTTAGCTTGATCCAATAAACCAAAGCAATTTTCAACATTATTAACAGATGCAATATTTTACAAATCCTTGCCAATTATACTTGAACTTTCATATCTACTTTGCACTGAAATGGAATCTTAAAAGCTAATTGAATCCAGTGGGTCTGATAGGGGTCCCCACCTAGGAGAGAACCCTTATTTCTTAATCTTAGGAATTCACGACTCCTCAGAGATTATTGAAGGCAAGTTGGTGAACCAACAGAACACAACATAAAAATAGGAGGTATACAGTCATAATACATGTTAAACAAGTGTCTAAAGTCACATTACAATTAAAGACTAAAGTTAACCATTAGGTGATTAACCTTTCATTACTGTATCGATATAAGAAGGCCAAGGTAAAGGTAAATAGGCTACGGACAGGTCAGATGCACATTTTCATCTAAGACCCACCTTTTCTAGATGTCTATGGTGGGATTGATTACAGATTATTTATGTATTGTTCAATTTTGTATGCATGGATCTCCACCTTATGACAAAGCTCATGAGTAAATCAATTCTTGTCAATCACACCTACACCACGAGCAATATCACGACGCTCACCCAACACCCAATCTCGGGCCTTTTTTTAACTTGATCAATTCTGGGCCCATTTCAATGCAGTGTCCCTAACCTTGACCGAGCTTGAACCCAAGCCATCTTTCGATATGTAACATCACATAACGTTAGTGAAGTTGGAGTATTATAGTGGAATAAAATCTAAAACTAGTAGGATATGCCACATTGTTTGCAAACTACCCGCAAGGTTGTCTGAACGCAACCAGAAGTAATCGTTTCTTGTCTTACGATAGCCTCCTCGAAACCAGTTGAGAAAGGCCATTTCTTGGCGTTTTTAATATATTTTACATTTTAATTTTATATATTTATAAACTTTTTAAATATTTTCTCGTTTCTTTGCCAAATTATAAACTTGTAAATTGCATTACATGCCAATAGGTAACTACAGACTGGAAAAAGCAACCAGCTTGACCTGAGGCTGGTCATGAATATAATACTTGTTGCAGTGTCAAATATAAATATTAAAAATGAATGTATAAATGCTTACGGGTGAGCGAAAAAATGAGCGGAGGTAGAGTCCCAGCGGAAAGGGCAAACTCCAAACTGCAGGACAGCGAAGTTGCGGGCGGAATCGGCGAGTTTCGAGTATCGAACTTCTAACGTGTCGAATTCAAAACTATCGCGCCATGGTGCGCTGGTAAGGCCGCTCATCTCCAAATCAATGGCAATAAAATCTGCATCTCTAATAAGACCGCGAAGGCCCTCGAGAGCAACCTTGAAGTTGCCTCTCGTCACATTCGCCATCACTAGACCTGCCGCCGACGCAGAGCTGCTAAATAATCTGCTCCACTGGTACGGGAACCGATATTCAAACGAAGACCTGAAATAATTTGCCTTCGACAGGGTTTGAAATGAAACCCTTGAAAGGTTTTGAATCCACATTCTTATCTCATCTTTCACTCAAATGAGGAGTTATACCAGCAGATTGAACTGAAAATATGGGGATTCAGCACTTTTCCAAATCCAGTACACGAACTGTGCCCACCTGGGATTAATACCTCAAATTTTAATATTATATATATTTATTACTTTATGTTTATTGGCTACCAAGTTTTTATTAAAATATATTTTATTTTTAATTCTGACTTGTTTTGATTAAGTAAAAGCAGGTATTTGAAAGGTACCCGAACCTTTTACAAGTCAGGAAAACAGAAATGCTAAAAAAAGTGCCTGATCACTTTCAAAAAGACAAAATGAACCCACCGGAAGGGAACAGCTTAATACATCATTACATTAAAAATTCAGAAGCAAAAGGAAAGTACAAGGACAGCAAAGAGAACAACCATTTGTTTCATGTTGTTCGCTAAGGTCTTCATATCCTCCAGCCCACGACCATCGATGTCGACCTTATTCTTTGTGTTGGCTCTGGTCTTCCTTTCATGACCCTTCTTGTTCACCTGCTCTTTATCACCATCCTTCTCTGCATTATTCTCGAACCTGTTGATAAAGATGTTCATGTTGTCCACCGAAGATTTGAGGATTTGGAAATTTTGATCAACAATCTGCTTGACGTTGTGCTCCACCCTGTCAATTATGTTGCCAAGTTGTTGTCAATAGTGTTGATAGAAGAGAGATTTCAGAAGGCGGGAGTAAAAAAGGTGTGAACAAATAGAGATAGAAAGAAGTGATAATGGGAGAAAGGGACATGAAAAGATAGAAATGTAAAGATATGGGAGGTGATATATAAAGAGAGAAAGAGAGAGGGAAGGAATGGAGGGAATAAGAGAGAGAGATGTGTAGATAATGAGACATAGATAGAGAGGGAGAGGAGAGATTTGTAGGTAATGAGACATAGATAGAGAGGGAGAGGAGAGCTTTGAAGAAAAAGATAGAGGGATAATAGTTAGAAATAAAGATAGACATAGAGAAATAGAGATAGAGATGGGCACGGAGAAACAAAGAGTTTGTGTGTGAAAATGATTTGAAATATTTTTATTAGTTGCAAATGACATTCTAAATATTTGCATGAAACGAGCTAAAGAGTTATAAATAAATATTTAAAAAGAGCTAAAAATATATCTATATTTAATTATAGAATATAAATAAAAAATACAAATGGTATATTTAATATTTAATTAATATTATTTGTTAAAATTATAATATATTTTTATTTGATAATGTATATTAATAAGCATGTATATAATATTTTTTTCTCAAAATGCGAATGAATGCGAATGGCGGAAGCTTTTCTGCAAACCCTTCGAAACTCCCTCAGAGGCAGGGGAGGTTTCACGGGATATGGCAGACTGGTTTTTCTCCTCAGGGGTTCTATAAAAATGCATTAAGCACCTCAAATAGATTTGATGCCTTGAATCCGTCTTGTTCATATGCTACAGGAGCAAATTCAACGATTTTAAAGCTCAATGAGATTAGCAAACTAGCTGTGGGAGCTCCAAAGGGCCTACTTCTTGACCTAGGGCAAACAAAATGTCCCTCTTCTTCTACGGCAAAGCCGTCTCAGCAGTCTGCGAGGATACCCTATAAAAATCAAGCAAATTCTTCTTCTCAAAAAAAGGGGGTTTTCAACAATAATTCACAGGGTTTACCAAAAAATTGGCTTCCAAACAGAGGATGGTCTTCCAGGTTTCATCTCTCCCAAGCAAAGACTTTTTCTTGAGAACATGGTGTTGTGGCCTCTGGGGCAAATAGAACAAAACTTGAGGTAAGAAAACCCTTCTCAATTGGTTCAAATTCTCCCACCCGAAGAAGGGAGGGTCTCTACCCTAAACAATGCCCTACATACATCCAAAAGTCGTCATACTTCAACGTAGATAACATTATGATAATAAGCGGCAAACATACAGATGAATTGTGGGAATGTTACAATGATCGAGGGCTCTTTGGCAAATGGTTTGGTTTTGGAGCATCTACCTCTGAGGTCCTTCAGTGGTTGAAGTCCATCAAGGGAAATCAGATAAGTATCACTCGCTTAGATAATGATTTTTTGTTTATCAAATGCAATTCTGGTGCTCTCAAAAATAAGTTACTTCGAAACAATCATAGATTCTTTAAAGGTTATTGTTTCAAATTTTTTAACTAGAAACCCAATTTATCCCCCACAGACTTTGAAAAACTTAAGGTACCAAAATGGTTTCGATTTCCCCATCTGCCGGTAGAATTAATCCATAGCAAAGTCCTTTAAAAATTAGGGGATATTTTAGGAGGGTTTGAGGGTTTGGAGGATAATTACATGGAATCCTCTGATATCAGAATTCTAGCCAACGTTGAGATAGGAAAATTAACATTCGAACCCATCAAAATTATCACAAACTACTCAATATATGAAATTCAACTAGAGATCCTCATGGATGGCTTCACATCCAGGTCTGTAACCCCCCCTTTTCAGAATACAAAGAAAGAATGCCTGAAGGCTAAGACTGCTATGGATTTAAACATAATATTCAACCCTATGGGTGGTTTTATGTTTAATAAACAAAATCCTTGGGCTAAGAGGTTAGAAAACATTCATAAAAAGGTAGTAGGCGAAAAAGAAAAAATTAAAAGTGAAAACACACTTAAGGAACCAGTGAGGGAACAATGATGGATAGATATAGAGAATAAAGTAAGTGATTTGCAAAATGTTGCACCAATAGCAGACATCGTATCCATAGAAATAAGCAATGAAGGTCAATCTAATAGCCCCCTAAGGTCAGAGGCCAACCCTGCTAACCAGGAGGCTTCATCAAATTACAACGAAAATTCAGAGGAGCAGATTGAAGCACTAAACATCCTCATTCCGAATGAAGAAGATATGGTTAAAGGTTAAAAAAAAAAAATAAGAACAAAAAAGGAAAAGGAAAAAACAAAAAAAGAAAAAAGAAAAAGAAAAAAAACCAAAACATAAATAACAACAATAAGGATATGAATGAGGATGCAAGGAGGGAAATTGAAGATAAATGCATACTTGAGTATGTGGGCAACTCAGTTACAAATGACCTCATTGAACTATTTATTGATGAAATAGCTGATGAGGAAGAACTAGCATTACAAAAAACACTGCTAGCTCGTGAGTTATGCAAACTTAACATAACTGTGGATATGGCACAAAACCCCATTGATGAGGTCACATTAGATAAGATGGATAGCCTGGGGATAGCTAAAACCGTGGAGAATTGCTCCCCCCCGGATTATGCCTCTGACCTAAAAAAGCATAGGAGAAAATTAATTTCTAAATTACTTACCAGAGCTGGAAGCATTGTGGGTCAGACTAAAATCACAAACCTTTTTGAGGCAGGGAAGGGGAAGAACCTTCCCACAGGGTTATGAAACTCCTTACTTAGAATGTTAGGGGTATGGATGCCCCTAACAAGCAATGTATCTTTAAGCGATGCATTGTTAAATACAGTCCAGAATTATTCTTAATACAGGAAACCAAATTAAATAACAACGAACTAACAAACCTATACAGAAAATTAGGTATAAGAGAACTTGAAGGACAAACTGCCTGCGGAGAATCTGGTGGATTGGCCATAATATGGGACCCTAGGCAAATATCCTTCAAACTTATATGCAAAAACCCTAATTGGATGTGTGGCAGGGTTATAAGCACCAAAAGTAACTTAAACTTTATTATAATTAATGTCTATGGCCCTATCCAAACACAAGCAAAAAGACAAGTCAAGGATGAAATTGAGAATTTCATTCTAAGTGACACTGAACAAACATACTTAATTGGTGGGGATTTCAATGCAATTTTGGAACCCAAGGAAAAATGGGGAGGTGTTAATAAAATGACTCAATCATGTCTGGATTTTAAGGACTGTACCCATAAATGTAATCTGTTGGAATTAAAAACCAGAAATGAAGCTTTCACTTGGAATAATAGAAGACAAGGTTTCTGCAACATTGCAGAAAAACTTGATAGAATTTTCCTTTGTGGAAATCTGACACAGTCTTTTGAATCCTCTGTCCTCCTGTTCTCAGGATCGGATCATTTCCCGGTCCAATTAATTATATCAGAAGAACTAAAGCCAACCAAAACCCCCTTTCGCTTTGAAAAAATGTGGCTCACGAATGAAAATCTATTACAACTAATTGAAAAGTGGTGGAATGAAATTGAATTCATAGGCTCTAAGACTTTTAAAGTAGTAACCAAACTTAAAAAGATAAAGCAACAATTAACAGTCTAGAATAAAGAACACTTTGGTAATATCTTCACACAAAAAATAGAGATTGAGAAAGAAATGGAGAAAACTAATGCGGAAATAAATAGGGATGGGATGAATAATACTCTATATCAAAAGGAAAAAATCAATCTGGCTCGATATGAAGAAGTATTAACTCGAGAAGAAATATATTGGAAACAAAAATCTAGGGATCATTGGCTAGAGGCTGGGGACAGAAATACAAGCTTCTTTCATAATAGTACAAAACAACGCAGAGCTATCAACATAATCAACAAGATTAAACTGGTATCAGGGGACTTCAGTGAAGATCCCGAGTTGATAGCCAAGGCTGCAGTTGAGTATTTTGAGAATATCCTTAACAACAGTGAAGGCTCTAAATGGACTAAGGAGAGCGGATTCTTAAAACACATCCCGAAATTAATATCCAAAGAACGCAACCTGATGCTCAATAAAAAACTAACTTTGGAAGAAGTAGAATTAACTTTATTTCAAATGGGTCTGAATAAGGCCCCTGGCTCTAACGAGTTCCCAGCACACTTTTTCCAAAAATGTTGGAGCTTCATGGGTAAGGAAATCACAGAGGCCCTTGAAGGGATGATAAACTCAGGGAAAAATCTTAGATAATTAAACAACACATTCATAGCTTTAATCCCCAAAAAGGAGATAGTGGATAGTTTTGAGGATTCCGTCCAATTGCATTGTGTAATACCCTTTATAAATTACTCACAAAAACAATGGCAAATAGACTACATAACCTTCTCCCCATAATTATCAGTGAGGAACAAACAGGTTTTGTGTCCAATAGATCCATTTATGATGGTATAATCATTGCTCAGGAAGCTATCCATTCAGTACAAAACAATAAGGTACCAAGCATGATGATCAAACTTGATATTAAAAAAGCATATGATAAAGTTGACTGGCACTTTCTCTGCAAATGTCTTGAATCTTTAGGGTTTAATAAGCAGTGGATTAATCTAGTCTTTGAATGCATTGCTACACCTAGGGTTTCAATCCTAGTCAATGGGGCCTCAGAAGGCTTCTTTGAAATCTCTAGAGGTCTCAGACAGGGGGATCCCCTCTCCCCCTTTCTTTTCATCATCATGGCAGAATCACTTGGGAGAATTCTCAATTGGGCTAGAGAAACAGAACAGCTAACAGGAATTAAGATTACCTCTGACATGGAACCTATTACCCATCAACAATTTGTTGATGATACCATGTTGTTTGGTTTAAGCAATCCTATAGAAGCAAAAGTAATTAAAAAATTCCTAAACAACTACACCACCATCTCTGGACAAGAAATTAACACTTTAAAGTCCAATTTAACCTTTTTTAACACAAATAAAGAACTCCAAAGGAAAATCCTTAATATCCTTAAATACAAAATAGAAGAATTACCGTGTAAATACCTGGGACTCCCCTTAGACAAGGGCATTAGATCATCCAAACTATGGGATCAGGTTGTCTCCAAAATCACAAATAGGATATCCTCATGGAAAGGAAAATGGTTATCCTCTGCCGGTAAGGCCACTATGATCAAGGCGATTCTCTCAGCTATGCCAATTTACCAACTATCATGCATGGACCTTCCCGCATCTAAGAGAAAGGAAATCATAAAACACATAAGGACCTTTTTTTGGCAAGGCTCTGAAGACAAATTCAAACTTCCATTGATCGCTTGGGATAAGATATGCTTGCCTAAGGAGATGGGGGGTTTGGGCATCAAAGATCTAAAAATCCAAAGCAAAGCTTTGGGTGCTAAGCTAGTTTGGCGAATGTATACTAACCCCAAAGTCAAATGGGCTTGTATCCTTTATAATAAATACCTGCATAACCAAGATCCTATAAGCATCTTCAGGACAACCCACCCTCATAAAGGTTCTAGAATATGGAACTTTATGTTGGAATGCAAAAATATCGTAACAGACAAGCTAACATGGAACATCGGTAATGGGCAGGATGCCCTTTTTTGGGAGAGATTCCTGGGGGGCTCATCCTCCCTTAAATACTCTTCATAACTTCAATAAGATCATACCCACCCTTGAAGAACTCTGGGGTGTGCATGAAAAAGATTATGTGGAAGAATTCAGTATTGGGCGCCTTAAAGCATGGAGATGGAAATCAATGGATTATCTAAACATTCCGGCTCAGGATAGATCCCTCTTATCTCGGATCCTAGCCTTAAGAAGTGCTACTTTAAACTCTAAAACAGATAAACTGATATGGGCTGGATCCAATAAGGGGAAATACGAAACTAAGGAGGGTTATAAACAACTACTGAATAAAGATAATATCCCTTGTTCCAACCTACCCCTAACTCTTTGTTGGGATAAAAGGTGCCTTCCAAAAGCAGGCCTATTTGCATGGATGGCGATTCAGAATCGACTCCTCACTAATGAAACCTTTAGGAAACTAGGATATGAAGGTCCTAACAGATGTCCATTATGTGAAAAGGAAGAAGAAAATTCTAACCATCTCCTGGTAACCTGCGATTATGCTCATAATTGCTGGGGATGGTTAAAAAATCAGCTGATTTGGTATACCCCTATCCCTAATAATATCTCTGATCTATTCCAAGTTTGGCCAATCCGGAACATTGGCTGCATGTTTGAAAATTTATGGATCATTGCCCCCTCCATTATGATCTAGGAAGTCTGGAAGGAAAGAAATAGGAGGATTTTCAAAGATAGTAAAATGCAATGGTACCAATTGACCAACAAAATTGAAGCCACCATAGTAGAAATAATAAATAACCAGACATCCAATTACCAGATAGATGTCAATATGTCCTATTGGGATGAAAAAATGAAACTAAGATGGAAAGGTCTAAAGATACCCCTCTTCATTGGTAAAGGCCCACCATCCAACTTCATATTACGTAAGGAACGCAAGTGGCTTCCCCCTATTGTTGGATGGTTTAAACTTAACTTTGATGGCGCTTCTAGGGGCAACCCAGGGAGTGCTGGTCTTGGTTGTAGCCTTCATAATTCAAATGGGGATGAGGTGGCATATATGGCACTTCCCTCTGGTAAATGCACAAACAATGTAGCAGAAATACAAGCACTGGCTGTAGGAATAAACCTATGCATTATACTCAATATTAAGAGGATCGTCATTGAAGGGGATTTGGCCATTATCATCAATGCCCTTAGGAAAGGGGCAATGCCTGATTGGAAGCTAAATTCCTCCCTGGCTAAGATAATGATAAACATCGAAACATTTGACGGGGTCATCTTTAACCATATCTACAGGGAAGGCAACAAAAGAGTTGATTCCCTCGCTAACATGGGGGTTGACGGTAAGACAATAATCTTCGTAGCTCCTAACATTTATCCTTAAAACAACATTTAACAACAAATAACAATAACATTATTCATACCATTTGATAGCAGTCACAAAATCAACCGGAACCTAGACCTATAGAAGAAAAAGAGAAAACCTATCCTCCAAATCCCATATTAATTTACTAACATACTCGATAATTTTCTCAAACTTTCTTATACACAGAAATAGACAAATATATAAACCATAACCATATATATATATTGGAGGATCTATAAATTATATCAGAGGATATATAGATATATATATTACACACACACACACACACATATGTGTGTGTGTGTGTGTGTGTGTGTGTGTGTGTACATACATATATGTGTATGTACATATATATATGTATATATGTATGTGTATATATATATGTATATGTATGTGTATGTGTATGTACACACACACACACACACACACATATATATATGTATGTGTATGTGTATGTGTATGTGTCTGTGTATGTATGTATGTATATATGTATGTGTATGTGTATGTGTATGTATATGTATATGTATGTATATGTGTGTGTGTGTGTATGTGTGTGTGTGTGTGTGTGTGTATGTATGTATATGTATATATACATATATGTATATATATACATATATATATATATGTATATATATACATATAGATATATATATATATATGTATATATATACATATAGATATATATATATATATATGTATATATATACATATGTATATATATACATATATATACATATATACATATATGTATATGTATATATATATACATATATATAGACATATATATATATACATACATATACATATATATACATATACATATACATATATATAGATATATATATATGTATATATATATGTCTATATATATGTCTATATATATGTATATGTATATATATATATATATATATGTATATATGTATATATATGTATATATGTATATATGTATATATATATATATATATACATATATACATATATACATATATATACATATATACATATATATATATATATATATATATATACCCACACATATTTATATAATGAACATATCAAAATTAATATATAGATACCATAATTAGATAAATACACACACACACACATAAAATCCGAAACCAATAATTTTATATGTATATAATGAACATAACAATTAATATATATTATCATATTTTTATCTACACATACAAAAATATACCTTTAGAACATTTCATACAGATAAATCTTCAACTTGGATTTATCAATTTACAAAATTTTCAAGATTTTATGATTATACATTAGGGATCATTCATAAACACTTGTCAAAAGGTTTAAACTTTTCATCTTTCAAAGCAAAGGTCAATTATTAGCTTAGTAGGTAGGGGCACTCATATCTAAAAACAAATTATATAATAATAAACCCCCAATTAAGAGCGCCTGATCATCATAGCAAGTATGATCCCCAAGAAATCCTAGCCATTATGACAAGTCAGGGCTGCGGTGTAAGGCGTACTTGTTGGCTTTTTGTATCAGCAACTCGTTTGATCTTCCGCCAAAATTAAATTTGGCTTCTCAAAATGATTTTCCCACAAGCGGCTCATCATTTGAGGACATGGCATTATTACTAAACCAATAAGAAACACCCAAAGTGGGCTTAAGGCTCGCAAGATTTTAGAATGGCTGAGAAAACTCAGACTTTCACATAATTAACCTACATGGCTTTTAAACCAAGCCTTCAAAATAAAACTCAGAAGTTCTCTAATCCAACACGACCTGAGAGTGAAGAATAACAGGTGATGGATACCCCGATCAAATTATGCAGCTCTAAGATGCAAATGGCGTTTGAGGGCGCTATTACCAGGGACCGCCTCAAGCGCATCATACGCCTTCCCCATACCTTAGTTATTGATGCTGTTGAGACTATCCTTGGTCCAGACTTTCTCTCAAATTCAGATAGAACTAGAGCTAACTCGGATGTGGCCGCCATGTTTCTTGTTGTGACGGTTACCTCCACCAAAAATCGAGAGGACACAGGTGCTCTGTGTAAGGAGGTCTTCATTGCCTCAATCTTAGGTGATATGGAGAGGGTTTTAGTCAACATTGACAATGAAGGGACAATCCCAAGGCCGAGAGACTATGACATCCTCATTCAGAATAATAGGCCGGTTCCTAGACTTCCTATTATCTCTATGGATGGTGCGACCTTCACCAGGGAGAGGAATGATGCAATTAATAGGAATGTCAACTTCTTGCTGTATTTATTTCATGTGAAACACCCTCCAAACCCTACTTGGTTTGAGGACTTCCTCAAGGCAGAGGGCTTGGTTCTGGACGATGAGGAAGCTACTGCCACGTCTTCTGGGTCAGAGTAAGTAGAATTTGGTCCTTGGTGAGTGCATGGGACAATTTTTTTGGGATAATTTTGATGCTATACATTTGGCCCGGACTGGCGATTAAGCATTCCCAGTAAAAAAGTGTTAATTTTGTTACTAATAGAGACCTCGGGGAAGATATTAACATTGTCGAATCCTAAAAACAAACTTATGAGACCTACAGGACATTAAAATAGTCTACTTTAACTGTTAATTTTAAAGGTACTAAGATAAAATAGGCATGATGGAATGATTGTTTACATAGACACACAAATGAAAAATAGGACCATTATATTAGCATTTTGTTTTGGACACTCAGTAATATGAATATATACTATAGATATTTACAAGCATCTGGATGCATTCATTTATTGGTATTTATTCACATTGGTGGTAGTCCTATCAGGATGGGAAATAATGGCTTCAATTTTTTCATGTGTTCGGTCTATTTTCAACAATAAACACTAGCTGCAGTGCTTAAGTGCCATTTGTTGATGAATTCTCTATTTTGGTGTGACCTTCTGACAAATCTCTGACTGTGGCTTATATGTGGCATACATGCAAAATATTAGGGGTATGGATAGAGGTTATATACAACCTTGAATAATCATATACCCTGTTACCCTCTCTGGTATTGATTTACAGGGGAGGGAGGGTTAGCAGATTCCTGGCATAATAGAATCTCATCTACCTACTCTTGTTGTTGTAGCCTGGATTTTATCCATTACTAAGGATAGCATCCAGGAGCACAAACAAGAGATGGTAAAATGGTGATTCATTTTAAGAATGGGTCAAAATTCGACCAAGAGAGGGTCATTTTCTTTAAAACTCGGCTTATGTCTGAAACACCGTCTACAAATTGGGATAATGAGGAATATCCAACTATGCTTAAGGTTCTGCTTATATCTCTTTGTATAGACCTTATAGGATATTTGGTTGTGGTATTTTTCTAGCTCGATAGTTAAAATTTCATTTGAAATAATAGACTAAAATGCACTAACAATTTTGTCAAGTGTTTGAGAAACTAACCATGCAGGACAAACAGGGATAACTTTGGGCAATTTACGAATACTATATGCAATCAGAGATCAACTTCAGAGCCATGCCTCATGAAGTCAGGGGATAAATGATAAATGAAATTTGTAATCAAGGGCTTGTAAGGGAGGGGAAAAAACAGAAATACCCTCCCACTTGCTTACCCTAGCCCGGGGTGATGATGTGTTATTAAGATCTGAGACTATTGTATATTGATGTAAGATTATCTAGACTACGGTCCCGGGCAAGGCCGAAGGTTTTCTTGCCTCCACTCTTTCCTACCGGCGCCCACACGAGTGGAGTAATGTAAATTTTCAAAATGATAAATAAAATTCTTGGCTCCGGCCTCTTATCGATAAAAAAAAAAAAAGCATGTATATAATAATAAATTTAAATCTTATTTATATAGAACACAAATAAATAATAAAGATATCATATATCTAGCATAAATAAAATATAATATTAAATAAAAATAAATTTAATAATTCAAATTATATCAAAATAGTATATAATATTAATATTAATTTTTAAAATTATATATTAATATTAGTATATTATTGATTGTCAACTACTTTCAACCACCATTTGCAAAGTTGAATTACTTAAAAATTAACATCTTCAAGAAACTAATATATTGGAGGGTACAAATGGAAATGTTTATATATTAAATTACTTAAAAATTAACATCTTTAAGAAACTACTATATTTATAAATTGAATCCCATGATATAATGCAATTTAATATATATTTATAGTTTAAATCAACAAACTATCTAACTATTTGCAAAGTTTATGTGATAGAGAACAAGAAGATTAGGTCAAATTAACTAACTCATTATCAACCACTAACTTCAGATTTTGAGAGGTTTTCAATAAAAATCTAACTACATGTCCTATAAAATTCTTCAAAAGGCAGAATTTTGGTTCGATATCACCATTGCCTTTATTTTAAAATTATTAATAGTTGTCAATGTTCTTGTGTTGGTTTGTCAATCTTCTTCTGGTTGTTTAGCATTGCACATGTTTTGCAACGTTTGACAAAATTGTGTAAGCATTGAAGTTTCACTTTGTTGATGAAGCATTTTCAATTAGACTATATGTGTGTAATAGAAGTCCACACCACCTTTATCTTTTTTAATTAATGCACAATGACCAAATTTATGGAAAAAATGTTGCTAACATAAGGCACAGTCAATGATTCATCAAAATTAATGCTCGTATAAACAAAATTATATATATTATCTCTATCAAGGATACACATGTAATACCCAATACCCTATATCAAAATTATGAACTCCAAAATGGTTAGCGTGGCATCTTTGCTTGTGTTTTTTTTTCCGTTTTGGTTCTTCTGCCTTCAATCAGGGATGAGTTTGTTACAAGTGTGGTTGTCGTTGCACCAAAAGACCTGTTAATGCCCAATACAACCACTAGACTTATAGAATGCACAAGAGGCAGTTAAGCCATGTCACAAACTCGAGCGATGTGCTGCACAACACAAGGAGACCAAGGGTGCATACCTTGCAACAATCCCCCCTAGCGCAAGCAAGGGGTTTGAACCTGTGACCAAGCTCTGATACCACTTGTTACAAGTGTGCTTGTTGTTGCACCAAAAGATTGACTTGTTAATGCTCGATACAACCACTAGACTTATAGAATCCACAGGAGGTGGTTAAGCCATGTCACAAACCTGAGCGTTGTGTTGCACAACACAAGGAGACCAAGGGCGCACACCTTGCAACAGAGTTTTGGTTCTTGCCCTTGTAACAATACATTTATGATGAACAAAACTTTAAAAAAAACAAGAACTATAATTAGCTAAGTCTCTAAATTGCTTTAGAAAAAACTATAAGTAATTAATAATCAAATCATAAACCTAAATTCAAGCTTATCTAGAATCAAACATTCAAATTAAAGAAATTATGTCAATCAACATGAATAGCTTTTTTTCTCACCAATTTGAGAGAAAAGAAATTGATCATTAAAAAATAAATAATAACAAAACACAATTGTCAAAAAAAATTAAATATGTTTACGGTGTAGGACTGCATCCTCATACCCATACACACACCTTCTAATGATTATATCAATATAATATATAGTCATACTTATTCATTTACTCATATACCTTTCAAAGAAGTGAAAGTTTTTATGCTAAAATTTTAGCACATTCATTCTTATTTTGAATGTTTGTAGAGATTTCAATGCACAATTTAAGCAAAGGATACTTTATGTAAGTAGCAGATCTATCACAAAAAATCCCCTCCAATTATGGTTTGATGGATGTCCATACCCTATTCCATAGCTCTAATTTTGGCACAGGTAGAGAGGATGTTGGGAAAAGTTGTGGAATTTTGCTTTACACCTGCCAATTGCATTTTCTTGAAAGTTTCTAAAGCCTTTTCAACGAATTCATTATGTGCATATCATGCAATCATTGCATTCCACAAGACCACATTTCTTTCAGGCATTTTGTCAAACAACTCATGTGCCTTGTTGATGCTTCCACATTTTGCATACATGTCCACCAAAGCATTTTCAACTATAATATCTGATAAAAGTCATCCTTCAATTTTGCTTTGATTCCAGATGCTCATACCTGTTCCAAAGCTCTCGTTGTGGTATGGACAGGGAGTATGCTGACAAAAGTTGTAGAATTTGGCTTTACCTTACCAATTGTATTTCCTTGAAAGTCTCTAACGCCTATCCAACAAATCCATTTTGTGCATACTCCTCAAGGCATTATGTCAAACATGTTAGGCACGTTGCCTATGCTTCCACATTTTGCATACATGTGTGACACATCTTTTACAATTATGGCATCTAACAATTTTTTCAAATACCTTACGGGCATCCACTAAACTCCTCCAATTGGCATACATGTAAATAAGCTTATTATGAAAGTCATCCTTTGGAATGGTCCCATGAGAATTTTTGAAATCAACATATTTGCTCTTGGAACAGAGGTTTGTGTTTCCCTTCATGGGTTCATATTATAATGACTAAGTTGATATTAAAATATATATATCTTTCCCCAGAATAAATATTGCATAGTAATACACAAGCACTTCATCCTTTATAATTTGTCAAAAAAATACACAATAGTCCTATGAGATCTCCATCAATAACCATAAAGCACTCGGCATGGCATATATCAAAATATCAATATAACTCTATGTCAAAGTCATATGTGTATGCATATTATTCTCCCTCGCCAAATTGTCATCTATTCCTCTCCTAATCTTCAGGAGAAGAGGCCATGATATTCTACCATTCTATTTTGCAGAATTAATCCAAACCAGTGCTCTATCTCATTAACGGACATGAAAAATATTTGTGAAAAAATATTGTACCGTGAGTTTAGGCCATTGTTAATCCACTGAGTCTCGGTCTTCTCTTGCCTATACCAAAATGTTGTCACACATGTAGGAGAGATGCAGGATGGCGGTGGAGAATGCAAAACTTTCTAACAACCTTTCCGACGGCATGAGACACTTTTCAGGTGGGGTTTCCCCTAAATAATAGCCTATCCGCCAATAAGCTATTATAAGTGAAAGAATCTGATGTTCAACGTCAGAATTCAGTTGACAGATCCTTGCTCCCGCAGTGATTGTTAGCATTTATTAACAGTATAAAATTCCCACCCCTTGGTGTGCTTCAACAAATTCCACCCAACAAGTTGGCTCGGAAGATGGACAAACATGACTTCTATTTATAAAAACTACTCGACATTTGATAACGAGCAACTGACACGTAAGTTTATGAGAAATAGAATGATGATGCCAACTCTTACAAAATCTGCCAAAATATTTGGTTATAAGTGCCTAGATCAAAACTGTAGGAGATAAACCAGAATAGCAGCCTCTACAAACTGCCTTCTCACGACAATAAATGGTTACTAATGTTGTTTGCACCACCCATTGTGACCCTTTAAATCAAGATTACCAGATGCCAAGCATGTTGTGAATTCCTGAACAGCTTTGAAGTTTTTGGGTGAATGGATTTTTTGCTCCTGAACAACTACAGGTGCATCGTAGAGTGAATTGGTACCGCTTAGAGATATTTCATTTTGCTTATTATATTCGTACTGTTGTCACCGGGATTTGCCAGGAGCAGCAATAAAGTGGAGTCGAGCACCTTTCACACAAGCGGTGCATTCTCTCTTTTTTTTTTTTGACATCTATGCCATCTCTATAATATACATTTTGGTTGACTATAAGCAATGGCTCCCACATTATATTTTTAAAACCCGACTTGTTCAAACCTGGTTAAATGTATGAAGTTTTTTAGCCAAGATGAAAATTATTTATCGACAATGATGTATGCATCTCTTTTCTTTTGCAATGGATGGTGTTATGGCCTTCTGGACCTTCGTATTTAGGTTGCATTTCCGTTTGAATATTGTCTTGAATTTGTTGTAAATCTGGAAACCAAAATTATTTTGATCATATGTGATGACGTACAGTGTATGCTTGATTATTATCAATTTTACATTTTAATGTTTTTGGTCATTATGCCAATAGTTCTTGATTTTGTACTCAGGGTTAGACATTCTTCCTCTGGGGAGTCTCTAGTTAAGGAGGCAGTTGATGACTCCTCTCTGGTCTTTGATATCAGGAATTTGGAAATGGTATGTATTGGGTGGTTTCTCAAAGAAGTAGGAGACTAAATCTATGTCAAAATTTCATCTCCGAGTTAATATTGTGTGGATTGTAAGGAAGGAAAATGACATTGTATAAGTTGTGTGGATTATGAAAGGTTCCAGACTGTTTCAAAACTTAAATCTTATAATTTATAATTTGTTTCACCTGTTGATTAGTAGTTTACTTCAACATTTAGGAATCTGTTAAAACCTATTTATCTTTTAATTAAAAAATAGGAATAGGGTTAGGGTTAAAACAACAAAGAATGCTTAGGGCATTACGTTTGAGATTTAAATCATGTTTCCTTGTGTCTATATATGACTGTTTTTATTGCTAGTGTTTTTTGTGTCTATATATGACTATGTTTTTATTGCTAGTGTTTTCCTTTTGAGGTTTTGGATTATTTTGTTTTCTTAGAAATGTCTATGCTTGCCTTTGAGTTTTGAAGCATTTCACAAATTCACAATATTCAAAGTGATAATTTGTTTTAAACTAATTGACTCCACATCACAAAAATCAATGTTGATGGGTTAATGTCAACAAAGATAGGTGAAGGAGTGTAATGCATTATACAACTAGTGTATTTCTTTGTATGGAGTATAATGCATTGCACTAGATTTTTGCATCTTTGTTTGAAAGTTTTGTATCTATATTAGAGTCTTTAGTTCATGTCAATTGAATTATATGACAGAATAAGTGTATGTAGCTCAATTTGTGTCTCTACAAATAAAATTTTCCAGTGGTTTTTTTACCTTTCATGTCTTGAGTAGCTTCTAATATTAGGTTTGTTTTTTATACTAGTGATTTTTTCCACTTGAATTATGGGAGAAAAATAGAGACCAACAACTTTATGGTGTTGTGTAAAACCTTACAAACTTGGTCATTTTGAAACTATTTAGAGATGTCAAATAAATATATTCTTAACTACTTTTCCATTTATACCTATTAGTGTGTCTTAAGAATCAAGAAGCCATGAATAGGCAATTAGAGGGAGTAAATATGCTCCAATTTAAAAGTTCAAGAAAATCTTCATCTCATTTATTTTAACTAATTAAGGGTCAAATAAATGAGCTTGGACATGTATCTACAATTAAAATAACAATCATCTTCACTTCATATGACCAAGTTATGAACAGTTAGAGACCATGGAATTTTGATATAGGCAACTATGAATTATGATTTTTCTGATCATATTTAGTCATCCATTAGCTTGAAATACAAGCTCGTATTTCATTGATAAGTAGGAGGTATTTTCCACAACAAGTCAAACTATGATATTGCTATCAAGATTAAATTATGTAGTTTTTGAGTCAAACTTATTGACCCATAATTCATGAATAGTGGTTCACAAGAACCCATCTCTAATGAGAATGAATGGTCCACTTAGCGCTCATTGCATCTAGGTGATGCTCATAGAGGTGAAGCATTGGGCCTTCTCAGGATGTCACCCATCTCAGTACTACTCCAACTCAAGTGTGCTTAACCATGAAGTTTCCTCCAAGGTTAAACCCACTTATCTTGCAACCCCATTTGAAGGTTAAACCATGGAGTTTCTCTCATGAGTATTTCACAATTTAATATTTTTTCAAAATAATCCTTCTAACGTTCATGTCTTCTTCTTTTGAGGGATTATTCATGCCTTTAATGCACAAACAATCTCGCAAGGGCGCATCTTACCTTCGTCCCTCAACACACTAGGGCATCATTTTCATTTTTTCTTTGAAACAATGCAACTTTGGATATTGTCTCAAAGAGGGGCAAAATGTAGGCACTTAAAATTATCACAATGCCTGCAACACAACATTTTACCAACTTTCATTTTAATTAATCAAATAATTTTAATCACTTAATTATTAACAACATATTCAACTACTAGGTAACGAATTCTTACCATTTAATTAATAGTTCCCCTTGCACAAATAATTCAATACCTTTTATTATTTAATTATTCTAATCTTCCTTGATCATGCACATTGATTAAATAATATTAATAATTTAATTAATTATTTTTTACCACTATTCCATAATTAAATTATTATCTTAATTATTTAACTACTTGATTAAAGTCTCCTATAATTAAATACATTCTTTAATTTATTTAATTATTCAATTTTCTTGGTTTATCTTAAAAAATAAATAAAATTATTATTTTATTTATTTAATTCTTCAAATTAATACCACCTCTTAATTGACACTTGCTTCGAGTTCTTTGATCAATTAGTCAACTTTAATTGATCAATCAATTCTCTTAATAGATTCATCAACTCACTTAGTGGACAAATCAAGTCACTTAATAAATCAATCAATCCCAATCATAAAGTTAGTTAACTCCCAATCAATTCCTCTCAACAAATATCAGCCATTGATCTCCAATCCTTCTCCTTAGATCACAATTATTGAGATCAAGAAAATCTATAAATGCAACCTTGATCATCATTTATAAAAAATTACAATCTTCTAACTTTCTAGCTCCCACGCTCTGATCCAATAGTGTTTTTTAGATAAAATCTGAGAGCAACAATATTACTAAGCACAAAAAGATAGAAGAGAAATGCAGATCAAAAGGCATGATTCATATGAGCTATAATTTGCATTATAGTTCAAATTTATTTCATTTCAATTCTCTAGTTGTGTGATTTTAGAATACATTGTATCTCTTAACATTTTTGTCATTGAGCTAATTATTGATTCACTTTGCTGCTTAAATTTCTTGGTCATACACCTCATACTCTAATGCCTATAGGGCCTTCAAAAACGTTAAACATGATCCACATTGCCTTGATCCTATTTTCCCAAAACAATCTAATGTGGCAAGTTCATGTGAAAGAACCTATGGGTAAATCTTTCTATGTTCTAGCTTTTTGTTCTATTGTGCCCCTATAAATATCTCTTTCAGACTTTTTGTAGTTGGTTTAGGTCCACTTCTCATAGAGGTGGTTTTGCTTTGTTTATTGTTTGGCCTTTGATATCTCTAATCATGGTTTGTAGATAACTTAATATGTATATCTTTATCTATAGCCTTGTTATGGTTGGGCCCATTTTGTAACTCCTTTTATTATAATATATTAAATTGGACTAGCCATTTTTATCAAAAGAGAGAGAGAGAGAGAGAGAGAGAGAGAGAGAGAGAGAGAGAGAGAGAGAGAGAGAGAGAGAGAGAGAGAGAGAGAGAGAGAGTGCCTAATTTTTGTGTGAGCTCAATCCTTGTAGTGTTTGTTGGATTTGAAGATTACTTATCCTTAGAGAAACATAAATTTTCACCTTATTGTCTTTAAAATGGGATTCAATGCCATTTTTTAGGGTTCTATAAAATAGTTTTTAGGGCGACAAGAATTTCACAAAGGAGTTAGATTGTAAAAGTTTTGTCAATAGGGTAATGTCTATGCTTGTTAGTCATGAATAACAACACTACTACACTTTGATTTGTGTGTTATCATTAAAGCTTGCACCCTTTGCTAATTTGTCAACTCAGCAACCTTGTGATACATCGGAACATTCTCAAGCTATGGGTAACTTGCAATGAGAATGGACCTCCAGAGAAAGATAGTTCTTATGGATTTTTCACCTAAACTAACCTTTGCAGAGGAAAAGGGAAGGAGGAAAACATGAAATGAAACTATACTTCCTAAGGTGATACACCAAATTGATAATCTGAAATTTGGACAACTAACTAACACACAAAATAACTAGTAACAAAAGGATATTCTTGCACAACTCAAAGACTAATAAACTTTGAATCGACAATTTATAAGGAGGCTAAACATTCACAATCCTAATAGGAGAAGGATGTTTTCTGACAACCAGAGACAAATTATATCATTGGCACAACTTATAACCTGCAAATAAGTACACATTCCTGCATAAAGGTGCTAATAGAGACACTATCACAAGGACAAAAATTCATCACATGAAACTATACCATTCACCAAACACACAATATATAGAACTCTGAGTAAGAAATGCTCTATTACTGTCAAGAAAAAGGTGTTACAATGTTGTCAAACTTTGAAAACTGAGTTACAAGCTCATCAATTTCTGCAAAAAGAACTCTGTAAATTACAGGTTGCAAGAAGTGAACTAGCAAGAGCTAACTCCAATAATGAAAACTTGGAGATATTTATACTTTCCCAAAGCAGTTGTATGAAAACAGGACTCTACCTCCTTTGGTCTTCCATACTCAAAAAGCCTATTTTTAGGTCCCTAAACAACTCTAAAATGACATGCTCTTGAACAAAAAGTCAAGCCTCATCACCTTTAATCATAAAAGCTCTTTAAAATGCATTAAATGGTCCCTAAATTGATTCAAACAAGGTATGTATTCTCTCCACATGTTTTCCCACCTATACAACCACCCCTATATACTTGACTCTCCCTCATAAATGTAATAATATCTCTTGACTTATCAATAAATGTAAATAAAACAAATATCTAATAAAGTGATTTATTAATTCACTTTAATAAATATCTTTCTTATTTCATTTATACTTAAATCCATGATATTATTTTCTCCATAAGTAATATTTATTAAGTCATTTATAATTTATCACTTAATAAATATTAATTGCATTGATAATGTTCATTAAATGATAAATTATAAATGACTTAATAAATATTATACATTCAAGAAAGAGATGCAAAGTGAAACATTTGATCACTTGACTTGGTCGAATTGAGAATAAAAACAAGGAAAAATGTCTTGACTTGGTCAAATACTTTAGGGTAAATGAAACCCTAAAACAAGCCAAGACCATTCATTCAACACGTTTTCACTTTGCTCTCTCTGCTGCTTGGGGTGTCGCAATGGTGCATTGCACATCCTGAGGGATCAAATGAAAATCTTTTGGAAGAATTTGTTGTCGTCAAGCATAGGTAGCCTGAGTCTAGTAATTCTTTGCATTCCCCACGTTTAAATAACTCATTTCGACTCTGCCCGATTTTATTGAAGGGCATATTTTGATGTTTTTTGTATGTTGCTATTCATCAAATTCAAATTGCATTTTGGCTCCATCATACTTAGAAGTCTGCTAGGTTTTCTGGAAGAGTTTGAAGGCAATACTCAGGCTGCCATGGTAATTGTAGGGGAGAAGATTTGTCCCCTCCAAGATAATGAATCTTAGAGGACAAACCAATCCACCACTACCTCTTTGAACATGCACTAATATGAGTTAGGGGATAACAAAACTAAACCAAAGACTATATGAAAATAAATAATAGATTTATAATGCCAAAACAGTGAAATACAAAAAACGAGTTTTATAGAACAGAAAAGAATTGAAAGATGAATATACCTCTAAAACAAGACGTTCTTGGGTTCTAGACTTAAGCGCGGGGTGAGGACTCTAGCGCGGCACATTGTCCTTTGTACGACCCGCAAACATAAAATCCCAAAAAGACTTATGTGCACACTTTCTGACGTGCGAGACCTGTTCGCCACTTGCACACACTGAGATGGGAAAAATGTTGGGGGTTGTATAGGGGCTTGTCTCAGTCAAACCATCGCTTATGTGTTTCCATCGCCACGGACAACCAGATAGATAGATTGGAAAAATAAATAAATTGGTAACTTGGTAAATTGGAAATTGATGCAAATAGAAATTATACTCCGCTTAAAGGAAGCAAACCCCTATTGCATATAATGTAAAATTGGTAAATTGGAAAGATGAATGCACCTAGATAATAGATAAAATTAAAATATGAAAGTTATATTGCATGCAATGATAGAAGATAAAAAGAAAGAAAAGTGTGTAGCCAAACCCCTCTTTGTTTGAGATACGAGTGTGATAAAGTCATTTGTATGTGATTGTTGGTGAGATTTGGTACGCAATAGTGCAACTAGATATTGGTAGAAATGTGTCCAAGAGAGTAGAGAGCAATAGTACAATATGAGAGCCAAGAACCCAAGATAGGAACCCCTCCAAATGAGCTTGGGAGAGTTTTTAAACCCGAAGGAGGCACAAAGAGCCATTACGGAAAACGCGAGCCAAAAGACATGCGTCGACCAACGTCCGAGTCTATACGAATTTTTGATATTCTCTATGTTTACCAATATGTTAGCACGGTGCGAGGATGTCCACACGTTGCACTGTCATCTAACCAAAGATAAACCCAAAGGGGGTTTTGAGGCATACAAAGGAACTTTGTCTTTTGAGTCCATGATGCCAAAATAGCAAAATTTTGATTATGAGTTTGTCATTAATGCACCAGGCACCATGCGTAAGTGTCATAAATGCACTGGACTCAATTTAGGACACTACAATAAGCTTTGTACATTTTACTTGCTTCAATCTTGATGCTGCTTTCTAAGGCCATAAGGCAGGTTGTGGCTTGAAACTCTTGTATTTTTTCCTGACTTTTCCTTTTTTGACAGTGATTCTCACTTTGAGGTTGATCTTCATGATTGCAAACACAATATAAGGACTGCCATTGTCTTATATCCCTATGAGATTTATCTCTTAAACCTCATTCTTGTTTAAAGTCTTGTGTTGCTTATATAGTTATTTCCCCTTTAGATGTGAAGAAGATTATCTTTTGACTGAGACAATTATAAACCTTGTATATTTCACTCTCAAAACCATCTTCATAGGAAACACAAAACCCCTAGATTTAACGTTGAGCAAAGGAAAACTTCGGCAAAACTGACATTCACTATACATGACTACAAACGTGCCATTGTGCATACACTTCTATGAAAGTTGTCTTCTACTATCTATTCTTTGGTAGTGAAAGTTATTGAATTTTTGATGCTTTGAACCTCTGCTTGATTGTTCTTGATTCTTGAAGACTTCTTGAAATTGTGCTATCTCACCTTGTGCCTAGGACATGAATCTTCTTACTTCATGATTATGGCATACACTTTATGTAGAGTATTACCTTGTCATTGCTTTGTTTATATCACGCATAATGGACTACCATTAATGGCAAGAATGTTTCAATTTGTATATGATATTATTTCCCTTGTGATCTTTAAGACCATCACAAACCTTCATAACACTGTGATTACCACCTTATGTTGACTTTGTGATATTGTTCTAAGATAGAGGTATGACTGTATTTTTTATTATGGAGCAAGGGAAAATTTCCCAGATCTTTATAATGTACTTTGGATTGATCCTTGACAGAGACTGCCCATCTTTATTTCAACAAAAGTTGTTGATCTTCTATAACTTACATATTAAAATAAAGTTTTCATCCTTCAACTCTTTCATCGTTATATGAGCTTGAATGCGTTGTCTTTTGACTATGAATTGGTGCTATGGTTGCACTTTCTATTCCTAGCTCATCACATGTTTGTACTTGGTGACTGTCCTAAGAGCCTTAAAATAGTCACATCTCATATATGGTTTGCCATAAAGAATTGTCTTGGCTTGCTGCTCTTTATTGTGTTTATAAGTGCTACTCTCACTGTGTATTCATGCATTGGAACTGTATGAATATTTTTGTTGTAACAACAAACTTAAGTTCATTATTAGTTGTCCTCTTTCAATGCATTCTTAATAGTGACGTGCTTCTTACAATCTTTATTTTGTCGTGAATATTTTTTATTTCTTTGCCAGTGAAACTTGCTTTTGTTGCTATACAAACTCATTATTCTCTACAGATTGTCATTGTCCCTTGAATATATTGTTAATGAAACTTGGCTCAATGTTTGTCGTGGCTTCTTTCAATCCTCTGGGATGCGAACTTTGCCTTTTTGGCTGAGGGAAAATCATGTTTTGTCATTGTCATTTGAGTTTCTGCTACTTGGCTTTCTTATGTCAACGTGGTTCCATTCAATATTGATTTGTTATTTATAGGTAAGTGAATTCATCAATTCACTGTTGTGAATGATGAACCCCTTCTTGATTGAACTACCCTGAAACAAAAATATCCTCGCCTTTGTTAAACACTAGATTGCAACATGTTGGGCTCAACCCTTGTGGAAGGCTCATTTTACTCCACATGTTGTGATATCTGATATATCAATGTGAAATATAAAGTATTCCACTAAGGAATATCATACATGTACCTGCATAGTAAACAAACATGTTAGATAAAATAATAAAGTTTATATTGTAAAGGATGTTGTTGTTGTTTATCTGTTTTCCATTGTAATATATGTGATGACTGCATAACTAATTCGACGCTTTATGAAAGCAACTATGCATTTGTTGATGTTACATATGAACTGATTAGGCATCTTGAGCTCTAACACCACCTTTTCATCTCTTGCAAATATTTATGGAGCAACGGAGCATAAGGAGGATGAAGACAAGCAACAACTCAGCCTTGAGGATTCGTCATTCTGGAAACGACGACTATTTTATATGCTTTCTTCCGTAAATATATAGTTTATTTTCATAATGTATTAAATGAGATACTCCCATGGCTTGTATGGGACACTACACCTTTGATATTCATGAATAAAGAAAGCAATTTTCTATGCAAAGTTGTATACTCTTCTTTCTTATAAACACTTGCATTGAATCTATTGCTTCAGTTGATAGAATCTCTTACTTGTATGAGAACTTAAGCATAATTAGACATGTACTTTCAATTTTTTTAATTTAGATGTTGTTCTAATTCTACCCAATTGAGTTGGAAGCGAAATTAGGTAACATTGTGCTCATATGAAAATCACATTTTAGCGTAATTGTCTTTAAAAATCATGTTTTAGTGTAATTGTCTTTTAACTTTGAAATGTAATGTTCTTTGAATGAAAAAATCAAGGGAGGTTGAGTTATTTGTACACATTAGTTGTATCGAGTTTTTCTCATGTTTTATTTTTTGTTCAATGGATAGTGTAAATACGTATTAGAAAACAATGGGAGTGTTATGTTTTCCAATTGATTATTAAGTATGATTGTATCGTAAGCTTTTGTAGGTCTTTTTATCATAAAATTATAATATATTATTTGACTATCAAGGTATGTAAATGCTATGATCTACAACATGCATGGTGCATATAACTCCAGACCATGATAAACACCTATCTTTCTCCCTGCATACCACAAACTCAAAAAAACTTCTAAATATTTATAAATCCAAAGTCCTTTTAATTTTATTTATAATTATTTGCTAACTTCATACTTGATATTTGAAGAATTACAAGGAATCAGATGTTTATAGAACAAATTACAAATTGTTTTTATGGTTGCATGAAGTCTTACATTTGGTAAACATTGTGTTATACTTTTGTTGCATATTTCCTTTAGTGTTATAAAGGTGAACCCACCTAGGTTTTACAAAGCTTGAAGTGCAAGGAAGAAGAGTATGAAATTCATGTCCTATTTGTTGGCCAATTATTTCAATGTATTTGTTCATACTTGGTCTGGTTAATCTTTAGGATTCACTTGAATAAAGATTTGGGAACCAACATACCTATTTGAGTTTTTCTTGTCTTTAAGTCCTTCATGAGCTTATAGTTTAAGTTTCTCATTCTTTGGGGTAGTTCACCAATATCTTTCTTATTATACTCTTATGGATGCAAAGTTGTAGAAAAATGCTTAATTTCTAAAAGAAACACTTCTATACAAAAATTTATCACAAGATCCCAAAGCTTGTACTATTTCATATTGATACTATAGGAGGGATAACTTTTAGAGGCAATAAATTTTAATCCAAGAAGCCAATTGACCATTTTTATAAAAAAATATAGAGCTTGAATAGATCTACATCCCCATAACTATGGAATTGATCATGACCCATACAAAAAAAATCATCTAAATGATCTCTATAGCTTAGTAATTGATTTTCTCCTATATAGACAAAAAAAAAAAAATTTTTTGTGTTTTGAATATTAGGACGCAAGTTCAAATGCCTTTCCTAACATCATAATCTTACAATTACTTAATTTTATGGTGGAATGATAATAGGACAAAGTAAAAAAAATGTCAATGTGTGCTTTATTATTAACACTTGGCATAAGATAGACCCATTAGGTTTTCTAAGAATAATATCTAGAGTATTTTATGTGGTATGCTATCACATGTGTAAATTTAATGCTACTCATCATCTTTAAGTGGTTATAAAATAACTATAAATTGTATATGCCATGTTGTGAACTTTGATTTGTATTTTCAACATGCCACTTTCACCACCTTGATTAAAGGAAATAATACGAGTTTTATAAATTAAAATAAATGAAATGAAGTGCTCCATGAAGAGGTTCATAAATATGAGAGAAAGTGGGGATCCATGGAAAGCCCATCAAATTGCTCATAGAAAGTCCTTTTAAAAGTGAAAAAGTAAATTTCAAGCAAATCTCAATAAGAGCAGGAGTCTCATGGTCAGTGCATTTGTTAATTAATTCGGTCATATCATTGACAAGGACTTTAGTTAAAATAAGACAATATGAAAATTGACAAGAATGCCATCATCACCCACCTTCTTAAGTTTACTAAAGTCAACAAAGTGGAAAAAGATATTGATAAAAGAATATGTTTTCCAACGAAAGTTAGAGAATTGATCGTGGTGTTAATAGGGGGTCAATGAGGTTTTCCATATTCATGAATTTAAGGAGAAAGCTAAATTATTGTCATAATTATTGTTGATAATAAGAATCTTTTAATACCATCAATTAAGGAAGATTGAATATTTGATTTCTTGACATTTATCATGACCGTGGATACCAAGTTAGAAACTAAAATCCTATAGCTGTCATTAATGTTGAGACACTAGTATATTGGTATCATAACCAACCATATTCATTAAAACAGTGGTGTGTGTTTTTTTTTTTATAGTTAAATAGTTGCTAAGGGGCAACACCCATTATATTAATCTTCAAAAAGTTTATATTGCTATATATATTTTCCATATCCCATATCCCATATCCCATATCTATATCCAACCAGTGACTACTTTATTCTATACTAAACATATATTACTTTGACAAAACAACCTATTTCAAGTTGAAGCCCTACACCTACAACCTATATACAAACTAAGCCTAATTTGTTTCATAAAGGCACCAATAATTACAAATTTGGGTCATACATCCAATTACAAGGTTTGTCACCCTATGGAAAATGGTGACCAATGTATCTCTTATTAACAAAATCAACTATTGCCACTACTACAAACCATGTGAGGACATCACCTACCCAGGACTAATCTTCATTTTCAGCTCTCATATTCCTTGTTGCAAATGTTGTAGCCACCACAAGACAATTGTTGCCAGACACATCATGAGTTGTACTAGGTGCCACCTCTTCAATGTCTCTAAAATCGTTCTCAACCCATTCTCCTCCCTCCCCCAAACCCCAATCCTTGTCTTTCTCATTTTCAATTTCCATCCACAACGCTTCCTCCGCCATAAATTCCTTTACCCATCCATCTTCTAGTTTTGGACTGATTCCAACTAATCATAGCAGAAAGGTGATTCTACACACCATCTCCTTCCAACAATTCTCTAATGCCTCTGAAGTTAGGGTGCAAACACTAAGGAATTTCCTCACCTCCGCCCCTCGACCAAGTGACATATAGTAATTCTGCAATAGCGGAATGAGAAGATTATCGTCCACATTGTCCAAGGTTGCATTGATTTCTACTAGAAATGCATGCTTAAATAACATTTGGTAAAACCATTTGGTCTTGGCCTTAGTCACACCCATGTATAAAAGCACAACCATAAACATAACAGTGACATATATGTTCACCCTATAGTGGCAAAAAGCATTTAGAAATTCCTCCCTCAACAAACTCTTGGTCGCATGCAGGGCCGAAGGGTGGCCTAAAGAGAGTATAGCTAGCATTCACTTGCCTATTATTTCCCCCAGAAATGATATTTGCCTCTTGGTTGATTTTGTTGGAGCCCTGATTTTGTGCAAAATTTAGAGTTCCATATACTAAGAAAATCAGTAATGACCCTAAAAAATGCTCCCCTAAATTTGGTGACCAGAAATAAAATTCACTTTGAAATCATGTTCTCCCACCATAAATGAGTATGTTTATCAATTTCCAACCCTGAGAAGTTAGATGTGATCATATTATGAAATATCAAATTTTAGGGTCTCCGATCAAGTTTGCAGTTTGAATATCACAACTCTTTCCAGTAGCCATTTTTGAAGGGTATTATTTCAATGCCTGATGTGTTTCCACTCCAACAATTGTTCCCTACAATTGTCCTAGTAATAATGAACTAATATGTGCATTTGTAGAACCATAGGACACCATTTGTTATTTTCCCCAAGTCAATTCCATTTACAGTTTATTCAAATTGTTGCCTACACATTGCAAAGTTTATCAAAGTGGCCTTGTATCAAAATTCATATTTCATACCCAGATGATCTTAAGACCAAACCAATTGACCCATATGATTATTGTATCACAATGAACTCATGTGAAAGCCTTTAGAGCCTCAACAGTCCATTTGATATT
Organism: Cryptomeria japonica; assembly: GCF_030272615.1. Lineage (NCBI taxonomy): Eukaryota > Viridiplantae > Streptophyta > Pinopsida > Cupressales > Cupressaceae > Cryptomeria > Cryptomeria japonica. The sequence continues at coordinate 555,083,927 of NC_081407.1, read as the reverse complement.
TTTTCAAAATTAAAACCAAATGAAAATTTTAATTGGTTATTGGTACAAAAGATAAAAGCAGTTAGAGGCCCACTTTGGAAATGTATATTTCTCAGTTGGATGAATATCTCATCAAACAGATTGGTCCTTGTGATTCTCTATATGAAAATGTATTCTTGTGCCAGATTATAGAACTTCATCAATCAGTTTGACATGTTTTCAGGAACAAAAGCAAAAGCAGTTCACAAAGTTTTATCAGTTAAATTTTCAGAAAACAGTTGGAGGTCATCTTTGGAAATTAATCTCTCACCTTGAAATGAATTTCTTAGATCCGTCTGTTGCATTTCAATCTTTTTCTAAATGTATACATGATTACCGACTCTCGTGACCTCATAGTATGATTTGGTTAGTTTTTAGGGTTGATTCTAGGTGCAAAAAACCAAGTTTGGACATTTTTACAAAATGTCAAAATGCACAAATTGACAATGCTTAAAGTTAATTATAATCGCAAACCCACTCTAAATTAATCTTGTCACCAGTTCAAGTGAATTTATTGGCAAAATATGTCAAAACAAAAATTTGGCTAAGAGGAGAATCAGAAATAGAAGAATATTTTATCATATCAAAAAACATTGTAAAATATATTTCAAAAGATTGTGTCTTATATTTTTAGGGCTTCAACAAGAGGATTTGCAAAATTTATTTTGTTCCAAGAATGTCTTCAGTTGTTCATTAATTTAATTGAAAGATATCATCTGTATCGTCTCCAAGTTTTATTTGTTTTTTACCATATAAATCAGTGTATCAATGATACATCTAATTTATCAAAGCATAAGGTGCTTTTGTGTATCTGGTTCGATTCAACCTCTTCAAGGACGAGTTAAAGTCTCTCAGACGGATATTCTGATTAAGGAGGATAAGATTGAGATTCAATTTAGTGATTCACATACTTGCATGTTTATGCAAGGCATAAACACATGCTTCTTATTTTTTGTTAAGGCATTAACAGGAATGGTGCTGACCAGTTAGAATTGTGAATATTGGAGGAATAAGAGAATCATTATGACTCTGTAGCCCAGGATAAGGCACTGGTCAATTTTCAAAATCCATCATTAATCAAACCATCGCAAATTTTCAATTCCATTTTTATGCAAGTAGGAGATAAGAGTAGGATTAGAAGTTAGATTGATCTATTCCAAAAGTCCATGCCATTATGATATAGAGACAAAAGATAGATTAAAGGAAAATTAAATCCGCTAAATCAAAAGGTACACCCGCCTAGGTCTTGCAAAGCCTAAAGTGAAGGGAATTAAAACCAAAGTGGCTATTTTGTCAGTTGGCCAAAATTGAGTGTTGAACCTGAGCATAAGGCTTGGCATACCTTTAGGGTTTGGCAACCTGCAATTTTGAGCTCCAATAGATTCCAACAAAATATGCATGTTCATCGCTCTCCAGTTATTATATTTTTAAAATGTTAGGAAATAGTGTAAGTCATCTTCCATTAGCAATGTCTATATATAGTAGCTTACCTTGTGTCATCATCATGGGTTTATGACTCACACATTAATTTCTCTATCGTGCATATCACCCCAAATCTTCGACATTCCTTGTGGGATTTTAGCCTAATTGTTTTGCATATTCCATCCATCAAACGTACTAGCCACACTGCATCAACCCGATGAATTTATACCCAGGCTTCCCTGCATTTGATTCCTCATCATTTGTCCTCATTCCGTATTCAATGTGTTATGCCTCTGTAATTGGTGGAAAATTAGGGTTAGTGTTAAATTAAGATAATATAACCACTAAATGACCTAATTAACCATTACATTAGGGAGGAGAGTAATCTAATAGATCTAGCCTTGTAAGACCAAGATTCTGATTAGATTCTTGGTTCCTTTTGATAGGGATTTCTCCTCCTTAAAATTGAATTGATTTGGATTATAGAAGATTAGTGAAAAATAGGTGATTATGGAAGCAATCTATTAGAAACAGTGAACTATAGATGTTGCACAGAGCCACGAACCTAGATTTGGGCAAAATAATATGTTTTGGATATGTTCCTAGAAGTTCAGCCTAATTTTTTGGGACTAGGTAGTATCAATTTGCCATGGTCCTCTAAATTTTTCGCTGTCAAAAGTTGAACATGTCCATCTTTATGAATTCTATCAATACACACAAAAAGAAGGAGAAAATTATTGGGAATGGGTGTTTAACTAAGTCAAACCCCACTTTAGGAATTAACCTTGAATGAAATAATGCAAAAATTGAAATAAATGCTGAAAAGATATACCTCAGATCTGCAATTGTTGATGATGATGCTTTTCTCTTTGAATGTAATCACAAATGTTGTATAAAATGACATGATAAACACAAAATCCTAATCACACAGAAATGTTTGCATGAAAATTTATATGACTTTGCTCCACAATGGTTGATGGATGAATATGCAGGTTTGAAGATATCTGGAAATGTTCGATAATGAATGCTTCATACATGCACAGATGTTAGGAATGAAAACTTAGATTGCTTAGATTGTAAGATTAAAATAGGTTGATAAAATGACTTTATATAGGGGTTTCTAGGTAAATTACTGATTAGACCAACCTCCAATGGTCATGGATAGCCACAAAGACTAATTCATGTCGAGGAAATACAACATATGCCCTATTTCAAATTTGGGCCCCTTTTAGGGGGACCATGGCATTTTAGGGTGCCATGGTCCAGACCAGGATGTACCATGCCCTGGTCGCACTGGAAAGGGGACCAAAGTAAGGTGCTAGGGAGGAGGGTACACCTTTGTGGGACCCAAAACAGGTTTTTCATGACATCAAAGTTGGGTAATTAGCACAAATCAAACCTAAAGAGGGGATTGGGACAAATCACACTAAAGTGGAAGCACAAACATGACGTGTAAATTGGACCGGTGATAATTTATGATGCTACATTTAGCCCCCACTCTAATAGGAGTATGAGCCTATACAAATACTCACGGTAAAGTAAATAAAAGATGAAAGAAAGGATCAATTAGGAGCACAACCACAAGGAGTATAAGACATTTATAATTTCAAGGAACCAATCCCCCAATCTTAGGATCTTAACTCACAAATCACATACAAGGGCACACAAAACAAGACAAAGACAAAAAAGGCAAACAAAGACAAACAAAGACAAAAGTCAAAAGACACGCAAAACAAAAACCAAAAGAAGACCTCAAGTAAACTAACTGAAGAGACCTCGATAATCAAAATGTCAACCACTAATATCATTCTCAAAATGCCATCACAATAACACAAGTGATCACATAAAAAGAGCAAGAGCATGCATCAAACCATGGATCGAAAATAGAAAAGATATGAGCTCATAGAAAGAAGAAAGGGAAGACATGGATATCACACTCTAGTTGTGTTTTACTAGGTGATCCACGAGAAGAAGAGCAAGAGAGGACATGGATGTCGCATGTTGGTTGATTTTTGCTAGGTGATCGAAGTTGGGGAGGAGAGTCGGTGTAATAAATTGCTTACTTAATCCAAAAACTCAGCTGATTTTTTATTTATTTTTAATATATAAAAATATTGATTTCTTATTCTTACTTATTCTTATTTACTTCTTTTTTTATTCAATCACATACTCAGGTACATTTATCCAAACAAGATAGGCATCCATCCAGCCGAGATGGGCATCTAACCATACGGGTTAGGCATCTATCCATACGGGACTAGGCATCTAACCATACGGGTTAGGAATCTATCCATACGGGACAAGAGGTTTCATCTATCCAATCTAGGATAGGCATCTACCCAAACGGGGTAGGCATCTATTCATAAGAATAGGATATGCTCTGGCCAGAGACTTTAGACTCATCGGGACCATCCGAGTCCTGAGCCACTCTCTAAAGACTACACTCCCCTACTAGGAGTGCACCGAGGTCGCCGTCCTTAGGAGTATAAAAATAATTACATTAACAAGCTTGAGTTCCGCCTCGAAATTTGGCCTAAAGCCTCAGGAAGTCAAGCGAATCCATACGAGATTCCTTCTGAGTATGCATTGAATTAATTTTAACATTTCAATTATTATTTGTACCATTTGATTAAAAGATCAAGGAGCTTCAAGAACCAACTACTCACCCATAACCAAATCCTAACCCCCATCCCCGAACGCCTGAGTACAAGGGACAACTTCGTCCCTAGACTTCCTACATACCCATTTCAGCACGAGATCAAGGTGTAAAGTATGTAGTTCTAGTTTCTAACTATGGTTTAATGTAAACTGTTTGGTGGGTACGCAACCCTTTCTAGGGTCAATGTCCCAGACAGTTTCTCTGTGGTTGTTACCCATGATGGTAGCTCTATAAAAAAAAAGCTCAAGATGGCCTTTTTCTTCTGGCCTAAACAACTAAGTCCTATTTCTTATTAAATACGTCACCCTTAATCTGTTATCATCCGCTAAAATCATCAAGATAAAATAAATTTTTAAGATCTTCACACACATCCAAACCCTAATGGGGTTATCTAAAGTTCAACTGATCGGATGTAAATTCATTTAAAAATTAATCTTTTTAGATTATCGATCCAAGGGGAATTACCTGCCCTTTGGATTTTAACTTCCAAATGACCCTTATTTCTCCCCGGCGATTAGAGGGACGATGCCACAGACACTGTTATTGCAACTTTATTAGGCATTAAGTGCAGTAGTTCAACACGACGACATTACCCGTAAGTGTGACCCAGAGGCACCATAGATACCGAACGTCGTTAATTTTTGGTTTCAACTCCTCTTGTTTAGTTATCTAACTAGGAATTTAACTTTGAATTCATGAATCTCAAATGAAGCAATATACCAATACAATTATGAAAAAGAAACTATTATACAAGGAATTATCGCTTGAATTTAAAAACTATAGTATGAATTTTACGTAATTGAAAGGAACATAAACAAATCAACTACTTGGAATAGTAAATTCTCCTAAGGAAAGTTATGATAATTAAAAATTTGAAAACTTGAACTAAATACATGAAATTACTAATTGCTTGGAAAACATGATACTTTCAAAGATAACTTATGAAAATGATTTGAATTACTTGCATGATATAATTGTTTTGCGACAAACCATTACACAATAAGTATGAATCCTAGTACTGATTTGCTTGAAAGAAAATTAAATGATTGAATAGAAAGAATTTGGAAATGAATTTTAACACCTACTTGTTTGAAGTGAAAAGTACTTAATAATAATCCCAACTAATTCTTTCATATGAAGTAATACAAATTTCATCTACAAATGATAACACTACTTTAAATGTGAATCCTAATACTTGAAATGTACTAAATTGCTTGAAATAGAATTTAAATTATCAAATAATTATACTTTGGAAATGAATTTAATACTCACTTGTTGAAGGGAAAAGGAAACAACTATTAAACAATAAGCTTCAAACTAACCACATTATTCTTAGTTACTAATTGTTTGAAAAAAGGGATTAGACAAGAGTGTAAACACTTGCTAGTTAACCAAGTAAATAATACTAAGTCTCCTAATAAACAATTCTAATCAATAAACTTCAAGTTTCTTTTGAACTAATACCTTTGCAAGATTATAAAGTGATAACTAATTACTCCTTCCACTTGAAGTAACGTTAACTTTATCATTGGATACATTCTACAAATAATAACTTTATCAATTTCAAATACTTCGAAGGGAGCTAATGTTTGCTCCTTAAATTACCCTCAATTAGAGTTGCTATTTAATTTTCTAAGTGGTCACGGAATAAGTTTCTTGAAACTCATTTGCTAAAACAATTTCGGTTTTGAATAAACTCTCTTTTCATCCTAATTAATTCTATTACCATATGAATATTTAACTACGCAATTTACCTCTAATTTTAATGTTAATTAAATTTATCCTTACTAATTACTTGTATTATTAAGTGTAACTTTTCCTTTTTACTAGTCTTATGTTTCTTTTAGCTAGAAGGTAAATGATTTTAACTATTAAAAGAAGTGACTATTCGCAATGCCTTATATACTCATATCTTGGAATCTAATAAAGAAACAAATCAAACAATCAACCTTTCGAATTGAGGTATTCACAATGCCTTATATACTCATATCTTGGAATCTAATTAAGAAACAAATCAAACAATCAACCTTTCGAATTGAGGCAAAACTTTGTCTAACATTAACTCATATTGTTGAAATACCTAAAAGGGTTACTATGAATCTAAACACATCTACTTGTTAGGTAAATTCCTTTAACATTCGATACTTGTACAAATTGAAATATACAAAAGTTAGTTTTGGAATCCAATAATTAAAGAACTTAAATATTTGAAATGTATTGAATGTCTTGAGGGAACCCACTTACTATTAGGATTTATTTATTTGATGAAAAGATCCAAAACTATGGAATAAGTGTATCATTGGTGCAATAACATTTTCCTTTGCTTTGTTTTTCCTAAGTCAAACTAATTTGTTTAATAAGGAGATTTAACTATTATATCTACATCCTAAGAAGGATTAATTCAAGATGATAGATCTCTTAATGCTCGATTATCTATTGAAATTCTCAAGTGTTAATTGACCCTTTTGCCTTATGCAATATTTATCTTTTCAAAACCCAAGCGACTCTTTTCCCATCATTGAGGAGATACTAACTCTTTAGAATTTAAAAAGAGTTCAAATTTGCAACTTAATTTTCCATAATTAAAAACTCCAATAAGGTATCCATTAATATGGGTTAGACACTTTTCGCTTAAATTTTCCTTTAATATATTAATAATCTAATTCTTAAAACTAGAGATGATATTTTAAACACATTTCCATTAATTTTAATAAGGTTAGATTATAAATAGGTCTCATTAATCCTTTTTAAATAGATATCAATAAATAAAACCATTTTTCATTAAATAGACCTCAATAAATAAATCCATCACTAAATTTTATTAATTTTCAATTATTAAAATTTATAATTATAAACTAATCCTAAATGATTTTTTAATCACCAAGTGCATAATTAAATTTCAAAGAACTATAAGCTTATTAATTTTAATCATTCAAAATAACTTTCAATATTCTAAAACATTTTTAATTTTAAATTAAACACATAAAATTTAATTACAAACTCTAAAATATAATTCAATTTTAATAAAACAATTCCTAACTCAAAATATATATATGTTTTTTTAAAAAATAATTGACTCAAAATCTTTTAATAATATAATAATAAACTTAAATCTACAAACATAAATTTAATATGATTTTAAATAAATTTGATATATATGTTTATATAATATATATTTGAAGGGAAATTTACTAATTTATTAATCAAGGCGAGATTTACTTTTTTTTTTTATAAATTCATACATGCACAGGGAATAATATTTTTTTTTTCTAAAAATCCAAAGAGATGAATATGTTTCTAAAAAGTACAGAGATGAACTTTTTTTTTTTTTTTTGTAATGCACAAAGATGAATGTTTTCCTAAAATCCACACATGAATATTTTCCTAAAATCCACAAGATGGGTATTTATCTAACATACACAGAGATGAATATATTTCTATTTTTGTTTTTTTAATTATGATTTTATATTACTTTGGCAATAGATTTATTTTTGTTCAAGTTATTCTAATATATATATTTCATTCTAAAAAAAATCTGATTTTTTGTAAAATAAAGAAAGTTGATTGAGGAAAAGATTTCAGATTAAACAATATTCGAATTTGTATATGCATATTTTTAAAGAGATCTATTAACCAATTTATTTCCTACATGCAGAATAAAAAAGAAGATTTTTTTTTTCTTTTTTTGGATAGAAAAGCAATTTATTACATGTATTTGATTAAATCAACTAACAAAAACTAAAAAAGATTTCCTTGCAAAAATCTGAAATGGATAAAAGAGATTTCTTTCAAAAAATTAAAATTAAAATATAAACTTTCTTATGTGCAAAATTTTGAAAGAGACGAGAAGAAGATTTTCTTTCAAAAGAAAAAGCAAGCAATGAATGTGCAAGAGGGGAACCTAGATTTGAATGAAGAACCTCGCTGACCTCCTTCAATTCCTCCTTGAAGCTTGGTAATTATCTTCTCCAAAATCCTGCAACACATCTACATAATTTCTCCTACAACTAAAATGGTATTGAAAATAAATTCATAAGAATTTCAAGACTACTTTATCATCCAAAAAACAATGAACTCTCCTTTTTCGAAAATTTAGAACTCAATATATATAAAAGAGAGTCATTTTCCCACTACAAAAGAAATTAATTGATTTCCATATTCTTTTCCCAAAATAATTTCATGCAAAATGATTAATTGTCATAGTGGGGGTTACATGCAAAAAAACTGAATTTGAAATTCTCTTCTAGAACCTTCTCATTTCCTCCTACAACATGTGCTAAATAGCATATTGAGAAAATAAACAATTTCTAAATTAATTTCATGCAAAAATGATTGTTGTCATAGTGGGGGTTACATTTGACCATGCATTCAAAATTCAAATTTGAATTCTCCTCCATAAATGCATTTTGTAACTCCTTTGTCATAAAAATGCCATGAATAGAATTATTCTTGTCATAGAATAATTTCGTAACTCCCATGTCATATATTTGCTAAATATAATATTTATTCTTTAATATTTTAAATTTCTTTTCTAGAATCTTCTTATTTCTCCTACACCATGTGCTCAATTAGGATATTGAGAAAATAAGCAATTTTCAAATAAATTATGACCTCATGTGTGTGTCACCACTTAAATTCTTTTTTATTTTATTTAAAAACTTCAACCTCATTTCAATTTATATTTTCTTTCTAACATTACTCATAAAATTAGCATTATATTAGTAGTAGTAATAATAATAGCAAGTCATATCAAGGTCCAAAAAGAGGGTTATGACAGTCGGAATAATCTAGTCGTGTTTCTCTAGTTGCACTCATCCTACCGTGTTTTGGTAGTTCCACTCATCTTGTTGTGTATGCAATTGTCTAGTTTTAATTGTTAAGCATCTCGTATAAGAGTTTGTTTTCTTTGGTTTTGAGCATGCAACAACTTGTATATGACATAAAATAAAAATGTAAACGTGTCTGGTTTCAGGCGTGAAGCATCTCATATAAGAGTTTGTTTTCTTTGGTTTTGAGTCTGAACATCTGCGTAAGATAAATGTATGTCTGGTTTCAAGAACATCTCATGTAAGACTTTCTTTTGTCTGGTTTTGAGAATGTGTAGCCTCGTATAAGACATATATGAAAGTTGCATCCAGTTTCAAGCATAAAGCATCTCATGTAAGAATTTGTTTTCTCTAGTTTCAAGAATGAACACCATATCTAAGACATGCAAAAATATAGTATTGTATAGTACAAAGAGGGTGATATGTATGCCCCCCCTTAAGATATTCACATAGCCCTATGTTGATGTCTTAACGAAGCTAGAAACAAGGATACCCACCTTCAACACTAAGGAGATATCCTTTTAGGAAACAATGTTCATAAATCCAAGCTAAAGAGGTAATACTCTTACAAGCAAGGATAAGATAGTTGAAAAAGATATGTCTTGCAACAAGTATAAAGGGAGTCCTTGGAGGAGAAGAGATATTTCCTCAAAAGACATCGACCTCCAAGAGGATATTTTTAAACAAAAATAGAATCATCAACCAAAAGAAAGGAAGGGGAACAATAATGCATATCTTCCTCTTTTTGCTAAGTGAACAAGATTCTTGATGAAGGATGACACAATTTTGACCCAAAGTGAAGGGTTTGTTTATAATAGAATACATTGCCAAGTGTAAAAGAGGCTGTAATCAGGGATACACACTTCTTGAAGAGAGAATCCTTGATCTCACACAAGGAATGCCATCTAATCATAAGAAACACCACTCAACAAAGGAAAAGTAGATTGTTAGAAAGCATGGAGAAAGAAATCAATGCCTCCCGAGCCTAGGGACAATGAGAATAACTACATAACCTCTAAGATGAGATTATACATAAGAAAATGTACTATTCCAAGCTAAGAAAGGTCCTAAACAAGGAACACACATGTACTCACATGAAGGAATATTCAATGCAAGAAAATACATCAAGATATGCAAAATGCAACTCTAAAGAAGAGGTAATATTCAAAGAGAGAAAGAGAGAATTAGATATGCATTGTCCTTGCATCCCAAGCAAGGAAACGAGGAAGAAAAATATGTTTTGCTGCCCCAAGATGTTTTTTTATCGAAATAAAATCACCACTCATGAAAAAGAGCCCCCAATGAAGTCAACTACTAGTGTCATTAGGTGAGGAGCAACATGGAGGGTGGATGGAGTGCTAAGACACTACCTCTTCACCAAGAAAGAGTTCAAGATCAGCTGTAAGAGATATGTAACCTTTATCATATTGGTCTTGAACAAAAGTTTTTATTGCTTTACAATTTCTAAGAGAATGAGAATAACCACGATGAAAAAGACAATGCTCATCACCTTCCTTATGCTTACAATTGTAATTAAGTCTAATGAAAGGAAAGACAACATTCTTATCATACTTCAATCTGCAAAATATTGTAGTAGCTAATTTCTCTTGGTCATCAATAGGAGTAGGTCTTGTCTCTCGAGATGTAGGACAAGGGTTGCTAGAAGAAGATGGATTGTTTTTTATTATTTTTATCATGCCATTATTGATGAGTCCTTGCATTCAATTTTGAAAATTTGGACAATCATTGGTATCATGCTCATTAGTTAAATGATGTGAGCAAAAAGAAGTGTTTGAGGAAGAAACACCCTTAGATGGACAATAGATTTTATGTCTTGAAAAATACACCTTAAGCTTTTGTATCCTAAGGAGATCATTCATAGGCAAATGATGAGAATGTCCTAGACCTTCTGCACCAACTTGTGTATGAGGGTTTATAGGGAATTTGATTCCTTCTTCAAATTTTCCAAGTCCTTATCCTCTATAGTCATGTTTTGATATTATGTTATAGCCACTCCTATAAGAGCTTTTTAATTGAGAAGGAGGAGTATTATAATGAATTTCTTTAAAATTTGTAGTGTAAGTACATCTAGAAGGAACAAAGAGAGAAGTAGATGAAGAAGGAATATCTTTTGTAGGGAGATTCTCCTTTCTATCACCGTTCATATCCTCTTTGATAGGTTGGGAAGGAAGATCCTTATCATTTAAGGCCTTATGTTTACTTAATGTTATGTGGGGAGATAGATCATGAATGAAATGCATAACATAACCTTCTCTACAAATGTTTTGATGGTTAAGATAAGCTCTTGGAGAATAAGGGTGATATAGAGAGATTGAAACACGAATATTTTGACCTTGCCCTCCATACACTAGGGTATGTGTATGAGAAGAAGATGGTTCCATGTTGCTCTTAAATGATTTATCTCCATTAGAGAGATCATTGATAGGAGTATTGACTCTTTCTTTATTCACATGAGATACCCTAGGAAAGGTACAAGTGTTTTTTCACTAGCATCTCTAGGATTATGATCTACAAAAAGCTTTTATGTGATCTACATATGTAATGCATTTTCCTAAAAATATCAACATAAAACAACTCGCATAATGGATAAAAGCTTTGAGATTTAGTTGATCAATAGGAAATATTTTGGAAATTATAAAGATGCAATATGCCCAAGTGCTATGAATGAAAAGAAACAACGTAAAGTGAAAGAAAGTATTATCCAACACATGATTTTGATAAATATAAGTAAAAAGCAATGTAATCATATGTGAAATGGAAAATATTTCAGATTTATTAAGTTCCATTATCAATGTCTAAGTTTAGATCTAAGAACAAAAGTTACAAATTATGCAACCCAAAAATCAAATTAACCAAAATAAATTAGAGTTTTTTATGAATTTAACCTCTAAATTTGTATATTTTTTATTAAAAATATAATATGAGTGCAAACTTGCGAAATAAAATGCCTAAAAATTACATCTGAGAATACATATAAGAAATAATGGTGTAAGAAATCAGGTTCACCAAAATTTAATTGTGGAAAATTAGGATTAGGGTTAAATTAAGATAATAAAACCACTAAATGACCTAATTAACCATTATATTAGGGAGGAGAGGAATCTAATAGATCTAGCCTTGTAAGACCTATATTTTGATTAGATTACTAGTTCCTTTTGATAGGGCTTTCTCCTCCTTAATTTGAATTGAATTGGATTATAGAAGATTAGGACAAAATAGGTGATTATGGAAGCATTTTGTCAGAAACAATGAGCTATAGATGTCGTACGGAGACACCAACGTAAATCTAGGCAAAGGAATATGTTTTGGATATGTTCCTAGAAGTTTAAATTGATTTTTTGAGACTAGGTAGTATTAATTCGCCATGGTCCTATGAATTTATCATCGTCGAATGTTGAACCTGTTCGTCTCCATGAATTCTGTCGATCCTCTTGAATGCAACTCTATACCTATTTCCTACACATAGAAAGAAGGGGAAAATTATTGGCAATAGGGGTTTGCCTAAGCCATACCTTGGTTTAGGAATTAAACTTGAATGAAATAATGCAAATACTGAAATAAATGCTAAATAGATGTACCTCATATCTGCAATTGTTGATGATGATGCTTTTCTCTTTGAATGTAATCACAAATGTTGTAGGAAATAACATGATAAACGGAAAACCTTAATCACATACACATGCTTGCATGAAAATTAACATGACTTTGCTCCACAATGGTTGAGGGATGAATATGCAACATTAAAGATCTCTGAAAATGCTTGATGATGAATGCTTCGTGGATGCACGAATGTTAGGAATGGAAATTTAGATTCTTTAGATTGTTAGATGGAAATAGGTTAATAAAATGTCTTTATATAGGAATTTCTAGGTAAATTACCGATTAGACTGATCTCCAATGGTCATGTATAGCCATAGGGATGAATTCCCGCTGGGGAAATACAACACCTACCCTATTTCAAATTTGGACCCCTTTAAGGGGGATCATGGCATTTTAGGGCTCCATGGCCCAGACCAAGATGCACCACACCCTGGTCCCAATGCAAAGGGGACTAAAGTAAGGCATTGAGGAGGTGGGAAACCATCCGTGGGACCCACAACAAGTTCTTCATGACATCAAAGCTGGGTAATTAGCATAATTTGGACATAGAAAGTGGATGGGGATAGATCACACTAAAGTGGAAGTACAAACATGAGATGTAAATTGGACGAATGGCAATTTACAACGCTACAACCTCATATGTCTAAGTGGTGGCAGCGCTCACTCCAATTTATGATTATCGTGGGCACATTCAATCTGTCACAACATGGCATACACACATTAATTTTTATCCCACTCATCATATCTTTCTGATTTCTTACCTTACATACGTGGCCACCACCTTAGCTCTATGTCCTATCTAATGCCTCCTTTGCCAATCTATCAATGATAATGCAATCTATTTTAATGTCTTGAATAATGTCCCATGATAAGAAGCTAGCTATTTTTTTCAATTTCAAAAAAGAAGTATTTTTTGAGAATATAGAACTCAACACCTTTCTTTAAAATGTTAAATTTGAGGTGATCTAATATTAGGTTATCCTCTTGATAGTCAATTTTGTCTAGTGATGCATCTAATTGATTTATTATTAGGGATCACATCTCTATCACTATCCTTCTTGAACAATAATACCAAATAAGATATGTTTAAATCATTAGAGAATATTGTTGTGATTTATTTTGAAGTCACAATAATGTCAAAATTTTATACCCTTTTAATTTTGCATTACATTTTGAACTCACTTTAGTGTTTGTTTCCCTAGATTATTTTTAAGTCCATTTGAGCCCTTGCTTTATCCTTTTTCTATCCATGGTGCTAGGGCCTTGCCTCTTATGGTTCCTTTTGTCAAATTGATGTTATAGATGTTAGCCTAGTGATTTCCTAGTGTTTGCTTTTTCTAGAGTTGAAAATACTCAGACATTAGCACCGTTGTCCTCATTTTTGAAATCTAACAAAATGATGGCAACCACTATGAAATTTTTCAAATAATTTCATATTATATCTCCTCCAATGCACATTTTTCAAGGTCAAAATTCATCTTAAGTGGTGTCTAGGCGTTTATGTAAGTATTGGTCCTCTTTGTTCAAGTTTTGGTCTATTTTGGTTATCATTTCCTTCCTTTTTTAGAGAAATTTTGGGTTTGAAGAGTTAAGTTGCAAGTTGGGGTTTTTTTGGAATAGACTACAAGTTTATATATTTTACTTGTAGTCAGGTCTCTAGGACCCAATTACAAGCAGGTGAGAACTTTAATTTATTTTAATTATAAATCACATGTAGTCAAGGGTCTCAAACCTGGTTACAAGTGCCTTTTTTCATTCAAAGACTACTGGTATTTCCTACATTTGCATCGAGCCTCTTATAGCCTGATTATTATGTTCTTTTGCTTGCACTTTAGGTGGATCTCATTAATGTGCTTGTCTTTGAGTTTTAGGAGTGTTTTTCCTTCTAAGTCGCCTATTTGAGGTCCTTGCAAGGGTTTAAAGCTTTGTTCAACTCTTCAAAGTTGCATTTGTGTTTTAGAAGATTCATTTCCAGATTTTCATTTCCAAGTATGGGTTTTTCTATCGGTTCACTCTTGCTTTGTTTTGTTTGAATTTCTTTCTTTCGTGTTTTGTTGTCTATTATGTGTATATGCTCTTTATTGTGAGTTTTGGTGTATAATCCTTGGATGTTTAAGGCTTGCAGTCATTTTTAAGTTCATCTTTGTATCCTTACCAAACTTGTGCATTTCTCTAGTTTTCTTCCTATGCTTTCATCTTTTGGTAACATGAAGTCAAGTCTCTGCAACTCGTCTGCATGTTGATCATTTCTATATGTCTTGTGTCTATGCAATCGGGTCCTAGAAACTCGATTGCCAGTACTTTTTTTTTGCGTCTCTCTGTCATTCCACCTTAGTGTTGCTTTTGGTTTTCAAATGCAAAACGATTTCAATCAATTACAAGTTAATTCACTTGTAATCAGGTCTTCAAGACCCGATTACAGGCTTATTTACTCGAAGCGATTTTGACTTATAATCGGGTCTTGGTGACCTGATTACAAGTGAATGAAGATATTTCTTTTTCCATCATATCAAGAAGGGATACTTGTAATCGAGTCACCATGACCTGATTGCAAGTCTTTTCCAATCATGTTTTTAAAAGTTTTGGTAACTTGCAATCAAGTCATTATTGCCCGATTACAAGTTTAAAATACAAACCCCTCCCATCATTTTATTTGGTCTTCCAAATGCACATTATCTCCTTTCTATCGTGATCATCCTAGCAATATCATTATACCATCTACTTGTAATCGGGTCACCGTGACCTGATTTCAAGTTCATTATATATGTGTTTGTAATGGTGGGTCTCAAATTTGATTACAGGTAGGCTTGTGTCTTCCTTGCATGTTTGAAAATGCATCATTGGGTCTTTGTGTCTCAAATGTAAGTTTATAATCTTCCCCATTAGAGATTGCCCACTTGTAATCACTCGATTACAAGCTCTTATTGCATTTTGGCTACTTGTAATTAGGTCTTCAGGAACCAACTACAAGCATTCATCACCACTTACTCTCAATATTTACACTCACACTTGCAGTCGGGTCTTGAGGACCTAATTACAAGTGCGAGTTGTGATGGTTACCTTGCTTACAATCAACCCTCCGAGATTTAATTTCCCTCCTATCCTTGTCTATGCTTATCCATAAAGAATCTTTGAGTCAGTCCAAGCTGTTTCTTGATAAAACCCACCCAAGTCTTAGTATAAGCATTGGTTTTTAAAGGTTTGGGCATTTATGGAATCCCCAATAACTATTGAAGATGTTCTTACCCTTTTGAGTTTTCACCACAGTGTTGCAAATTCCTATTCAATGACAAAGGATGTGACATCACCTTCAAACAAGAAAATGAAGTATAAGTATGATAAATACCAAAATGAGATTGCTCCCACTCATGTGCTCTCTCTCATTGACGAGATTTGAGACACAAAGGTCACACATGTTGACATGTCCGAGTTCTTCGAAAGAATGGAGGGATCACCAATGCATAGTATGCGGTTGCTCTTGAAAAACCATATCCATTTGGTCTCTTCTTTCCCAGTGGCTTTCTTGGAACCTGAGTTTGTGCTTTCATGTGCCTCTCATTTGGATAAAGAAACTAGAACAATCAAGGACGATGATGGGAATGTCATAATCAGGTTAGATGGAGAGACCATTGACAAGATCTTAAAAGTTCCTGTAGCTCTTGTCTATGCAGTCATCAATATGAAGAGTGCTTTGGATTATTATAACCAGAGAAGATTGATTGCATTAGACACATCAATGCTAAATGGCTTGATACTCCTAAAGCTTGCTTTTCAAGATGGCCCAAGTTGTATCGTTGTGATTTCATTGAAGAAGTTGGTGACATGATCACTCTTCTCAGTAAGATAATGGGTTTTAGACACTCTAATGTGTTTGAAATTTGGATGTACAAATTTATTGTGATCATGAGGAAAATCTCACATTTTCTGGGGAGAAGTTATTAGTGGCAAATTGTGTGAACAACTATCACAAGCCTCACTACCCTTACTTTCTACATGAATTCGTACTTGGTGTATATAGTAGCGTCACTTAAAGAATTTCCTGGTCTTTCTACCAAGGGTGACAGGTCACAGTGCCATTATGGAAATATTATGAACAACTCACTTTCAGGCCTAGTAGAATTCATTACCGAAGGGTTCAAGATGACTTCTTTGGCCATTTCATGTGCCTTTTTGATAAAACACTCAAGAATAGAGGAGTCTCTAAGGCAACTTGGAGGCAAGTAAATGAATATGGGTGTTTATTCCTGTAGTTCCCAACTTTCAGTTATATGAGAGTTGGATATTTTGAGGGCCAACCATACATGCTATCTAGGCATCCTACTGACAAAACCATCCTAATAGAGTTCGCACAACTTGTCAATCATAAGTTAGGTATCAATATTTCCTCTCACAATCAATTGCAGATCGATCAATATTCTTGGACCACCTCAGTGAGGGCCAAAGCTATGGAAACTGAACTACAAGAAATCAAATTGAGAAAGTTCAAGGAGAGGAAAGATTTTTATTATTGAGGTATGAAGGACAAAATCAAATGGGCCTTCACTCATGTTCATCACCTCAAAGATATATGGGTTGATCTTCGTATTGAAGAATACATCAGAAGAATGGAATACAATAGGCTTACCCTGGACTAGATTGTAGATTTTAATTTGACCAAGATACCAAAAGGAATGGTGGATGAAGGTAAGATCCTTGACCCAAAGTATATAGAGAAAAAAGTTGTAGAAGCCCCTCTTCCTTCTCCTCAATGGTCGAAGAAGGAATATAATTCTATCTTTGACATCTATTTAAACCCATTCTTGTAAACACCAATGCTTGGCTAAAGAACAATAATGGCAAGATCATAAAGATTAAAGGTGGAACAAAAGGTGATTTAGCTGGACTTGTTGGGCGAAGATATGAAGTTATAATCAAGTCCAAAGAAGGTGCTTCCTCTTCTGGCAATAGAATAAAGTCGTCAGCAAAGCTTTGGTTATTCCTCCAATAGAAGTGTCACTAAAAGGGAAGGAAAAACCACTGGTGCAAATACATGTTATTGATGTTGACAATGATACTCATGAGGAGTATGCAACAAGATCACCACCTTCAATAGGTTCAAATTCTCCTCGTACAGCCCCTCCCCAATTATCATTGGATGTACCCACGTCTCCAATTGATAGAGATGTGGATTCTTTCTCCAGCATTCATGTGGAACCTGTGGAACCAAGCATGTTCGCTTGTGCTAGAATAGAAGTACCTGTTGAGACCTCTCATGGTGACTTGGAGAATGTCTTCGACGTTAATCCCTCATATGCCATCTTGTCTAGTGTATATTTTCCTGAGGTTGATACTTTTGCTATGAGTTTTGATAAATTCATGGTAGAAGCTAGTCATAATTTGTCGTCCTAACAGATGCTTGTCATTGTCTAGACAGAGGCTCCTCCTAGAGTGACAACTGTGGTACAGGTCGAGCCAATTTCTTCACAAACCATGGTTGCGATCTCAAATGTGAACTTTTTAGAGCTACCCCCTTGGTAGAGTTCACTCACGCCCAAAAGGAAGAAGCAGGAGATCTCTCCCAACATATTTAATTTCGAGTAGCTTAGGAAACCTAAGCCAAGGGCCAGTAAGAAGGAAAAGATAGTCTCGTGTGTGGTGGTAGATATGAACAAAATGAAATATGCTGAAGTGGTAGAGCCTCTAGTTGAGAAATCACCAAAAGAAATGCAGTTGTCAAACTACAAGCTCATGAGCTGGACCTTGGGAAATTAACACATTCTGGTCTCATACACGATGCTCAAGATTCAGTGGCTTCACTGGTCCCAAGTTATGATGAGCTACTAGCAAATAAGAATGAGCTCAAAGAGAAGAATTCATAGCTCATCATGGTGATCCAAAAGATCATAAATTCTTCAGAACAGGTTGATGCTTTAACTTCCTCCACATATGAAGAATCTATCAAGCAATTAGAGAAAGTTGCATAGAAGGCCAAAGCAGTTGATTATTGGGTAGATCAACTAATTGATCAAAGCACTCAAGTGGTGAAGAAAGCATTACACATGTTGGGCAATGCAAGAGAAGCAAAGTTAAAGTTGAATTAGACTTTGGAAGCTTTCAACCAGAGTCTAGTTTCAGTTGAGAAAGATTTGAAGATCTGGCATGAGATGGACCAAATCAAACTGGAAATTCTATGCAATAATATGGTAATTTCAAGAACAGAGAGATACATAGAATTTGAGGAGCTTATGACAAATAAGTCATTGGTCATCAAAGATCTTATCGAAGACATTCAAGCCACTCTTGAAATGAGTGATGAAGCTGAGCAAGATATTATTTCCAGTTTTGACAAAATATCTTGCAAGATTTTAAGTCACGATGGAGAGTTGCTCGTTGAAAATTTGATACTTGCTGACTTAGTGTCAAGTCTTCTCTAGGAGCTAGAATTAGAATAGTTTGTTGTAGCTTCGATCCACAACTTCATGAATTACCAAGTGTTCTTTGATAAGATGCACACCACTCTTCACGAACACAGAGAGACAACAAGATGATATATGATGTTATCATTAAAACTGTTACAGTTTCCAGGAATACGATGGGTCTTGCTCTTGATGAGTTGTAGAAATCCATCAGCAGTTTCCAATCCCTCATGGCTAGAGATAGAAAAGAATAAAAAGTATATTTTGACACTTTAATTTTGTTTATGCTTTTGTTTTTGACAAATTACATGTAATGTCAGGATTCATGATTGCAAGTGAATTGTCACTTGTAACTTTATAAATTGTAATTATACGTAAACAAATTACAAGTTCGTTAGCAATAGAACTGTAATTTGAATAAGTCATAGTTAGTTAGTTGTCGAAAAATTCTTAGTTGGTTAGACTTCTCCCACATTTTTCTCTCTCTCCTATATATTCATGAGGGTGCCCTTCGCAATTTTTATCTTTTTGGCAAGCAAGAAAACTCTATAGAATTTTACACTCATAGAGACTATGAGCTTTATAGTCGTAAACTATTTTTCTCTCAAGTAATATCAAAGAGTTTGGAATTTCATACTTTGTGTTGAAGCCATACTTTGTATCCATTGTGTCCCTATGTCATTGGGTCATTTCTTTGTACTTGCTTGAAGTTGTGAAAAGTTGTTGAGAAGAGCTTCACTCTAAATATCTGTAGAATTTCTGCTACAAATATTGAAGATTGAATTAGTTTAGGTACTGATTAAAATCTGAGAAGAGTTGCAAGACTTTGCACTTTTGGTAATTCTCATTTAAAGTGAATCGAAGTGCATCATACTCGTAAACTTTACGCTGCCATATGCTATATCTTGTTCTTATTTTATCATTCAGAAAAGGGTAGATAGGATTTTAGGAACTCAAGACTTTGTGCTTGATTGTTGTTTTCCCGTCTCGGAGGAGGTGACAAAAGTCTTTGTGCTTTCAAGAAACTTCATTTCCTCTTTTGGTTTTTCTTTAAGTTATCGTTATTATTCCTAAAAAAATGTTGTTTCTTTTCTGAGAAGAGAAAACAATCTAATCTTCTCTGAAAAAAGAGGAAATGTTGTTGTCCTACCCACATTAGATTAAATTAAATTTAGTTAAGTATTAGAAAAGGGGGAGCCTTCCCTAGATTAGGAGATTTTATACTCACACGCTGTGGTTGTAACCACAATTTTGCACATCCCACCTAGTGTAAAAAATCTTCAACCATCAAGCACGATGTCCCATTATAGTTTGTTATTCAATGATAGCTTTGAAACATTTTACCACCTACTACTTGCCAAGTCAATAGTGACCATTTTTTAGTGAATCTATATAGCTACTCAGTTCCCTTATCTCCATGCTTCCGATTTTTTAATCCTATCACTTACAAGTTTTAATTTACCATCAAACCTTTCATCTCTTTGCATTTTGCATTGCTCTACAATATTTTAGCAATTTATGAACACTCTTGAGCACTTGAGAACTCTATATGAAGATTACAATATATTTTAACACTCTAGGGAAGTTCAAAAGCACTCTTCAACTAATTTCTTATTGCCACTACAAAATCCTTTTTAAATTCCCTTTGTATTGGATCTCATTTCCTAATTAGTAGATCACTCTCATTTATATTCTAGTTTACAATTTGTATTGTGACCTCTCTTTCAATTGTTAAACACATTTAGGATAGAAGACATTCTATTTATCATTGTCTTAATCTTTTCTACCTGTGAAGGTTGAAACACCAAAGTAGGGGCTTGACCATTGATGACAAGTTCTTTTGTAGCCCCAAAAATCTCTCATTTGCTAATTTATAGATTTCTAACAACAACTTTTCACAAAATGGAGGATTGTTGTCTATTTCTCTTCCTTATCATTTTATTTCATTTGAATGTTTATATTAAATTGGTTTTTCTTAGCTTTTATTATACTTGGAAGTACTACTAGTTTTTCCTTCTTTACCTTAAATGTAGCTAGATGCAGCTTTTAAATATTGGAGTGATTTATTTAACATTCAAATTTGTAGAAACTTCCCAGACAATAACACTTTGCACTAACATGTACATGTCATGCAAGTGATTAGACTAGAGAATTTCAACTTCTACCTCCAAGTTTTCTATTCTTTACTATTTCCATTTTTGCATCCATTCATTTTTGAACTTTTATTTTTTACAATTTATAATTTTTTCCTACACTTCTCACATAATCTCATCCTACTT
The DNA here is from genome assembly GCF_030272615.1 of Cryptomeria japonica. NCBI lineage: Eukaryota > Viridiplantae > Streptophyta > Pinopsida > Cupressales > Cupressaceae > Cryptomeria > Cryptomeria japonica. Next base: position 555,062,707 of record NC_081407.1, on the reverse strand, counting down.
TCTTTAATATAATAGAAGTTTAGTATAGCTTAAATTTTGCATTACAATCACATTATTACAATACAAGATAATAAAGTTGAAATTTAATTCAATAAGCATTTAAATATTGAACTTAAAAATTCCAAGTCATGGAAAAGGAGAGAGTTAGGTTTAGGAGCCTCAATGTTTACAAAAGAGTCAATGCTTTATGGATAGTGCCTCTTGATCATTGGTCAAAGTGATAAGTGAAGACAAAGAAATATTGAAGGTAGATGAAATGGAATATAAATGCAATGCACGCATAATTCCTTCACCTAAAGTCGTTCTTTCTCCTTAGATCAACTTGAAGTAGAGTGCACCGTAGCTCCACTTGATTTGCTCCTTTAATGTAGAAATGTGGTTGCTTATGAGGCCAATAACATGATGAGAGATCAACTAGATAGAATAATGATGTGATGAGGATATGATCATGGAAGATTAGATAGAAATTTCTGCAACATAAGGCTATGGAAGAAGATTTAGATAAAAAATTGGACAACATAATTTTATGATGAAAGAAGATGATGCAAATGGGGTGAGAGACCTCTATTTTATAGATTTTTCAAGAGGTGAAATCAACAGCTAGGACAAATTGATGATGGATGGCTAATATTAAATGAGTATTAGGGTTAGGCTCAAAGTTGTAGTCATGTGACAAGTGTCACATGTAGATAAGGAATAGGAATAGGAGGTGCACTAGGGAAACATCCTTATGTGAACGGTTAGGATAAAGAGGTTTAGTTTGAAAAGAATAAATGGGATAACAAGTTAATTTGACTTTTGGGAACCGTCTAGAGAAGGCTTAGTTAGACATGCAATCAGGTTCCTAAAACCCGATTGCAAGTATGTAGGTATTTATCTTTCATTTGCAAGTTATGATTACTTCCAATTAGGTTTCTAAAACCCGATTGCAAGTCTTTCTATAGCCTTTGCGTTATAAGTTGCAATCAGGATTTAGAAACCCGATTGCAAGCATGTACCCTGTCTTCTATTCAAGTTTCCTTAAATTGCAATCAGAGTTTTAAAACCCGATTGCAAGTGCCATTGCAAGAAGGTTAAATAAGTTTCACTTGCAATTGAGTCCTAGGGTCTCAATGCATGTAAGGACAGTAAGAAAAAGCCAATTCTTTCATATTTCCATGACACTAGTGATGTAAAATGAAAAGAGTACGATGTCATATGCACATAGATAACTTTTCTTGAAGAATCATCATTGCCCCAAGCAAGAAGATGAGGTTGGAGTTCATTGGCAAAGGACATAAGAACTATCAATGATGCAAGTTGAGGTTCCTGGACAAATACCTCACCGATCTTGAATACTTCAAGTGCCAACATCTTGTAGCAGCATAAAGACCTCTTAGATAGAGGATGATGTAAATATAGTCGTGTCTTGGACACTTAGATTAGTTTCAATTATGCATTTGTAATTTCCCTTTGACAAATTACATGTAATGCCAAAAATTGTAATCACAAGTAGTCAAATTACTTGTATTCTTGTAACTCGTAATTACATGTAAATAAGTTACAAGTCGAAAGCAAATAGGACTATAATTTGGAATAAGTCATAGTTAGTTGTGGAATAAGTCTAAGTTAGTTGGACTTCTCCCACTTTTTTCTCTTAGCCCCTCTCCTATATATTGGAGGGTACTCAATGTAATAGGAATCTTTTTGGCAAGCAAGAAAAACTCAGCAAAATTTTATAATGATAAAAACTTTGTGTTTTATACTTGTCAATTTGATTCTCAAGCAATATAAGGAGAACAATTGAGTTTTCAGACTGTGTAGATACTTTGTTCATATATTCATTGTGTTCTTATGTCACGGTGATATATTTTTCTGCATATACTTGAGATTCTAGTAAGGTTGTTGGAAAGAGCTTTAATCCGATTTGTTACAAACTTTGTGCTGCAAATATTGAGGGTTAAATTAGCACAATTAAGTGTTCATGATAGGAAGAAGCTACAAGACTTTGTGCTTGTAATTGTTCTTATTCATACCAGTTTAGAAGTGCATTATATTGACAGACTTTGAGTTTTTATATGGTGTACGTTATTATAATAATCATTCTAGAAGGTTGATAGGACAGTAGAAGAGTTGAACACTTTGAGCTTTTGTTTCTATTTTCCCATCCCTGGGAAGTGACAAAAGACTTTGTGCTTTTATGGATAGTTCGCTTCTTATTGTAAGCATTTTTGTAATTGTTGAAATTTCTTGAAAGTTTCTAAATTTGTTACTCTAGATTGTAGTTTCTTTTCTAAAAAAAGGGAAAGTATATCACCGTTCTGAAAAAGAGAAAAGGATGTTGTCATGCCCAAGTTAAATTAGTATTTAAAGGGTATGGTTAATTTGTAATAATTAGAAGTACAAAAGGGGGAGCCTTCCCTTAGAATTAGGAGAGTTTTTAACTCACGCGCTATAACTGAAACCATAATTTGCACGCCTTCCTAGGTGTACCAAATTTTCAACCAACAAGACATGTAAAGGGGATACTTGTCACATGATGACAATTTTAGATTGTTTCATGTGAACAAGTCTAAGGGTTAGCATTGAATGGACAAGGATAAAAATATAGATGAATTGTGAAGTTTATTAAATAAATAATAAATGTTTATTTTAATTAAAGGTTAGAATAGGAAGAGGTAAAAGATGGATGATTAAATAAATAATAATAAAAAAATTATTTAATGACTTAATATCAAATTTGTTGTGGTTAGGTATGAACAAATTTAGATGTCTGCAACAAAAAAAACAAATCAACATACTATAAACTAACTCAATTTGTTTTATTACAAACCTTTGAGCTAACTTTAAATGATGTTCTCTATATTCATCTATAGATAATTCTAGATGGATTGTTTTACATAAGCTCATTAATATTATCAACTAAAAATCATTTTATCCAACAACTTGAAATGGGTTGTACAAATTTTAAGAGATTATTTCTTAAAATCTACATTGACAATTACACGTTTGGGGTTGAAGACAAACAAAGAAATGTAAAACTCCTAAAAGGTGTACTTAAAGATTTTGCCTAAAGAAACAAACTAAGGTTCCACTTCAACATTTTTTATCATAGCTAATCCAAAAATTTGGATGCTTTTAATAAGTTGAAGTACTCTTCAAGTTTCTTTTTTGGAAAGCTTTCCCCGTCTAACATCTATTTGCACTTTCCATTTCTTTTGAATTTTTTTTGTAAGGCATTGCCCCAATAAAATGGTAAAGAACTAGTATTTTTTAAGATGCCATAATTGTTAGTGCTCATAGATTCTTTAGTCTCAATTTTTTTTTATTATGAGCACTGTTTTCCATGAAATCAACTACACAGTTTTTTATATTTCTTAGAATGTGACATCATTGCATTATTATGATGTTTTTATATACTTGATAAGTCTACCTAGAGGGAAATTTGATTGTGATTAGTTTTTTCATTGCAAGCTTCCAAAGAATGGCCTTATTGTTGATCTCAATTACGAGCAAAAAGCATGATGAAGGGTTGATTTCTACATCAAGAATGATCTTCTTATAAAGAGAGACAATGTGATTCCAGCTTATGACCAAAGCGCACACTTGTAAAGTGTCTGGTTACTTAAAGTGAGGACGTCAATTGTCAATCTAGAATTATGCATTTTAGTACACCATGCAAAATGATGTAGCTAGATTTATAAGAGGTTACATGCTTACATTACAAGTAAGCCAACAATACAAATTCCATCAAATCTCGAGGAGAGTATCTCTATGTTTTTATATTTCATTTAAGAAGAGGGAAAAAAGATGACAACTATTATGTTTTTCAAATAAGTAGAGGCTTTACTTTGGCTTGTCATGATCTATTGTTCCAAATAAGAGCTTAGGATTTTTCATTTCTTTTTGACCATTTTATAGGGAAAGATGGACCCTATATTAAATAGGCCTATTAAACATTGAGAAATTAAAGTAGCAAACCACATATATTCAAAACTTTAGATGATAAAAAATATATGTAAATGTTGTATTCACGTATAAACGTTATTATGATGTACACTACTTTAATTTGAACATATAAACCTTATTATGGTGTACACATGTTCACCATTACGTGGACTCATGTTGTACTGAGAAAGGAATCGAAATGCTTAAAATAAGAGTATTTACAATATTCAATGTGCATCTAATTGGGTAATCATTAAAGGTTGATTACAAATAATGTTCAAGGTTCCATTTAATTTGGTCACAAAGGCTTTAGATGACAAATAAAAGGTAAACACGAAAGAAACATAGGCTAAAATATTCAATGAAAGGTGAAATAATTTTATCCAAGGTTGTAAGAGTAACTTGAAATTTCGCATGTGAAATACAAAGCAAGTAACCCCCACCATAGTGTACAACAAAAGTCTAAAATTACAAAACACAGATGTATCTTTTGAAATATAGGCTCTCAGATGGATTTCAAAATGTTAAACCTATTCACTATTGTACTTTCTAGATAATTTGATGCAATCAAGGATAGAGAATTAAATTAATGACAACTTGTCTTTGAAACCAATTCCAAAGTTTCCCTAGTGGACCCAAATCAACACAAAACATATTGAATACATTCTATTTTCTTATTATTTATAGAAAATCAAACATTGCTACCAGAAAGCATTATTGCTACAAGACAAACACTAGAGGATTTTATAGGCAACTACAAGTCATGCTATGAGGAGCTTTGCAACTTATTACAAGCAACTACAAGTAGTTTACTTTTCATCCCATTTTGTCAAAGAGTTCCCTTCTAAAATTCAAAACAAAATACCCTTACTCATTAATGAAACCTAGTTTAAAGAGTAGATTTCCACATTGTCTCTTATCTCCATCTTCAAAATTGACTCTTAATTTCCATATGATAACTTTCACTTCCATATGATAGCTTTTTGTCTTCATCCATACTCTATATGATCGTTGTAAAAGAAGCCTCACTTTATTAGTCCACATGTTCCTCCAAAACACCTAGTTCTTTTTGGTTGATCCAATACTACACTAGCTCCAAGATGCTCCTACGCCATATTTGTAGTGATTTGAAGACAAAGATGAGAGAACCTAAATCAATATTGTTTCATGATTCATGCCATGGATCAACATCTAAAGATAGGGCTATATCCACATCTTCCTAAATGGGTTCTATGGACACCCAAACCTCTGAACATTGTAGGCATGGTCTCAACAAATATGTAAATATTTTGTACACATAATATTGTATATTATTCTATACAATATAATTTTATAGGTATGTGAGTAAGACTTTTGTGTCAGTAATATAAAATTGTTCTAATCTTAACTAATTCTTAGAAATCATGTGCACAATTCTAGCAAATAGTTTTGTGGTAATGTTTTTAATCTATCATATTTGTTTAACCATATATCCAAAACAATTTGATACATTCGCAAAATTTTCAAGAATGATTCTTGATATATAGTTGCAAAGAAAACAAATCTATTATTTACAAGTTGAAGAATTAGTTTCAAAACTTACTACTAATCCATAAACAAGGGTAGATATTTCACATGTAACCATCAACTTACAGATTTATATCTAGTTTTAGAGAGCATATATGACTCAAGATGTCAAACATCTAATGCGAAAGGAAATAAAACAAGAGAGAAAAACACCATGAAAGAAGGCACATATACCCTAGGGAAACCCCACTTTGAGTAAAGACTCCAACTAGAAGCTGAGTGACAGCACATACACATTTCAAAATTGGCAATACAAGAGTTGCAGCCATTAGGCTTGCAAAGGAGAACTCCATCCTACTGAAATTAGATCAAATAATCTCATAAACACTCCCAATTTACTTCCCATCTTTGCTCTTTATCATAGTCCCAAACTTAGATAAGCTACAATATAGATCTTCAACTAAAACCATCAAGAATGCATATAAGCCACTAAGAATGAATTAAACAAATCCTACAAGGGTATAAATAACATAACAATGCATTTGGGAGCGAAAGGGATTGAACAATAGTACCAAGAAGTGGAAAAAGTGAGAATTGGACATTACTGGACACAAAGGACTGTCATGACAATTTTGCTGCTTTCAATGGAGAGGTGATTTTGTTTTCACTGTAACAAATATGTTTTTGCCACCTACTACAATCAATGCTTTCACCAAAGTGGACAAATTACTCACTTTTTGGTCTCCTCTTTCCTACCAAAATCTATATTCTGATGTCCCAAACCATCTGATATATTATACCATTCAAGAGACTACCCTTGTTCCAAAAATATGCCATGAAATACAACAATCAGATTCTTTATAAATCAACTACCCCTTCCAAACCATCACTTCACAAATCAAAAATAGGTGAATCAAAAGTTAGAAACAAATCATTGAAGCTTGTCAATGTGTTAGTATTTTATCATTTGAGTGAATTGACTAGAAATGTTGTAACTTCTTGTGATCTCATACATCTCAATGCAAAGTTATCTACATTGCAGAACAAGATCTTGATGCTGTTTATGGTTTCGAATCTATCGACGACAGTTTGTAGAAAGTAATACTATACTTTCTGTCAAACATCATCTTGCCTATATTCAATTAAACATTAAAAGTTGTTAGTGTGCATCTTAAGTAATTAGTTTAGTCCCATACATTATTAAGGAATGAGTAATCTCAAAAATGCTAACAGAAGCTAGACGAGTCCCCAAGAAAAATGTTAAGAGCTACCAACCATCTCACAATCCACATGTTTGAGAGATAGAGACATGGCACCATTTGGTTGATACATAGAATTCTTCCACCTCAAATGACTTAAATGTATACATTTTCTACCACCATATCATGTTCATATAGTAAAATTATCAAACAGCAATTCATTCTTAAAACCAGCAACAAAATTCTTGGACAGCGATAGATGTCAAAGACTCAAAACTAGAAGAAAGAGTAAATAATTTTCTTTTTAGAAACGAACACCGGAATCATCACACAAACGCATCACTTTAATCATTATAAAATTACATATTTGAGGAAAAGGGAGGTTTTCTAGATATACATTGTCATAATTTCACAAAGTATATCATTAGTCAGACAATAGATAAGAATGTTCATCCCAAAATTTGTTTCCAATAATATCACAATGTTGTACTACTATCTTCTTTCGAGGTCTTCTAACAGGATCTCCAGCCTCACTATGCTTGACAATTTCTTCAACCTGGTTGGTACTCAGGATAAGTAGTAATTTATCAGAAACATTTGTAGCTCACAAAATCCAAGACAATTAAACATTACTATCAATTATACTATTTTTCAGTATTATTTTAACTGAATAAAATCCATATTGGACACCATCTTCCTTTTTTATCAGCTTAGAGTTTAAACACAAAATTTTGCAAAACAGAGATAACTACATATATGATACTCTTGATGCAGCATAATTCATAACAAATTCAAAAGAAACTGTGATGATCAATGAAACTTTATAAAGTATTATTGCATTAACCCAAGCCCAGATATCACTTTTTAATACACCAGCTCATCATTCTTCGGGAGAATGAATAGTTCTTCAAATGCTGAAATCCTGAAGGCATCCTTCACTCAACTATGCAATCATTGCAAGAGCACCAAATAGGAAATTTACTTTACATATGAAATTATGAACCAGAAATAACTCTCAGCAATTAAAAGGTTATGAATAGAGTTATTATCATATGCAACTTCATTCTAGAACCAGAATATGACAAAAATTGATATACGAGAATAAGGGCCTCGACTCTCAACACCTAGCTGCTAAAGAGTTGTTATGAACCCGAGTGAAGTGAGACTGATTCATTGCCCATAACCATTCCTTTTTTCATTTTTCTCATTTTTACTAAGGCATGTATCTTAATAATATTATGCATCTTAATTTATATTAAATCTCTAATGCCAGCATTATTCCATGAATTGAACATGAGAATTGTAAATAAAGTATGTCCACAAGTAACCATGGAATGCAATCACCTTAGTATGGTCAAAATGGACAAAGAATCCACATATTTAAGAATACCAATGCTGTGTTGAGAACAAGAAATGAAGAAACAGCCATAACATCGACTCGCCACCCTAATCTCAAAATTCAAATCTAACGGAATACCCGATACTTGTGCTGTCACATTGGCCCAAGAAGACCTAACACAAAGTTTAATATTGCCATAGCATAAGCTCAAGAATTTCACAAGACAAAAATTCTACTTCAGCAAATTCTTTGCCCTGACCGAATTCAAGCATCCTTGTAGAACCCAACCAGACAAAAATAAGAGTGTACTTCCCATCATTGCATTGTAGCCCTTAACAGATTGTACCTAAGGAATGCTCTCAATAATCATTGTAGCAAAATGCTAACACTATAGCAGCAAAAACCTTATGGTAAAAAGTTTGGCAAACCAAAAGTAGAAATTGGGATTTAATTGCAGAAAAATCGGATTTCAAAAAACTGTAAAAAGAGAGGAGAAAACCTATTGCTTTTAAATTTAAAGGCATTTTAATAGCATAGAGATATAGCATGGAGATATAGAGATATAGAGAGCAAATAAACATGAGAATTTAGCCCACTAACTGTGAAATATAGATTTTTTCATTTATGTTCTGATTGATTAAAAAATAGGTTTTAAGGACCCGAAACCATTACATCATAGAAAGAAAAAGAGCAGCAAAAGGAATTAAAGTCCGCATACATAGCAACTGGCCAAAAGACCAACGAACAGAAAGAACAACAAAACAACAAAACACAGCAAAGAAACCGAGGAGACACTACATAGCAATTTTCTTTAGCAGATCCTCTGCCTTTATCACCAGCTCATCATAGGTCGCCCCAACAGCTTTCAGCTCTTCCAGATCCTTATTTTTCATTTATGTTAATACTCATTGCACAATGCATAGTCCATTGATGAGGGGACAACCCGAAGAGCAGAAAAAAACACAGCAAATTGCAATAAAGAAACACCCAAGAATATATTATTATAGTCTAAAAATCTATTTGCAATACATGCAATTACATGCAAGAGGATTAAATCCTCACAGGCTGCAACACACAGCTTACAGAATTTTCTGGAATCCCTTACAATGCTATTTCCCAACCCAGAAACTAAACTCTCCAAAATCTCACATACAACAACTAATTGACAAGTTTCCTCCCATGAGTCCTTAATAGCCTCCCCCTTCCATTTAGAACCAAATTACAATTTAGAAATTAAAGTTTGGCGGACAAAAGCAAAAACTTGTAATTAGAAATTTGAAAATTTAGCCAGATTCGAAAATTGGAAACTTTCCGAAAAATTGACCAACTTCCGGTAGCCATAACTTTTGATCCGGGAATCAGATTGACGCGCCGTTTGATGCGTCGGAAAGCTCTCTAAGTGAAGAATACGCTGAGAATCGACTCTGCCGATTCTCGCCATTTTAAAGGCCACTCGGAACCGTTTAATGCCTCAAATCTGACTTGGAAGAATTTTTTTCAGTTTTTAGGGAAACTAAAACTTGAAAAACTTTCAAACCGTAAATGATTTTAACCTGATTCTTTTGCCAGAGTGCTTATTTTTCCATTCTCAAGCTTCCCTCAAAATTTGGGTTCCATTCGCCTTTAAATAAAAACTTTCTATTTGGGCAGTTGGCTAAAAAAAGCAGCTTGTCAATTCTAAAAGTTGGAATCACTTATTCATCCAAATGGGTATTCAGAAATAAAAAAACATAAAAATAAAACTAACTAAAGAAAAATATTTTTGGTTGATGCAGGATTGCCCTTACACCACCGGATGCTCCTGCATCAGACTCACGGGGTAGTTTGAGAGGTGACCCCGTCACGTCTCAATTGGTTGAGGAAAACCCAAACAGTCAACCTCTGCCTTGGACACCATGAAGAATCTTCAAAAAGTCTTCCCCTCCATTTCACCAGGTACTCCTCATACTGCCTGTTTGTGGTACTCCTTTCCACACGACTATCCAGAATTGCTTCGATCACCGCCTTCTCTGAACTGGGTGCAGGGATTCTAGATTGTTCTGTCACTGCTTCTTCCTCTATGCCACCTTCATGATATTCTGTTAAGTCTGCAATGTTGAACACAAGGGAAATATGAATTCCATCCAGCAATGGTCTTATCTCGACCAAAGTGTCTTGCCATCCCTCTGTTAATTTTAGCAATCAGATTAGCAGTAATTAATAGAAAATAAGAATGCAAGGTAAAGTAAATGCATAACACGATGATACCCTCGGAAAGCCTCCCTCTTGAAGGAAAAACCCAGCAACAAAGAATCTCAGATTTGATTAGAATAAGGTAGAGACAGATTACAACCTTGCCTAGCTAGGGCACAAAACATAAGCACCGAAACCCTACTTATCTGAACCTTGATTCTGATCCCAGTCCGATAATGATGCCCAGAATATGATTTGTTGATGGATTGAGCTTGCACTTGGAAGATGTCGCACAGCTAACTCAAGGATTCAATGTCCTGTAGCAGATTCGGTAGCCTATAGCAAGTTAGGCAGCCTAGAATGACTTCAGCTGACCTAGCAAGATATTCGCCCAGCCTGGAAACAGTTCGCTGACTGGAAGATCTAATTCGCTGCCTTAGAGATGAGTTGCAGATGCTAATCGCTGCTGGAGGAACTCGCAGAATCAGAGATGAATTTTCCTTACAACTTAATGCACTTGTGACTACAAGTCACCTTTCTTTTATATACATGCCCTTAACCCTTATGCCTAGGTCGGCTTTGGCACCAAATTACAAATTCACAAGTTACATTATAGGGTTAGACCAATATCACAAGTTGCATCGGTTAGGACCTGACCAATAACACTTTACCAGTTACATATTAGGTGTGCCCAAATAGGGCCTGCCCTATTATAATATATTACACAATCGCCCAAATAGGCCCAATTAAACATATGCCAAATTGCTAAGGCCAAAGGCCACTTAGCACTTAGGTGAACTAGGTTGGCCCTAGATGGGATCCGACCTAGCTACATAACAACACTCCCTCTTAGCTAGCGAGGATTCCTTCTAAATGACGAAGTCACATAGTGACTACTACCATGGCTACTCCCATGGATGAGACACACCATAGCTACTCCCAGAGGGTGAACAAACTCATCATAAAACGTCTTCCATGATACCCACCATACCTACTCGCAGAGGGTGAACAAGTACACCACGATACCCACCATACCTACTCACAAAGGGTGGGTCCACCATGCCTACTCGCAGAGGGTGGAATGAGGGCTCTAACCTCAAACTTCTCCCAGAGAAGAATGCAATACCACCATGCCTACTTGCAGAGGGTGGAACGAGGGCTTTCACCTCAACCTTCTCCCGGAAGATTGCCTTAACCAAGGGCTTTCACCTCAATCTTCTCCCGAAAGATTGTCTTAACCGAGGGCTTTCACCTCAATCTTCTCCTGGAAGATTGCCTTAACCAAGGATATGGCTTCCTCTGAAGCTGAAACAACAAACAACTCCCACTGAAGCTGAATACAACAAGCTCCCTCTAAAACTGAAAACAACAAGCTCCCTCTAAAGTTGAACCTGATCGTAGTATCACCAACTAAGCTATGTCTCTTAGTCTTCACCCTGTGATGCTTCCTCACAAGATGTCTCAAAACCTTCCTCTCTTGAATACAATCATCATCTTTATGCTCCTCAGCTCGTCCTGAAAGCATTTAAGAGAGGTTACTAATAGTTCAAGACTATCATACATGATTCACTATCCAATGAATTGATAACAGCATGAAAAATTCAAAAAATACTTCTCTTATAAGTTAGTTTCCAACATAACCACCCACTTAGATCACACTGAATCATCTCATGATGGTTGCGTGGCCTTCGGCCCTCGCCATCACTCAGAATCCATTCTCATCCATAAGCACTTCATAAATACCCTTGCCACAGGAGTGCAATTTTAGTTTGAAGTCTGGACGCTGCATGACATTACCAATCAATAGTTGTGAATCGTTTCCCAGTCTGTATGAGTAGAGTGATAAGCCTGATAGAATTGCATTCATGCTAGTCTTCTTCAACACTTCTCTATGCTACCTGCTCTGATTTCTCAGTCTGCAAAAAAAACGGATACAGGATCTACCTCCAAGCTGTTATTATTTATAGAAGGAACCCACTCTGATACCATGTTAATTTTAGCAATCAGATTAGCAGTATTTGACAGAAAATAAGAATGCAAGGTAAAGTAAACACATACACGATGATACCGTGGGAAAACCTCCCTCTTGGAGGAAAAACCCAGCAACAAAGAATCTCAGATTTGATTAGAATAAGGTAGAGACATATTACAACCTTGCCTAGCTAGGGCACAAAACATAAGCACCGAAACCCTACTTATCTGAACCTTGATTCTAATCTCAATCCGACAATGATGCCTAGAATATGATTTGTTGATGGATTGAGCTTGCACTTGGAAGATGTCGCACACTAACTCAAGGATTCAATGTCCTGCAGCAGATTCGGTAGCCCATAGCAGCTTAGGCATCCTAGAATGACTTCAACTGACCTAGCAAGATATTCGCTCAACCTGGAAACAGTTCGCTGACTGGAAGATCGAATTCGCTACCTTAGAGATGAGTTGCAGATGCTAATCGCTGCTGGAGGAACTCGCAGAATCAGAGATGAATTTTCCTTACAACTTAATGCACTTGTGACTACAAGTTACCTTTCTTTTATATACATGCCCTTAACCCTTATGCCTAGGTCGGCTTTGGCACCAAATTACAAATTCACAAGTTACATTATAGGGTCAGACCAATATCACAAGTTACATCGGTTAGGACCTGACCAATAACACTTTACAAGTTACATATTAGGTGTGCCCAAATAGGGCCTACCCTATTATAATATATTACACAATCACCCAAATAGGCCTAGTTAAACATATGTCAAATTGCTAAGGCCAAAGGTCACTTAGCACTTAGGTGAACTAGGTCGGCCCTAGAAGGGATCCGACCAAACTACATAACAACACCCTCCACTATGCTTTTCTTTGATCAAATTCTCCCTCATGGAGCTCCTCAGAATGTACAACTCGCTTCCCTTAAACAACATATCATCCTAGATTATGAAATCCAGCCACCTCGTTCTGTCTAGAGTAGCAGGCTCCTTGCAAGCTTTCCAAGCCTCTGCAAAATAAGGATCCTAAGGATACAATATCTTGAGTTCATTGAGCCCAACCACTTCAAACTGCATCTTTGTCAACAATATGAATATTTGCCTCCTACTTAAGGCATCTACAATTTTGTTAGTCCTTCCACATGGTAAACCCTCGAGCAAATTATCAAACACAATGTCCTGAAACTTTTACAGGCACCTCTTCACTATCTTCTCTACCCAGTCTAAGACTTAAAGCATAGCACTTACATTCATGTTTCATGTCTTCCAAAAATTCTTTTCCACCAACAAAACACATTCTAGCACTACTACATACCTTTTCTTCCACATCCTTTAGGGGCTTCAGTTTATGTCGAACTCCATCCTTTGTTAGGGTATAGGTACTAGCATGGCCATCATGTACAACACGCCTATCAAACTGCCATGGCCTCCCTAACAACATGTGGCGTGCATCCATGGGTATGATGTCATAGAGTACCTCGTCACGGTAACTGCCAATCTTGAATTTTACCAAACATTGCTTATTGACCAAAACTAAGGTCGTTTCACGCTGATTCCCAGCATTTTCAGGGCTGTTCAGAACTGTTTAATGCCAAAAATCTGACTTGGAAGAATTTTTTTCGATTTTTCGAGAAACTGAAACTTGAATAGCTTTCAAACCGTAAATGATTTTAACTTGATTCTTTCGCCAAAGTGCTTATTTTTCCATTCTCAAGCTTCCCTCAAAATTTGGGTTCCATTCGCCTTTAAATAAAAACTTTCTATTTTCGGCAGTTGGCTAGAAAAAACTTGTCAATTCTGAAAGTTAGAATCACTTATTCATCCAAATGGGTATCTAGAAATACAAAAACATAAAAATAAAACTAACTAAAGAAAAATATTTTTGGAAGATGCAGGATTGCCCTTACACCACCGGATGCCCCTACATCATCCATAGTGCATAAATGATAACTGGATACTAATCGTTTTCAAAATTTCAATTATAATCTACTTTTACAAAGTCAAACCTAAAATTAAGTATAGAGTTCCAAAGAAATAGATGTAGTTGTTGCTTTGAAGTTACATTACAAGGTCAAATCCTCTCCTAAGTCATTCAACCACATCACTATCAATGTGGGCCTTTGTTGGTATATATCAAAATCTCAAGATTAAAGAGGACATCATCGTTTGCAATCCATTTAGAATTTGGATCAATCTTGTCAAGGTCAATTGGTTGGTCTTCCTTGATGGTTCCTGATTTTTTCCATATAGAAATTAGATTTGGCAATTGAAAGTGACCAAGAACAATAATTACAATTGCAACTATTTCAAAACTCTAACCTCATGCATTCTTCAACTTTAAGTGGAGGTTGTGAAATATCCCCCTAGGGATATTTATTCCATAAATATGAACCAACGAACCACAAAAATTCAACATACAATTTGCATGTAATTGATTTCAATTTATTCACCAAATTTCACTAAAAATCATTAAATTTCAGATTTAAACAGGATTTTTGTAATTTAGATATGAATATAGCCTCAAATCTTAATAGAGCAACAACAGCAAAATCCAATCGTAGCCATAGAACTTACAGTCTGATTGAATAACCAATAAATTAAACTTGAAGCACAAAGTGAGCCACCTGCGTGATAACTCCAACTGACAATGGGTTTCCGTCCACTGCCTCCAAGCTCAAGGGTTTGCGTCCTCGAACCTACTGAAATCTAGAGTTTCCCAGAAACTCTCCAAGAGAATCAATTTCCAAACATAAAACCAACCATAACCAAAATGAGCCCCTCCAAGTTATTAAATAGCTCAACCTTGTGACTCTTTGTTCGCCCACTCCAGTCTCTTGGAATTCCCTTCTATTAATAAAGTGAAATAACTTTATAATTTGATGTTTGACATAAAAAGTCACTTTAGTCTACTTAAATAAATAATTAAAATAAGTTGTCTTTAAAGTTATTATATTTAGACAACTTAAACTTAATTATTTAATGGATTTCCTAATGTCCCAAAAAGTAGGAAATTACAGTCCTCCCTCCTTAAAGATTGTTTGTCCTCAAGCAATCATGAATTTGTATACCAATACCAGGATCCCAAACCATCCTCAGGAACACTATTCTACAAATCCGCTGCACTACATTGATTAAACCATCTACATACCCATGATGTAGCAACATATCTTGGTCCACAAGAGTCAATGGACCCAACATATTACTACCTAGATCCCATATCAATCTGTAGAACCTGCTATAAGTAATGAAAGAGTCTGTCAACCAATCACCTTGAGGTAACCGTCCATGCATGCAGAACAATGAGACAAGATGAAAATGAACCCCCTCATGCCAATAAACCAACATGAAGGAACACCAAAACTCGCTGCCATAACTCCGATCAGCAACATAGATGATTCCAAACATGTCACCAAACCAACGCCAATCAAAGAAAAACCTCCCACATTCCATCTCTATCCAAGAGAAGCATCCTTCAACATTCCCATATACTTCACTTGCTATTGAAGACCAAGTCAAATCTGCATGAACAATGGAATCCCATCTAGAACAGCCATCAAAAACTGAAATATCTGTGAAGATTAAGTCGCCAACCAGTAAATAAACAACTGCCATATCATAAGAAATCAGTGTCAAGTTGAAAGATGAACTGTAGTTGCCTTCATTATTCATCAGAGACAACTCTTGGGTGTTTGACTCACTACAAGTGTCATCAATCAAACCAACATCTCCACCAATGAATTGATCATTATCAAAAGAAATTTCAGAACTAGAAAAACTATGCCTATCATCATCCTCATGAGAAAAAGTTGTTACCTCATGATGGTGTAAAAAAGTATGATTGTTGTTACAAAATTCAGAATTATTACCATTTTTTTGTGTCATATCTTCATCCCTTTCAAACACCTCTTCACTGAAAATTTGATTGGCAATACCCGCAATGTGGGTTCCAACACTTGTATACCCCTGTCCATTATTGTTTCCATGTGTTAAAGCTGCAAACTCATGTGATTGCAAAGATAAACCTTTGCTGTCCCAAGTCAGAAGTTTGGTCTCCTCTATTCTTTCATTGGGCTCATCACAATTCACCCAATCTTGACTTGTCACATGTCCATCCCAAGTGAACAAAGGTGGTGGTGTATCAAATGCATCTTCTTCAAACGAAATTACAAGGCTGCAAGGTGTTTCCTTGTGAAATTCTTCAATCCATTCATCAACATTTTGGATGTCCCTAATATGTAAATTGTTAGGATCATTGTCTTTCATTTCTTCCTTTAGGAGTTCATCAATCCCTACTACTATTTGTTTGATCTCCATCTCCCTTGTATCAACTTCTTGTTCTTTGGTTGTAGTTATAATAGACATCTTATTTTCTGATTTGTGTAGAGAGTAATGAGCCAAGCTTAGCTGGTAACAAAGATCATCAATCTCACTTTCTTTTTCTTCTACAAATTTGATAGCAAGATCCCTATCCATTAAGAGCTGCAAATAGTCTGATTTCATTTTTTCAAATGCTTCTTTGATTGTGTGTAATTGCGTACAAGTTCCTTTTTGCCTCTCATCAATTTGAGTTTTCAATATAAGATCTTCAATGTATTTGTGAGAATCATCTGCCCTTGTTAATACTTGTACAACCCTCTCCTTTGTGACCAATAATCTGTCCATCAAATCTTTCAATGCTAAAGGTCTTTGTTCACAGTCATCTAGAGTTTATGAGCTATCACACATTTCGTTTTCTGATTTGTTCTCAACTATAAGAACATTATCTTTATCACTCTCCCTTGTCTCCCTAGAAGATGTCATGCACTCTTGGACAGCATCACGATCATATATAGATTCACCAAGGACATTTCTCTCTTCACGTATTCTATCAATACGGATCTTCAAATCACCAATTAAGAGTTTGGAATACTCTTCACCTGTAGCAAATGATTCTTCCTCCATATCATGAACCTTAGCTGATTGGAAGCCATCATCTTTTTTACTTTCACCATCCACAATAACTGGTGCATTCAAGGCTGTAGTTTCAGCTTGCTCCTCATGAGACATGGCATCTCTTTCCTCATCACCACTTGGCTGCAAAAAAATTTCCCCTCTATTAGTTCCGCAAATATGAACAGGTGTCCAAGCTTTTTGACATGTGAAACAAATCTGCTCTTTCCTCATTTGATTCTTACTCTTTTTGGGAGATCCTGCAAGATCTAATTCCAATGAAATTATTTTTCCTTCAGCCCATTGTTTTCCGAACGTTTGCTTGAGCACTTTGTTGACCAACTCTTAAGCAGGTTTAGAAGCATCCTGTTCTTGACTTGAAATTGCTAACAACATAGGCATAAGTGGCTGGAAATGAGCATCACTCTCATTGATTGTCATAGCCATAATGCTCTTCATGGCTGCAATAATATCCTCATTGTGCTCTTTCCTAATTGTGACCAAGAAATAGTGAAACATGGTGTGTATTAAGTCGTACAATCCCAGGTCAAGCATTAGATTACTCAATCTGATTTCTGCAAATACTTTTATTATGGCAACTCTTCTAGGAAAATGATGAGCTCTGGTGTCCCCTAGATATTGGAAACTATCAACGACTAGTTGTAGTACCTCCTTCATTATGTTATCTTCATAAGGTTCTTGAGGTGCTGGAATTCTTATAATCTCCATCAAAGAAGTAGTAACCAACAACCTTATCTCATCATCGGGATGCTTTAACCATCTGTGTTGTTTCAAGGTTGCCATAGCAGGTAACATAGCAGTCTGTAATAATTCATGAGGTGACTGCTCCACAAGAGTCAAACTATCTTCTATCTTGTAAAGAGTTTTCAAGGCTTCATCCCTTGATTGGAAAATATCACTGAGCTTGCTGCCTGCTATATAGAGTGATCTGGCCAAATGTTTAATGTCCTATGTTGCCATGGTTCAAACTGAAAAACAGAACACTGATTCTTCTTCCAAAAGGCTAACCGAACTTGTCCCACATGTGCATTGAAATAAGCAGCACACTAATGTCCAACTCTGTTTGCACCAAACTGTCTTACTTCAATTCACAGACTTTTGACAAATAGTTGATATAAAGGTGAATATGAAAGTTTTCTGCAACTGTTTTGAATGTTGTTGTGAATTCAGCATCTGTAACAGGCTGTCCCTATTTGCCACAATTTTCCTCCCAAACAATCATGAGGAATTTTGCTTAAATCTCTTTCCAAAAGGACTAAGGTTAAGTTGAAACCTGGTGCATTTTATTTGTTTCTTGGCATTCATACATTTTTATATTTATGTGCAATGTATTAACAGCCAATAATAATTCAATGAACAATGAATGCTACCACCATACAAACTGCTGTAACTTAAAAGAGTATCTAGACAGTATAAATAATCATGGCAATGACTCTATCAATTCCCAGCAAAACACAAATTCATTTCTCAATGATTTAATTACAAATCTGCAAATGAGCAATTTAGAGAACCTGGAATATGATGGTCCGCTGTGAATGTCAGCTTAACCCCCACGACTCGGCAATTCCTACCTTCCCATGCAGACAGAATAGACTCCTGGTTCCACAAACTAGTGTTGGAGCAGCTCTAACCACGCCCAGACTGAGTTTTGCTATGTAATGCCACAACCACTTATTTCCTTGTTATGCCCAGCCACACAATAGATATGAATTTCCTTGCATAAGGAGGTTGGCCGATTCTGCTGTTCTATCCACGACTTGAAATGTACTGAGGCTTCTATACTCCATTCCTTGCTACGCTTGAATAATGCATCATCCAGCTGCTTGTTACTCGCACAGTTGAGTTACACATCCCAGGAATGTGGTTACAGCTAGCAACGAATAACAAAATTGCCAAAGGTGTGTAACTGGAAAATTAGCTTGGCGCCCAATGTATGTATTTCACTGCTGGGATTTCACTGTGTAATATGTGGCCTTGAAAGATGGTCGTTTTCTCCTTACACCAACTGGACGATTAACTTCCTTAATTCCCTGCCCCTTCCAATAGCTCCAAACCTCTATGCGTCCCACTTAAGGACTGCGACTAACTCTGTCTGCCCTGCGAGTTGTTTCCACACATGTCGGTAGCCTGAAATGAGAATGCTCCAATGCTGGTCATTGTATGTCACTTGATGACCTGCGATACTTCCCTTTCCTATGTATTCTAACTACACACAGCCAAGAATAATGTCCACAATACTGCTGTAAGGTAAATGAAGGTTTTTCCTTTCCACAGCTTCCTTCAATGTCTAATAATGCCCCAATATTTGAGGAAAGGCGTCGAAACAAATAACTTCGGCAATCTTATAATTTTCTTTATGAAATATTTGAGATTTTTCTTCCCCGCTATAGTCTCTTGTAAATATTTCGGCCTTAATAAATTTATGTCCGCAAACCATAGAATTTTTTCGAAATAAATTGGCCTGCTAATATTACTTGCGATATTAAATAAATAAAAAATTCAAGCCCCACTAAATCATTACTAGCACCGACTTGAGCCAGGTAAAACAGACGAAACATTCAAGTCTGCCGTTACACTGCAATTCTTGAAATGCCCTGTCATAAACCCTGCGATTTTCCTAGCTAGCTCCAAACTCAAAACGTTACTAACCAAGACTTAAGATGCCACGAAAGTTTTTCCCGACTCCACCAAGAACGGACTTTTCCAGAATACATAAAAACAATTAGCATGGAAAGTGGTTCGCTCTATAACTTAATCTCCATAAACGAAAAACGGCCCTTACCATGGCTGTCCAATTCTTAGCGATTATTTCAGGAAAAATATTATGCCAGTGCTACGCTGCATGACAACATAGATACCACAATTTTCTATTCGCCATTGAAGGCTCTAATTATTCACAACTCATCAAATTCCTCGCGTATTTGCTGTGTAGAAAATTTTGCCAGAATTGGAGGAAAAAACATCTCTGCCACGACTAAGTATATAAATACTTATTGCACAAACTTAGGGATGAGCAGAAAATTCATTATATTGTTATCTTCCAGCATAGCATACATTGAATTCCGATATGCATCATATATATCTATTCAAGACGTCTCTAGTTTGGGTGCTTCAAGCCACAACCCAGCAATACCTGCTCTTCAATCTTCTTATCTTCTCTTGTATTTGGCAGCTGAATGAATGAAATATATCTACGTTACTTCAATCGGCCTCCTCTGCCCCTGCTCTGATGATATCTGGCTGTGAATACGTACCCTCCTGTGAACTTCAGATAATTTGTGCTCTTTGAGAGACTAGCCGCACCAACAGCCAGTTTTTTCTTCAACAAAATTGCCTAAAGAGAATTATCTCGCTTCAATACCCACTATATGTAGCCTTCACAAATGCAGAGTCCGACTTCATACTATAATCTGGTACCAGTAAATTCTACAAGCTGCATTGTTGAGAAGAAAGCTTTGGCTGCTAAGATTGAAGAAAAAGATGAATGGGTAATTGACAACGGTTGTTCACATCATATGATAGGTGATAAAAGAAAATTTGTGAATATGGAGAGGTATGATGGTGGTATAGTGAGATTTGAAGATGATAAAGCTTGTGTAATTTGTGGTAGAGGTGCTATTTCTCTTGATGGTAAGCATAATACTGATGATGTCTTATATGTTGATGGTTTGAAGCATAATTTTTTGAGTGTTGGACAGATGGTTGATAAGGGATATGATTTGCAATTCAAGAATGGTAAGTGCAAGATTTTGAATGCCACAGGTATAGAGATTGCATCAGGAACTAAGACTAAAGGTATCATCTTTCATTTGAATGTTGGTGAAAAAAGGTGTTTGATTGCTCAGATAGATGGAAGCTGGTTGTGGCATAGAAGGATGTGTCATGTTAATTTTGACTGCATGATAAAGATAAGTTCTACTCAAGCTGTTAGAGATTTGCCTAAAATTGTGAAACCTTCTAATCCGGTATGTAAAGAATGTCGACTGGGAAAGCAAACAAGAATTTCATTTAAGAAAAAGTTCTACAGATCTAATGGGTTGTTAGATCTTGTGCATACTGATTTGTGTGGTCCTACAAGAGTGAGAAGCATGCAGGGTGACAGGTATTTCATGTTGTTAATTGATGATTATTCTAGAATGATGTGGGTTACCTTTCTAAGGGAGAAATCAGAAGCACTAGAGAAATTCAAGATATTCAAAGCATGATAAGGAAAAGTTCTACTCAAGTTGTTAGAGATTTGCCTAAAATTGTGAAACCTTCTAATCCGGTATGTAAAGAATGTCGATTGGGAAAGCAAACAAGAATTTCATTTAAGAAAAAGTTCTACACATCTAATGGATTGTTAGATCTTGTGCACACTGATTTGTGTGGTCCTACAAGAGTGAGAAGCATGCAGGGTGACAGGTATTTCATGTTGTTGATTGATGATTATTCTAGAATGATGTGGGTTACCTTTCTAAGGGAGAAATCAGAAGCACTGGAGAAATTCAAGATATTCAAGGCTAAGGTGGAGACTGAGACAGGATTGAAGTCAAAATGTCTGAGATCTGACAGAGGAGGAGAATTCACATCTGGTGAGTTAGATTCATTTTGTGATAAGCATGGAATTAGAAGACAGTTATCTGCTCCTAGAACCCCTCAGCAGAATAGAGTTGTTGAAAGGAAGAACAAAACTATTTTGGATGCTGCTAGGACTATGTTGATTGAAGGGAATATTCCACAGACCATTTGGAGACAAGTTGTTAGCACTGTTGTATACACATTCAACCGGGTGCATATAAAAGGTGATTCCGGTCAGACTCCTTATGAGCTATGGTTTGGTCATGTTCCTACAGTTAGATATTTCAGAATTTTTGGAAGCAAATGTTCTATCAAAAGAGATGAGGATATAGGAAAGTTTGATGCAAGATGTGATGAAGGAATCTTCTTGGGATATTCTACTAAGAGCAAGGCCTACTGGTGTTACAATAAGAGGTTGAGAAAGATAGTGGAAAGTGCAAATGTGAAGGTTGATGAATGTCATGGACAGCAAATCAGAGCATATGAGTTTGATGATCAAATGTTATTTCAAAGCAAGTGCAGACTGAGATCCTGAAGCAGAATGATCCGGTAGAGACAGTTAATCCAGATATTGTTGTTGTCGGTGAAGAAGTTCAAGAACCTGAGAATCAGAATAATCAGAAGACACCGAGGTATGTGAGATTAAATCATTCAGAAAATCAGATTATTGGTGACAAAAATAAACGTGTGATGACTAGGAGAAGGATTGTTGTTGAAGAGATATGTTTGATTTCCAAGATTGAACCTAAAGATATGGCCAAAGCTTGTGAAGATGACAATTGGATAAAAGCTATGGAAGAAGAGTTGAATCAGATTGAAAAAAACAATACATGGGAACTGGTTCCGAGACCTAAAGACAAGAATGTGATTGGCACTAAATGGGTGTTTTAGAATAAATTGAATGAAGTCGGTGAAGTGGTTAGAAACAAAGCAAGATTGGTATATAAGGGATACTCACAAATGGAAGGAATTGATTATGAGGAGAATTTTGCTCCGGTAGCTAGAATTGAAGCTGTTAGATTACTTCTTGCATATGCTACTTATAAGAATTTCAAGGTATATCTATTAGAATATTTAATTATATTTTAGTCACCTATATTTAGTTCCTTGTTTAATGGTCATTTAGCTTTTTAGTTAATTAGCTTTTAAGCTTTATTTAGCATTTAGCTTTTTCTTTTTAGTTAATTAGCTTTTAAGCTTTATTTAGCGTTTAGCTTTTTAGTAGTTCACTTTAAACGACTTGTTCTTAATTTAGAACATCGTCTTGTAATCTCTATATATACGCTTGTATATTGTTGAATAGATTATCCGATTATTGAATCATTCATTCAATTTATTTTTCATGGTATCAGAGCGAGTTGATGGGATTCTTTAAAGTTTGGCGAATTTTTTAATAAAAATTCATGGCCTTCTTTCTGGAATATTTTATTGTTTTTTAATAAAAAAATGATTTTGCTTTTTTTAAGGTTTTTTGAGGGTTTCGAGTTCGTGGGCGAATTCCTTTGTGCTAGGCAACAGTTCATGTTTTTTTTAGGGTTCTGGATATTTTCGGGCCTGCAACCTGGAGGTTTTTTTTGAAGATTGAAAATTTTCCTAGGGTTTCTGCAATTTTCGACTAGGGTTTTGACCCTTTAGTACAAGTCGAAATTTTTTTTTGGTTGCAGATTCTTGGTGGGTTTTCCGAGACCTCAATTAGGTCGTCATCATATTTTTCTGGGTGCATCGTTTTTCGTACCTCAATTTTTGAGCCGTCGGATCTGCATTTTTCAAATTCTTGGTGGGTTTTTCGAAAGCTTTTCTGGGTTGGTCTCAGATTTTTCTAGGTGCCTCGTTTTCCGCACCTCAAATTTTGTGCCAACAAATTTGTCTTAGAATTTAAAAACAGTTCACAATTTCTGCTATTTCCGTGGACGTTGGGATTTTTGCTATTTCTTTTTGGGCACCATTTATGCTATTTTAAGTTTGTAGAAATTTTTTAATTTCTGGACTTCTTCCAAACCTCGAAATTTGCACCTTAGAATTCGTGCCTAAATTCTCCTCTAGGGTTTCAGATTGTTTGTGCAACTGCTTCTATTCTGATTTTTGAATCAAATTCTTTTGTCTCATGCTTTCACTAGGTTGACCTCGTTCAACCTCCATTTTTGTGATGTCATCTTTGACCAACATCATGTTGGAACACAGTCAGAAGTTCAACAGCTACCACAACACCTGGAAACAGTGCATGTTCACGATATCTGAATATCGTTGCCTTGATCGGATTGATTTAGGCCAGACCTCGTCCTACAGGTCCCAGGGTTTTCACATTTTTTTTCCTCAAAAATTGTTCGCAAGGTTTAGAGCTTTTTCCTTAAAATTTATTATCTGTCATATGCAAAGCTTGCGTGGGTTTTCTGATTTTTTGCCATAAAAAATCATGGGAGGGTTTTGCTTGATTTTTTTCTCAAAAATCAGGGTTTTACCACGTGATGTTTGGTATTTTACCACGTGATGTTGTCTGATGTTTTCCCGCATGATGTCTGATGTTTTACCGCGTGATGTTTGGTGTCTTACCACGTGGTGTTTTGGGTCTTGCCATGTAAAGTTTTAGGGTTTTGTTCGATTTTTTCCACAAAAATCGTTTCAAGGGCTTTACCATTTTTTTCCACAAAAATGATGATTTGTATCTTCAGTTTTGGAGGGTTTGTCGATTTTCCTCAAAATCATGGTTTCAGGTTTCAGTTTGGTTACCCAACGTCAGGTTGGATGGATTCTGGTATTCTTGGTCATTAACACTTTTCAGATCCAGGGAGGGTCTCCACCGCGGCAGAGTGTTATTTTCATTTGTGATCAAAAGATCTACAGTGTCTTCTGTAGGGTAGTTAGTAGATAGAATGACCATTAAGGGAGGGTATTAGAATATTTAATTATATTTTAGTCCCCTATATTTAGTTCCTTGTTTAATGGTCATTTAGCTTTTTAGTTAATTAGCTTTTAAGCTTTATTTAGCATTTAGCTTTTTCTTTCTAGTTAATTAGCTTTTAAGCTTTATTTAGCGTTTAAGCTTTTTAGTAGTTCACTTTAAACGACTTGTTCTTAATTTAGAACGTAGTCTTGTAATCTCTATATATACGCTTGTATATTGTTGAATAGATTATCCGATTATTGAATCATTCATTCAATTTATTTTTCAATATCAGATGGATGTAAAGTCATCATTTTTGAATGGTGATTTGGAAGAAGTCTACATTGAGCAGCCGGATGGATTTTCATTATCAGATGAAGGAGACATGGTATGCAGATTGAAGAAAGCACTGTATGGACTTAAACAAGCCCCTAGAGCTTGGTATGCTAGATTGGACAGGTATTTGATGAAGTTGGGATTCTGTAAAGGTACCATTGATAGTAATTTATACTTTAAGGTTGATAATGATAACATATTGATTGTTGATGTCTTTGTTGATGACATTATTTTTGGAGGAGATGATGAATTGAGTATAAAATTTGCTAATGATATGCAAAAAAAGTTTGAGAAGTCTATGATAGGTGAGATGAAATTCTTCTTAGGTTGCAGATTACACAGACTGATAAAGGCATTTTCATTTCTCATTCTATGTATGTGAAGGAATTGTTGAAGAAATTTGGGTTAGCTGATTCCAAACCTGTTGGAACTCCTATGGTGATTGGATGCAAGTTATCTAAGCATGATGAATCTCAGAAAGTTAATCAGACCTTGTATAGATCTATGGTTGGTGGATTGCTATACCTGACTCAGACTAGACCAAACATAATGCATGTTGTTTGTCTTTGTGCAAGATTTCAAGCTGATCCTATAGAAAGTCATCTTACTATTGTGAAGACGATTTTCAGATACTTGAAGGGAACAACTGACTATGGTCTGTGGTATCCGAAGAATGATGATTTCATGTTATGTGCTTATACTGATGCTAATTGGGAAGGTGATGTTGATGACCGGAAGAGCACCATCGGTGGAGCATTCTTTTTGGGAAAGAAGTTAGTTTCATGGGCAAGAAGCAAGATGCTATTTCTCTATCTACTGCAAAAGCTGAATAGATTGTTGCTGCTAGCAACTGTACTCAGGTAGTTTGGATGAAGCAGAGGTTGAAGGACATTAGAGTTATTTATGATGAGCCTACTGTTATATATTGTGACAATTCAAGTGCTATTAATATTTCCAAGAATCCGGTACTGCATTGTAAAACAAAGCATATATTAATTAAGTATCATTTCTTGAGGGAGAAAGTCAACAATGAAGAAATTAAATTGGAATATGTATCTACAAAGGATCAGATTGTCGATATCTTTACTAAGCCTTTGCCTGCAGATACATTTGTATATCTGAGAGATAAGTAAGGGGTTTCTGCCTCTCCTGATGAAAACTAGATGCATTGAGATACATCAATCCAGTGGACTTCACAGTCTTATCTTCTTACCCGGATTGATGACTGGGTACTGCTACTCAGCCGGAGTAGTCAGTGAGTGGTTCAGTTGTTCAGATTTGTGAGTTTATGTTTGGGGGAGAGAATCATAATTTGCATATTCAAAGGGGCAGAGAATAATGATTTGTATGTGTCTTTGGCATTTATGTCAAAGGGGGAGAAAAGCATGTGAAAAATAGCCTTATCTTGGAAGCTTTGTGTGCATAATCTTAGGGGGAGATTGTTGGTGTTGATTTCTTTCATTGCATTGATTGTTTTTCACATTCATATGTTGCCATCAATGCCAAAGGCGGAGATTGTTGGACATTACTACTGCTAGGGTATGTTGTTGTCATTGATGTCAACATATTCCTGTGTTTTGATGTTCTGGTGATTGGAGATAGTTGATCCGGTTGGTTAATCTCTTTGATATGCTGAATCAACTAAAGACGCTTGATTCAATGTTGGTTTCATAATGCTAAGTGGTGATTTGATCGGGTTATGGATTCTGATATGAGGATCGGTTTTTCAGTGTTCAGTGTTCTAGTGTTCTAGTGTTTGATCCGTTGTGCTCCGGAATGATTATATCTTGAGTTGCGGATTTGGAAGAGTGTTTGGGGTGTTCATGTGTATCTACAATTTAGATGGTTCATGATTTGGTGCTCCGCAAGTTATCTTTCTAGTCCCACTTGTTGTTTGAGTATTCTTGAGTATTAGCATGTTGATCGATGAAGATTTGATTAAGTGGTGTTGGTGCGACTATTGCGGATGGATCTAACGTGCTTGTTGGTGTTTCCTAATCGTGTTCTATTTGCTTTGTTGATCCACATTGATCACTGTGCACGTTATTGAAGATCTACTGGGTCTGGTGATGTTCTTCGTGTTTTGCAACATTTTTTGTGGTGTAGCGTGTTGCGGATGATCTTGGCGAGATTTCTAGTGGTGTTGCGTGTTCAAGGATTTGATTTGGGTCCATGCTATGTTAGCTATGGCATTGTATTGGTCTGGTGGTTAATTTATGTATCGTGTGATGTAATTTTGTAATTAGGTCTTGAGGGTTGAGCCCACCTTGTAGTCAAAGTTGATGATTTGTATAAATAGGTGTCATATTCATGTAATTTGGAGATTGGTGGTTGTTAGAGGTTGTGTCTGCATTATCAGAGAGTGGATTATGTGCAAATAAGTGAATTCATCTTTCGGTATGAAGTGTTCAGCAGAGAGTGTTGCAAAGCAGACAAATGTGCTTAATCTGAACTGTCATCAGGCATTAGGAGATGCTATTCTTTCAGTTCATGTAAACCGGATTGTAGTCTGAATGTTATTGTAAGGTAGTGAACCTTCCCTGAGGGTTGTAGCCTTCCGGGTTATCATATTTTGAGCAGTGAGCTCTAGGCAGTGTGCCTGAATGCATGTGCATTCCCCATTGTAATATTTACACATACTACTGCAGAGTATCATCTTATTGTGGGTAGGTTCCCACAATGGTTTTTCCCTTAACCGGCTTTTCCACGTCAAAATCTTGGTGTTGTGTGTGTTGTTGTTATTGTGTTCATCTTTGTTCTTGTTGCACTTGATCAGATCTGAAATTGTGCTTAATTTGTTTAATCCGGTGAAAACTAATTCACCCCCCCACCCCCCTCCCTCTCAATTTTCCTCCATTGTTGTTGCCAACAAGCTGCTGAAGCATTTGGGAAGTTCTTCTCTGTTAACTTTCTTCTTGGGAAGGGGAGAAAATTTCTTTTTGCCTAACGGTCTCCCCCTCTTTCTTCTCACCTCGATGAAAGGACCCTCTCCATCCATGCTTAAGAAATCACATTCTTCATTTTCCATAGACTTGGGAAGATGTTGTTGGTCTGGATGCTCCCTAGTAGTGACTAGATCACCGGCCAAGGATTTCTAATCCCCATCAGAGTCGTCAAACAAAGGATTAGACCTAATAAGCTCAAAATTGGAAGTGGCTCGAGCCTGGGAATTATTAAAGGCCTGATTGCTAACATTGGGATCTGCTTTGATAATCTCAATACTAGCAACATCAACATCACAGACAATGGGATGAGCTTCAGATGAGGGGGTCATATTATAAATCTGCTTGGAGGAATTCGGAATTTGGTTGCCATCACCATAGCTTTCCTTATTTGTAGGGGAATTCCGGCCGTTAGCTCAATCGTCAACACAAACAGAATTAGTTCCTCTGTTAGGGTTATCATTACCATAATCCTCATTTATCTTATCATTAGAGATGGTTATGCTTTCAATAACCTTGATCATAGATTTAACAAGAGAATGTTTCTTATTAGGAGCAGTAACTATGGAGCAGTAACCATAGTTGTTGAGCATTTTTCTTCCTGACCTTGCCAGTCTTTTAAGGAGGAGGATCAGGGATATCCTTGCTATCCCTCATCTAGGCAAGAGAGATGTCAATAGCCAAATGTGGGGGAGGATCAGCATTAAAACTCCCAAGAGTTACAACCTCATCAAAGGAAGACAGAATGCCTGAGGCCACATTAATAGCCTTCAAGACGACATTCTTGAGGACATTTAATTTCTCAATGATAGGGGTATGGGTGGCCCCAGGATCAGAAGGAGTGGTTTTGTTGGCACCATTGTCTGAAATATCTTTAGGAGCAGAGTTCGGTCTACGTTTACCAAGGATAGGGCACTTCTTTCAAACATGTCCTTCACGTCTACAAAGAGAACAGGCATTTATACCACCAAAAACTTCAATAATGCAGGACATAGGATCATCATCCACCACAATTTCAACAGACTTAGGAATATCTATTCCCGAGTCTAAGGTTATGAGAACCCTAGCATCAAGATGAGGAACCAGTGAGTGGGAGTTATCAACCCTAATAACTCTGCCCACAGGTTCGAGCAATTGGGGAATAAACTTCCAAAACAGAGGGGGAGGATTTTTAATAACTACCCATCTAGGGCAGGAAAGGGCAAGGATTTCATCATTGACAACATCGGGTGACCATTTGATCGCCCTAAACGTGCATTTGCCAATCGACCAGAATTGTTTATTAACGGCTTGCTCCTGTGATTTAGCATCTTTAAAAAAAATAATAAATAAACCCTTTTGAATCATGCGGCAAAATCAGAAATAAAGACCCAGTTTTTTAATCCAAACATTTTTTAACCATTCATCCATGAATTTACAGGCCAGATAGTTGATTATGTCCGTGGCCACTAAAAAAATCTCAATATCTTTAAGCCTAGCTTTCTCAATATTAATGGCATTGAGCATTTCAAAGTTTAGAGAATCAGTAAGGGTAAATACAGAAGGGGTTTCGACCCCATCAATACCTATGAGCGACTTCGAAGTCCTAGTTTCGAATTTGGCAGTGTCTGAGGTCGGTGAAGAATCTAAGTCGAGGAGAACGACTTTAAATGATTTGGAAATATTCATGCCTTCGGTACGAGGGCCTCCATTCGGCTCGCTCGCCATCAATAAGTCGATGTCCGAAAGACCACATAAACAACCAACACACGTAGGAAAAAGAACAACCAACAGCCAAAAAAATAAATGCGAAACAATAAATGCGGAGGAGAGATAAAATCAGAGTGCTTACCCGGGTGGAGGAGGCCGAACACGCTCCTCCACGTTAGAAGGCCAAGAACCCCTCCACGTGCCACCAGACCCTAGTATTCAGGCTCAGTTGCAAAGCGCCTCCTTCCGAATTCCTAGTTTTAATAGTTTTAAAAAATTAAAAAATTAAAAACTTTTTTAACCATGTTGGATGGAAGAGCAACATCTTTTTTTATTTTCGACTTTTTTCACTTATATTCCTAGTAATTAAATTACATTTATACTTCTAGGTTATAAAGTCAAGGCCTAACCTAAGTAATGCTCCTAAGGCTATAGCAACATTTATAGACTTCTCTAAGATACAGGTGAATGACTCCACATAGAGATAGTAATGCTAGGTTGAGGGATACAGGCTCTTTTTTACCATAGTTCATGACTCCATCTTATGATTTTTGTTTTTGATGCCATGGATATCATAATCCATGATTTTTGTACACCTTAAACAATTAACTATTTATATATTTAACAATGTTGTTTCTTTCAACTAAAGTCCACTTTTCCACTCATGTGATCAATGTATACTTATGTAAGTGATCAAAGTAGTTTCTATTTATTAGTTTATTATGCCTTTAAAGTTTATTTAATAAAGGGTGCATGAAACAAGTTTAAAATCCTTAAAAAATCTCTATTTTTCATGATTATGTAGACACAAGTTTATAGTTTTTACTTTAGGGCATACAAAACTCCATGTTGCTACTAGTACCCAAAAAGTGAAGAAACTCCAAATTGCTATACTACTACTAAATAGTGACTAACGATTTGCTAACAAGATTGGTCAACAATCTATTGATGATAATCTAGATGCACTAGACAATAAAAGAGTCCATTTTAAAGGAAATTGGGCCTTTGGAGATTTTATATTAGATTTATATCTTATTGTGAAGTTGAATAAGACAAAAGAGAAGCCCATGTGTACTAAGTGTAAATATTCCTCGTCATTGTGGACCTTTAGGTGCTGTAGGATTTCGAAAGAGGAAAAAGTCACAAGTTTTGATGAATTCAAAGACTTCTGGAATCGACTTGCCTTGAGGAGAGCTGATGTGGCAGTGTGTGGGATCGAAGCTTTCTTGAGAGAGTTTGGTGAGGATGGAATAAACATTATTTGAACCCCTCGTGGGTCCCTAAAACAAGAATTCTTATGTGGCATGACCAGCTTTGGTAGTGGGGTGTGATTTCTCTTACTTGGCATGAAGTTAATGCAACAGGTCTATAGGTCCTTTTCTTTGAGTGGCGCTTGAGGTGAGAATTTTATATAGTCAACAAAATTTGGGAATCATCTTTGTGGTCTCCAAGGTCGTGGATCTCTTAGCTGGCGTTGGAGCATTTGATTCATTCCTTTGGCCACCTTGATATTCCAATCTATTCAAGTAG
The DNA here is from genome assembly GCF_030272615.1 of Cryptomeria japonica. NCBI lineage: Eukaryota > Viridiplantae > Streptophyta > Pinopsida > Cupressales > Cupressaceae > Cryptomeria > Cryptomeria japonica. The sequence continues at coordinate 555,031,697 of NC_081407.1, read as the reverse complement.
ATTCAAGCAGGGTTGAAGGGTTATGAAGATGGGATATCTTCCTTAACTAGCGTAAAAATAAACTAGGATTTTCTTTTTTTTTTTCCAAATCCCTACAATCTTCAATCAATTGAATCTAACCTACAATCCATTATGCTTAGGCTACAACTTTGAATGAGGTAAACCACAATAACCAAGGTGGATCTTTCACCATTGCAATTATTCTTCCCTGAGAGGGTTTTCGTCCTCTAGAAGGCTGAGATGAACCAAGTTCAATCCCAAGAACCCCAAGGGTTTTCAATAAAGAGAAATAACATAATCTACATAATGCCAAAAGAGCTCTTGAATTGCTTTTAATACAATTTCCCACCAAACTTTTGGAAAGCACAATTTAAAATTCACCTTTTTAATTAAAACTCCATTTGAGCTCCAAAAACCTTTTAATTAAAAATAAGGATAGTTTTGATACGCAAGGTCCCCATTGTATGCATCCATAATTTAACACTTTTCATCTTAGTTCCAATGAGCTATAACAGTAAGGTTCTTTTCAAATATTTTAATAAAATTTATGCAACTTCAATAAAATAATTAAAATAGAGCCATTAATGCACCCATTTTGTGGAAATTATTGAAAAGCATCAAAATCAAAATCTAAGAGCACTATAGTTATCCCGATGATGACTAATAAGAAATGAAGCCAACCAAGTGACTTACAATAAATAGACACTCTCTCCAAGGTTCTTGGAGAACACACCAAAAGCCAAAATTCACTTTTGAAAGTGGCATAAGCGTCCTCGAGACTAAATGAGCTTACTAGCAACATCAAACAACCCCTGTAACAAGATGGTACTCGTCGAGAAGGTCAAAGCCAATTGCAATGCTAGAGAGAACTCAAAATGGGTACATTACAGTTTTTTTGTCAAGGTCTCACATGCATCTACACCTTTTCCTCGAGTATGGAGGAGGTGGACATCAACCCTAGTAATGTTTCTCTAGATTCAAGCTTACAAAAGTGGCACTTCAACAACTTAGTGCCCCTAGATGCCCCAAGCTTGACTCAGAATTTGTTGCAAATTGTCTCAGATGAGATTTAGTATCATAGGCACCCTTAGCAAATTTTGTCAACACTTCGAAAGGGAATTTCATATTTGCGCTAGCAATGGAACTAGCGGTATGGGTTTTACAATCACCTCTCTCAACTTCTATATTTTCATCACGATCAAGTGTGTAATCAGATTTAGTTTAAGAATCATCTTCAATTTCTTGAGGCTCAAGTTCAATCGCATCCTCACCTCATGGCACGAGAAATCATAGTCATTGCAATAAACAATATAAAATTAGTAAGTCTATAATTTTAAAATTATAACTCAAAAAATGCATAATACAAAGGATTGAGGCACAAAGATTTTCCTTTTGCTTTTCTTGCTTTCGTTTGCACAAAGCAAAGGGTACACAAATGAAAATCTTTGTTCTTAATCTTTGTCAACCAAGGATTTCACTTTTGTTTTTATTTCTTCAAGTTGCATGAAACACAAAAGAAAAGGATACACAAAAGTTATCATTAACTTTTTTTGCGAAATTAAAATTGAAATTTGCAACTTAGTATATGATATTTTTCAATGTTGATGACAATATGCAGCCATATCTATGGATTCTGCTAACATAAATCATGAAACTAATAAAAATTTAAAAATCAATCATAGAATCATACCTCTTGCTTGAAAAAATGCCTACAACTTGACATTACTCCTCTTCTTGCCCTTCTTCTTGCTCCTCCTCAACCCTCTTGCACTTCACTCTCACTCTTTCACCTTGCACTTTCAACTCTCATTCTCACACTCACACTATTAGCTTTTTTTCTTTTTTTTTTTGTGAGTTGAAATGAGGATAGAAGGGCATTTAATAGAGTTTTTGGAGTTTAGGTGGATCCCGGGGGCCATTAGGGTTCAGCTATAGGCATGTTCATAAAAAGATTAATTTAAAAATAAAACATTTTGGCCATTTGGTTGTGGGAGTTGCTTGGGCATCCTCGAGATAAAAAGGAGAGTCTTGGGAGTCCCTTGGACATCCTGACAACATCTCTAACACAGCAGCATTGGTGGTAGAGTGACAAGGGACATTTCCTTTAAGTCCCCGCATCCCGAAGATGCTCTCATCTCAAAAATGTGGGATTTTTTGGGAGAGACACATCCCCATGGAACACTGAGTTAAAGTACATAAACGATGTGTTGATGTGTATTTTGTACACGACCAAACACAAAATAAAATACCCAGAGGTATCTTATCCTCTCTTGAATAAAGTCTCCGAATGCTGAAGATGTCGCGAAAAGGATCAATTGGGATGACTTCAAGGTTCTTTGTTGTAGGATCTCTACGTGTGGATAAGCACCAGTGGTCGTTGTATATGCTGTTTCTTCAAGGGGCCTTACGTACTTTTAGAGAAAGCTTGTCCACGTTACTCTCTTTCCAAATGCAGGAACAGGATTTTCCTAACACTAACAGATTTTTCAAAAAATGTCAAAAGATAAGGGTTTTAAAGAAGGAATACTTGAACTGATCCTAAGAATGACTCAATGAAGACTAGACTTGATAAGATTCTACCAATTTCAGTTTCGCCAAGAAATTACAACTCTACAGGAATTGATGCGATCTTCTAAGGGGATTCAATAGTTTTTCAAATCATCAAGGATATAGATACTATCATAGAGATACATATCAATACTTCCAGGAATGATTGAATTCTTAATCAATCTCAAGGTTTCCAGTTGACCACACAAGGAGTCCTTACAATCAGTAAGAAGCTAGTGGTCTGGAATATGAATCTTATCAAAGATCAAGCACAACACTTCGTCTTTCAAACTTGAAACTTAAATGCTACTTCAACTGAGAGTGATTCAAGAAAATAAACAATCATGAAGATAGCCACAAGTATTGCAATAAAACACCATAAATATTTTATTGATCTCATAGCCAAATGGACAACAATTGTTCAAAATTCTTTCTTCACTACTCAATCTTGCTACAACAATAACTTTCTAACTTTCTTCTCTTTAAGCTCTCTCTCTTCTCTAACTTTTCTCACTGTTAAAATGAAGTGAGTGAGGGTATATATAGCATCCTCAAATACAATGAATGGCTCAGATCAAAAGAAGATCAACGGCTGAGATTTTGACACCTAAACCCTAATTAGGGTTTGTTACAAAAAAGTTCCCGTTTAGATAAACATCACTAATCCATAGCCAATAAAGAATTGGCACAAAAACCAAGGAGACATAGACCAATAGGAATTAAGCTGCCACATCATCCTATAACAACCTTTCATCTAGAATGTTGTTCCCTTTCCCATGCTCTTTCTTAGCATATTCAATGAATCTGGACACAATTCCCTCAATCTCAGCAATGGGAATCTCAGGAAGATTCTTCATTCATTCTTCCAAGTGAAGAACTTGATCAAAAGCATTGATAAGAGTTGTCTCCCATCCAGGTTCAAGTTCTTTGGTCTTCTCAATCAGGAACATAGTAGTGTAAATCTGATCTCGTTGCTTATCTGTGATGATGTTCTCCTCTTTGCAAAAGATGACCTTGACTCTCTCCTCCAACTCTTGGATGTCCACATCTGTCTCAATCTCGATCCGCCTGTCAAGAATGGTACACAACACCTCAAACACCTTATCTTGAATTGGATGAATGATACCTTCAACTCGACCGCATCTGGTGTTGATGTCTTCAAAAAGGACCTCTTTCATCTGGAGCAGAGCTGACCACTGTAAGAGGTTATGGGTTCCTCCATCCATTATCTTTTCTTGTGCCAGAATCCGTCATGGTGTTTGTAAATCATGTCTTTATGGTCCGGAAGATGAAGAGCTTCGCCTATAGCTTCCTCTGAAAGGTAGGCTAAGATGTTCCCTTCTTTGGTTACAATCGTCCTTGACTATGAGTCATAGTGGTGGGCACACTCGATCATCAGCTCATGACACTTGACTGCGGGAGGGAAACCTGCCGCCTTGATGATGCCACTCTCGATTATCTTCCTTGCAACAAGTGATGGCTTGCCAATGTAGGGGGCCTCTCGAAACTTCTTCACATTGAAGTTTCCTAAGTTGGTGTCTCCGACATTACTCCACTTGGACACGATCCTGGTCTCCAATTCGTCGCTTCTCTGATCTTCCTTGATGAGAGCCTGCCGACTAGTAGATCCTCCGGCTTTGGGGGTCGTCATTTGATGCCTACACAAAAGATTAAAGTTAGTCTTTGAGTATAATATCTTAAAGTATAGAAATTAAGACTTTTCAAGGGAAATATTTAAAATATTAATTTGAAAATGACATGATAAATCCAGAATTCTCCAATTTTCAATTAATTATGAATGAAATCAAATTCTCAAGACTTAGACCCCCTTTTTTTTTTAAATGCTATGAAAATCAAAACAAGTCTTGAATAAGAACTTCAAAATGATTATTCATACCTTCCCTTGAATGCTTAACTATAAACCTTGGAAATTGGAAGAAAGAAGATTAGATTTTGCTGGACAAAAATCTAATTTCTGGCCCTCCTTGGATGAATTATGCCTTGATTAACCTTCAAAAGAGCTTCACCTTCTTTAGCCTCCAACACTTAGCAAAAATTCGCCTCTAATCTGCTGCATTTCACTCCTCCAATCTGCTCCTCAAAATCGCATTTAGAAGGAATGAATGAATGATTTGAATTTTGAAACAACACTCCTCCTTTATATAGGGCGCTCACCCTAATTTCCCTCAAGGCCAACTTGGCAAATAGGGAATAAAATAAAATAAAAACCACTAAAAAGGAGGCTTGTAAAGGCAAGTAAATATGTTTTGAGCGCTCACCTTTATTTTTTTTTAAATTTTAAAATTAATTTCAATGCCTCCAAGGTGGATTTTTCAATTATTTCCAGTGTTCTACGAGGACGCGTCCCCCCCCTTTTTGGGCGCGTCCCCCCATCAGAAACGTCTCGGGGACGGGGGGACGGGGACGCGACGTCCCCCGCCGTCCCGCCACCGCCACCCAAGCGCCGCCGGGACGCGGAGACGTCCCCGCGTCTCCCAGGGAGACGTGGAGACGTGGAGACGTCTCCTTGGGAGACGTTTGGGCGTCTCCCCGTCCTTCAAGAGACGTGCAGACGTCTCTCCAAGGACGGGGAGACGCCCAGACGTCTCCTGTCGCCTCCAGTTATATGCAATGTTTAAAATTAAAAAAATTTTAAAAAGTGAGTTTTTAAGTTTTTTGAGGGTTAAGGGGTAACTCTAATTGGACGTGGGCCAATAGAAAAATAACACCCGACGCCTTTAGAAAATAATAAAAGTATTTTTGGCCTCGCGGGGCGCTGCCTCTCGACCCCGGGAACGCGCAAGGGGCGCTACCCCTTGACCCTGCAAGGGGCGATGCCCCTTGACCCCAACTTGAGGGCACTGCCCCCAAACCCCCGTTGAAAAATATAGGGGGAAACCGCGCCAATAGAAGTAGGGAAAATCTAACCTCCGAGTTTGATTAGGCTCCATATAACAACACAACTTAGAAATCTTGGTATTTAGATTTAGTATTTCAAATTTCCTATAGTCTCATTTGAAATGTAATTCTTACACTGTAATACTATCATACATCTTTTCAAAACTAGTTTTTCAAGTACTATATGTATATGTACAAGTATATGAGCACCACCACCCCGCCACCCCCCCCGCCGCCGTCCCCAAATTTAGGCCCTTGGTCCTCCCGTCCCGGAAACGCATCCCCCCCGTCCCCTCGTCCCCAACGCCCGTGGAACACTGATTATTTCAAGGCCTAAAAATTAATTAATTAAATTGCAAATGCTTTAATTCATGCGAATTTAATTCAACAAATTTGGTGAAATTTTAGGAATATGGAGGTTTGATTGAGATTTACTGAAGCTTCCTGATGATTTCGCTCTGGACCCTTTGGAAGGGTCAGGAGCGATTTTTTCAATTTCGTCCAGAATCTCTCATTTCTTGACTCCAAAATCTCCTGGAAGGTGAGTTCATGTGTGCTTTGGCCTACTCCAAGTCTTGTATTCTGAATTTATATCATTTTTCATGCAGGAATTAGGTGAAAATGTGAATTTCGCCCTAGACCCTTTGGAAGGGTCAGGAGCGATTTTTGCTTATTAGGTCAAAATTCACCTTAATTTGATCGTTGACATCCTCCAAGGCAATCTCTAGGGTTTATTTCTCTCCATCACTGGGTTAGCTCATCAAAACTTTGAAGGAAATATTGCATTTTTGGGAATTTCGCCCTGGACCCTTTGGAAGGGTCAGGAGCGAAATTCTCTCCTGAGCTCAAAATTCTCATTTTTGAAGGTCCAAAACCTCTTCAAGGCATTCCAAATAGGCTCTTTCATTGAATTCCAAGCTTAGTTTCACTCAAATCAGGAGGAAAAAGGTAATTTTAGGGTTTTTTGCCCTGGACCCTCTAGAAGGGTCAGGAGCGATTTTTCCTCTCCGACCTAGAATCATCAACTTTGAAACAAACATTTACTCATTAGTGGTCTTAAAGGTCTTTTCTTCCTTGGTATATCCTTGCCTTAGCACAACTTTGAAAGGAACATGTTGGTTTTATGATTTTCGCCCTGGACCCTTTAAAAGGGTCAGGAGCGATTTCTTGGTTTTAGGACAATTTCTTCATGCTTTGCAACTTCAAATTACTTCCAAGGTATAGAACATCATGCCTTACTCCCCTTTAAGTCCTGAAAACCAAAATTTCATCTTGAAATGCAAGGAAAATAGGAGGAATTGGAAATTTCGCTCTGGACCCTTTGGAAGGGTCAGGAGCGAATTTCCCTCTTGGCTTTAAAATTTTCATTCTTAACAATCCAATTTCACTCCAAGGCAATTCAAAAGTCTTCTCAAACCCATGTCTAAGCTTGATCTAGTCCAATCTTTGGAAGAAAGGATAGGTTTTAGGATTTTCGCCCTGGACCCTCTGGAAGGGTCAGGAGCGAAAATCATTTTCTAGACTTGGTTGCTTCCTCTTGACTATCTCAATTATCTTCAAAGGGCAAAACATACCTTCTCACACCCATTCAAGCCATAAAATCTAAAAAGTTGCCTTGTCCTTGCAAGAAAACAGGTGTTTTTAGGAATTTCGCTCTGGACCCTCTGAAGGGTCGGGAGCGAAATTCACCTTTGGGCTCAATTCCTTCACCTTTTGACGATTTCTTCCAATCTCAACTTAATCCCAAGGGAAATTCCTTCTATGTTTCATCTTATCCCCTACTTGACTGAGCAAAATTGATAGCAAAAAGTGTTTTTGAGAAAATTCGCTCTGGACCCTTTGGAAGGATCAGGAGCGATTTTCACCATTTTGACCAAAATCCTTCATTTTCCACCTTGAAACTTCTTTGCTAAGCGGGATTTCACCTTTCACTGTGCTAGGAATAGGATTTCATATCCAATAAAGGCTAAAAAAATGGGTTTATAAGGAGTTTTGCTCTGGACCCTTTGGAAGCGTCAGGAGCGAAATTGCCTTTCTTGGCCAGAATCCTTCATTTTCTACCTTGAAACTTCTTCAGGAGGCAAAAGGGAGTTGTTCTTGTTTCACTCATGCCCAAAACTTGACCTTTTTCATTGCAACATGGGAGCTATTGAGAATTTCGCTCTAGACCCTTTGGAAGGGTCAGGAGAGAAATTCACCTTTCTTGTCCAAAAATCTTCATTTTGCACGCTTCCAAATCTTCAAATGTATCAAATGATGTCCAATCTTCATTCCAAGAGATCCTGCACATGAAAAGTTAGCCAAAGTTAGTGAAAAATAAGCTCTTATAAGATTTTCGCTCTGGACCCTCTGGAAGGGTCAGGAGCGAAATCTTCATTCTAGGCCAAATTGCTCAGCCTTCAAGTTTGAAACCATCTCACAAGGCAAAGTTAGATCATTTTCTAGGCTAGGAACAAGATTACAAGTCTACTCAAAGCAAGAAATAGTATTTAGGATGAAATTCGCTCTGGACCCTTTGGAAGGGTCATGAGCGAAAATCCTCTTTCTGGCATCATCTTGCTCTTCAAAATCAATCAAAATCCCTCTCCAGGCAAGAATATATCAATTCACCTCCAATCATGCCTTTTAGAAATCATCACTTGGTCAAAAATGAGGAGAAAAGAGGTTTACAATAATTTTCACCCTGGACCCTTTGGAAGGGTCAAGAGCGAATTTGACATTTCCAAGCTAGATATTACCTTAATTTGCTTCATCCTTCATCTAACTTGATCAACCCAACTCCTTATCCTCATTAGCTCAACTCAACTGACTTAGATAGGTAAACAAACAGGACCCTGACAAGCAAAACCCTCTTTCAATCTAGACCTAACCTGACATGAGACCTACCCCTGACCTAACCAACTTGACTCCCTTGAAAGGCATGTTTCATTCTGGCAATCTTGAAGTTTCAGGCAGATGACTAACAACTTCCCAAACAAGACTAGACTTAGCTTGAAAGAAACCCTAAAACGAGCTTCCAAGGTTTAGCCCTAATCTAGCCAGCCCAGGCAGACCACTCACTCACTCAAAACCCTAAAAGCAGAGAGAAAACAAGCAAAGAGAAAACAAAACCTAAGGCAAAAAGAGGGGGTCCCCATTCTAATGGGGCGATGTGTGAAATGGTCACAACACAATGCCATCAACAAAACATAAGACAGAATTATTACATCAAAAATTTAAACTTCATAGGGCATGGATCCTATTATTGAATATCTAATTCTTGTAATCAATTGTCTACTTTTAAAAACACAACTGAAACATCACTTTAGAAGTGTATATATACATTGGTAATCTAAACAAAAAGGCACAGAGAGAAGAGGAAACTAATATTTAAATCCAAGTCAATATTGGTATCTTTATTAATAGAAAACTTGTGCGGTAATGAGAATTTTTTTAAGTATTGGAGGTTTTGGTTTAATTTTACTCTATAAAATAGCTAATAAATTTGAACTTTGTGTTATGTATAATATATTTTCTCTATGTATGCATTCTGGATTAATTTTCTTCTTGTCTTTGTTTAGCAAGGAAGTTTTAACATAGACTTGTTCACTACTAGTTGATTTGACCCATTGTTGAAAATGTTGTCATTGATGTCAAGGTGTATTGAAGATTGTTGGTAAGCTTACTACAATTAGTTAACAAAGGATGTTTCCCTTGAAGAATTGTCTTTCTACATGAAAGGGATGCCTCTCTTCATAAGACCATGCGATGGTATAAATAGAAGATGAATGGGAAATAAAATAGGTAATTTGCAATGAAGATTATTCGGATTTAAGAAGATATAAAATCAGATTGATTTGAAGATAAATAAAAGCATTTTAAAAGGCATTCAACATGAAGAATTGTTAACAAAAAGCGTTACCTTTTCAAAAGGTCGCCTCTATTCAAAGAGATGTCTCTTTTCATGAAGAGGCATAGGGATATGTAGATATAAAGGTGATGGTGAAATGTGGACAAGAAGGTGAGTGAGTAGCAAGAAAAAAATATCATTTAGATTTGAAGAACAGGCCCTTGAAGAGGAATAAGAGTATAGCAAATCTAGATGAAAGAATATTGCAGATCTAGAAGAAAGACATGCAGATTTGTGAAGCATTTATGACAGATTTATAAACAAGAGTTTTGTGTAGATTTGTGTAGCATTCATGAAGAGAAGATTATGCAGATTTATGAAGCATTTATAGAAGAATTTTAAGAAGTCATGGTTATTCAAGTGGTCATCTCCGTTAAGAAGGATCGCATCTCTTCATAGGAATATGAAGATATATTGTAATGTCCTCTTTCTGTAAATGCCGTAGTTTCTGCCCTAAAATCCAACTAGGGTTGGGATTATTAACTTAATCATAAGTTATCTCTAATTCATTTGGGGAAATTCAACCATAGGGAAGCTAGAATAAAAAGATTTAATAGGGTTGTAATGTCCCCTTTCTTGCACCTGATCAGTTTGGTAGTCCATTAGCCTATTACAGAGTTCCTCTAGGCTAAGTGGAGTTGGTTAGGGGACTCAAGGCCTATGCAAGGCCTGGTGGTGTTTTTCAGTGCTTTCTGGCAAGGGTTACTATTTTTAGCACTTCCTATTTATATTAAAAAATAAAGCTTCTATAACTTGATTGAACATGAAAATGCTACAATAAACACTATGAATCCAATTCATTTTTTACAAAGAAAGCTTACCTCTTTCCTTAACACACAAGATCCCTTCCGAAATATTTCAGGAAGTGTGTTGTAGTTGATTCCAAACTCCTGGAAGAGGAGTTCATTCTTATCCTGTGTTTGGGTACCCTGCACAGTTGAATTACGAGTTGAATTACATTTGTACAACGAGTTTCATGTCAAAATTCAAGTTTCCATTGTCCATAATAAATTGAAAAAGATGCTTCTAGAAGAACCTGCAAGAGATCTTTAAATTGATGATTTTAATCACACTATGTATTTATCATTAGAATAATGTGATAAGATTGCTAAGCTAGAGCTCATAAACTAGACAATGTTATTTACATTCAAAGATGTAAAGTTGAACATACTAATAGAAAAACATTACTTATTGAAAATTGTTTCAATCAGGGATCAAAAATTTACTGTAAATTGCCTAACTTACAAGTACTAGCAAGTTGCAGAGTGTGCTGAGTAACTCGATCACGTACCTGCAGGAAAAAATCAGAGAGTTGCAGGCCTGCCCACTGGAATGTGCTAAAAAGAAAATTTTCCTTGTTAATAAGCCCTCTGCACCTTTACATATCACTCTCGCAGCCATCATTGACGTTGATCTCTTCTTGTGATTTTAGGCAATTGTAGATGTGTTATTTTTTAGATTTTTGAAGATCTTTTCAGGTATGTTTTATTTTTCTTATTTTGTTTTTCAAATTTGTTTAACATTTCTGGAATTTTTTAGGCATTTAGATATGTTGTTTTTTACATGCACATTCATGTTATATATACATTTGAGTTACTCCACAATAGCTATGGTTCTACCATTTTTTTTAATTCGAAGCCAGGTTTTGCATTTTTTTTAATCTTTTTTCAATGTTAGGTTTGCAGCAATTTTTTTCTATGTTACTGGGTTTCTTGCCTCGGCCTCCAGTGCTGGTCCTGGTCCTTTATGAGTACTGATCCAGTACTAGTACACCCCTAGATTCGAGATTCTCTATGGGTTATACCAACCCCACTGAGTATCCGGGCACCCAGGCAATACCCTAGGCAAACCCAAGGGCGTACCTGCAGCCCAGGACTCCCCCAAAAGCAATTCTTTTAAACAAAAATAAACATTTTTAATTTTGTGGCCTTCCTACTGCATTCTTCTCAACTTCCTAATAGTAATGGCATTGTTTGTAAAAGTTCCCCATCTTAACGTATTTTTTGAGTGAACAGGAACTTAGCATTTATGCACGAAGTGCTTTGGCTTATCATTAAGGATATTAACTGCAGATAAGTTTAGAGGTCTTAAAATTCAATTAATATCAATATCTATCATAGGCATTCTTCCAAAACATGGATAAAACCAGTTATATGTAGTGTTTAGAAAGTATCAAGCTGCTTTCGATTTCATTTGCTCTAGAAATCTAATGCATCTATACATAAAATAGCTAATATGGGGTTTACCCAATAACTTGATGGTCTAGCCTGTATAATTTGTTCATAATAGCTAGTCTTCTTGCTTGATCATTGAATTATATGATTTATTCTGCTGCTGTTTAATCATACACATCACTCTAGAGTTTGTTCACTCTGCTGGCAAAATTGAATTTATGAGATATTAAAGTACAATGGAACCTGATTGGCAAACAGACATGATTTAAGTTTTAAATTTGAATTGTCACATTTAGTAGTATTTTCAATACTAAATATCAATTCTAATTTGATTTGAGTATTTTTATTTTTGCAAATAATGAATATGAGGTATTTAAATATTCTATATTTTGGCAATTATGAGTATCACTGTTCTTATAATTAGCCGATAGGCTCTTATATGGTAGGAACCTCCAGCTGAAAGTCTGATGTCTCACACTGACTTTTTAATCCGTGCCGGAGAAAAATTATTCCAAACGCATTTAATTCATGACACTACAACCGAACATCTCTGCATTTGCTTTTTGTATTGGTCCGATTCAAACTTTGAAAATTTAATGGTTAGTTGTCAGTTTCAATTTTAATTGATTTTGAAGAATTGTTGCCAGAAATGGACAAGCGTTTTCACACCATGTCGGACGGAAAAATACTCAGATGTTGCAATTTTTTCTAAATAAAACAGCATCGATGTTTTTAAACCAACTTTCTGAATGACTCACCTCAAAAAAAAAAATCCAATTCACCCCCCACGAGAAAATAAAAAAATCAAGCTATTTCTCTTAATTTTCACAATTTTTCCAGCAAATCCAATTTTTTACAGCTGATCCACTTTATTGTGAAAATGTCGAGCTATACATCACATTAAATGCACTCATGCAGTTAAAACTTTGGCCCTGTAAATACTTCAGAGCAGAACATTATCATGCATACAAAAACTAATTGATTCAAACTTGAAAAGCTTTGAGTGATTTTTTTAAAAGACGGGTAGATAGAAAAGCATTTACAGGTATGTTAGAGGAATTAATGGTGAGTTAGCGAAGAGGAATATTTTGTCATGGAAACCTCAATGTGTCATGCATACTAATAACTTAATTATAATGGTGCCCCTACCAAAGCAAGGAAAAAGGAATGTGACACTTGAAAATTCAAGTGGTCATGGAATTCTATGGATCGTTTTTGTCAACTATTGCCTCATAGATCATTATGCATAAAAAACGAGAATAAAATAATATAATATAAAATATTAATAATATTTAATAAAAAATAATAATTTAATATTGTGAAAAAAAAAATTAGAATAAAAATATTTTAATGATTAAAATATTAATAATATAATAAGAAGTAAGTCAATAATATAATACTATAGTAATTAAAATAAAGACTTAAATTAATTTGATATGACAATTATGATTAAAGTTATGTAAGGGGTATTATTTACTTAAGGGTCAATTAATTTTAATTTAATCTAAATCTTTTACTTTTTAAAGATTAATATTTAAATGTAGGGGTCACCTTAAAATAGTATCGAATTATAACATTGACCTTACACTAACATTGTTTTAATATAATATTTATATAGATATTATACATAAATATTAATATGAAAAAAACATTATATCATATTATAGTATTACGATTAACATTATATAACAATTGCCTTCCCTCACAGATTCGAAGGGCAAGAAGTTTCTAGGGAGTTCTTTGGGTTTAGTAATTTTGTACAAGTTAAGCCATCCCTTTAGATGTACGCAGTGTGAAGGAAGTTTGGCAACTGACAGTGGCAATCATGATTTTAGATGGTCTCATATAGCATATCTATTTAAAATAGACATTAAGGATAGAAAGTATCTTGAAGGCATAGTGTTAGGATAATCATTATGAGAAATGACTGCTGCATTATGGGAAAGACTAGCCTCTAAGCTGGTTTGAGGCCCGATCCACACGTGCCAAGGCAAATAGGAAATTATATTGTGCGGAAGGATCCAGAAGTTAACTTTTATTTAGGATTGGAATGCAAAGATTAATTCAAAGCCATGGAGTCTAACATTAAATTTTTTTCTACAAGTGATAATCGCCTTATGGCCTTCAGAGGTGAGATTAAATCAGAAAGGCGGTGTAGAATCCTGAATGTGGCAAATGATTTCACGCTTAGAGCAGTGCGGGAGATTATGGGGGAGGATTTCATCAATTATGAATTCATGTATCAGGTTAACTGTGATATCCCGGCCATATTTTCGGCAATATTGCTAAGGGTAGGATTTCGGAAAAGCGAGGTAATTTTGTTGGGTCTGTCATTATTCAAGGAAGAATTCTTGAGACTCTCTGAGATAGCAGTGGGTAGTGTGGATGAAACCCTTAAGGTTCCATATCCGGAGGATTATGGTGACAAAGGGACAAATATTTGTAAGAGGCCTATCCTTGTAGTGAAGGATGAAACAAAATTTACGGAGAGAATTCCCATTATACACAGGAATGCGGAGTTTCTGCTGGTATGGAAACATATAAAGGAGCCTCCTCATAGCAATTGGTGGGTGGAATATCTTAAGGAGGAAGGGTTTGCGATTCCAGAAAACATGCCAGACATACCAATGGATAGGATCCAGGTAATTCCCCCAATGATAATCAAGGCTTCGTGGGTCAAAGGGAATTCAAAAGCTAAGGATACCTCTTGCAATCAGCCTGAGAGAATGTCTACGGATAAGGCATCACCCTCTGTCATCAACCTCAGATATGGAAGAATAATGGGAATAGACTTACACAACACCTTTTGATATATAGATTTGAGTATAGCTTGCAGACTTTTGTGCTATTACGACAACAGATATATTAATGGTAAACACTAGTTTGTTTATGCTTTCTCCAAACCTGACTTCGAATATTTGTTGACCTAACAGAAACTAGGTTGTTAATTCAGTAGGTACTTGCAGTATTTTAGTTTTACTATAGTAAGTATTATGTTTAGTAGCCAGTTAATTTCATGGTTGTGACTGTTTGAGTAGATTTTGGCTTTGGTCTCCGTTTCTTAATATTCGGTATATTCGACTAATGGGTTATATTGCAATCTAACAAGTAATTTCTATGGCTTGAACTGATTATATTAGTCATACCAATAAATATCTTTAGACATATGTAGCATGTTGGGTTTAAGTTTATTTACTTTGAGTCAATATCAGATAATGAAGGAATTCTCTGTTGTGTTAGATATGAATCTCCAGTTATACTTGGATATCTATGGCTAGGAGTAGATTGTTTCATGACTAAATGCAAGTAGAGGAGTCTTTGTTGCACCTGGTAAGGGAACAATCCTAGTCATAGACATAGATATCCAATATGAGGAGCTTTTAGAGGTCTCTATGTTCTTTGCTTTTGGGTTTATGGTTATAGCACCTTCTAGGACTGGCTGGATTGATTTTCTGGCCTTCTTAGAATGTTTAACTCTGATAATGAATTTTAATTATCTGCCTTTGATGAATTAGCAAGAACAGTTAGTTAAAAATGTCTCTGCTTTTTATGATGGATGGTTAGTTAATCTACAGTAGATAATTATTTTTGAAAGTTTTTTTTTGATTGGAGACAGACTCACAGAATGTTTTTTATGAGGATCTGCTATCAGCATTGTGAAATTTATTTAAGATAGATTACTGATGATTGAATTCTATGAAGATGAACTATACTAATAATGTGGTCGAGAAAGGTTGTTATGTTTGTTTGCTGCAGGGGCAGTTAAGCAACACCGAAGAGGAGAACCTGATGAAAGCAAATTTGGTTCATACAGATGGGATTACTGTATTCTAGGTTTAGTCTATGGATTTGGATATTATGATTGGTCAGGCTTAATTGTATCAGGCCATTTGTATGCTGGGGGAAATTAGTCGTAAGGTTTGGCTTTGTGATCATCTAGTACTTACTTCTAAATTTTTGGACCCTATGGGTCCCGGGAAAGACCGGAGGTTTTCTTGACTTCGTTCTTTCCTACCGGTGCCCGCACTAAATGGAGATGTACTTAGTTTTATATCTAATAAAATACTTTGGCTACGGCCTTTTACCTAGCAAAAAAAAAAACATTATATAACAGTTACGATTACGGATTACAGCTAGGTTTAATGTTCAATTAGGATTTATGTAAGAAAATGTTTGGGAATGCAGCAATCAATATCAATCAAACAAATATTTTGTTTTACTTTTGTTTGTTGGTGTTAATTATGAATAATTATTTTATACTTAAAATTAAAAAATTAATAGTTAATAATTTAAATAGATATAATAATTAATAATTAATAATAATGAGATACACTTTAGTTTTAATTTTATATAATATATATAGCATTATTAATAATTTTTTTATACTTGTAATAATAATTTAAAACGTGCTTTACATTTTGAACCTTCCTTTGCTACTATATTATAAATAATCTATATAAAAAATGATGATAGATATGAAAACATATATTTCATTTTTATATTTAAAAAAAAAACTTTAAATCTGTTATTTAAATAATGTAATTATACACTAACACAATTTAATAATTATTGTAGAAATAATATAATGTAATATAATTATTAGCATCATAGGTCAACTAAAGACACAACAAGGATATAATAATTCTAAAACCACTAATTAGAATATTATAATAACATAAAATAATACAACATTAATGATTACCAAGTTTAAATTTGTAAATGCATGTGTCATATATTTGGGTCATAAAATACAAAATTTACTTCTTTGAATATTAAATGTTTCACGTATTTAATAAACGGTTGTTTACAAATATGTAAATTGCTCCATTTAAATTTCCAAGTACATCTCTATCATTTTCATATGGTGTAAAAAAAAATTTCCCTAAAAACATATTTGCGCAACTTCCCTTTCAAACTGTTAATCCAAATTGAACTTATTATAGATATAGATAGATGTGAACTAAATCAAATTCAGTCTTCTATTTGCAGGTAAGTATCTTTAAATTCAGTTCTTTAACTTCTTTAGACTCAAGTAGAGAAAGACAAATCACAGGTATGTAAAGATGTCTTTAGAATCTAATATCAAAGAATGCAGTAGATGATTTGCAACTAGTATAGAATCAGTTACTTATCTGTACTTTGACTGATATGAAGCAGTGCCTGATATATAATATTGCTCAAGTCCACCTTGATCACCGATAGACCTCGCCCAGGTAAGTATACAGTAATGTCTGATATGATGATTAATTCACTAATAGTGAATGCCCAGCACTTGAAAATTTATATTCAATCTGCAGTATAAACTGCCCTTGATATGATGTCTATATGCGATATAGAATGCCTTGGATATTGTTATCAATCTGCAATATCAAATGAATATATAATGTCGAACTATATCTTGTGAATATATGAGTCGCTGGGATTATCTCTGCTGAAGAATACAAGTCATTTATCAATTTCGATGATTGCATTCTTCCATCGAATGAGGCTATATATGAATTGTAGAACCGATCCATGATTGGTTGTGTCTCTTCAATATTAAACGGTATATCTTAATGGTTAGTTACTAACTAATCCGAATCATATGAATCTGATTAGTTAGTAAGTACTAACTAACTATTAGTATGTTAACAATACAAACATGGATCGAACTATAATTCAATCGCATCTCCAGCACTTAACATTTGATATTGATTCATATATGTCTCAAGTTCATCTTAGATGTGAAGATATTAATCCAAGTCTTACATCGGTATGGTCTGTGCTTCAGTTTGTATATATATAAGTGAATATATGCAAGGCATATGTTCACATATATATATATACAAATAGATCTCAGTAATCTGACCATAGCTACAATATCTTCAACACTCCCTCTTAGCTAGGGAAGATTAACTAAGTATGAACAAGTTTAGATATCACACTACTCGTGATATCAAGGAGTATATTAAATATCAAGTCAGCATGATATTTAAATATCCTGGTTATGGTATGTGTACTGACATCATGATGTCTACCATAACTCATCATGGCATATCCATGGATATTAAGTCTGCATAATATCCACCATGATTCACCCATAAGGAATATTGATACATACTCGATATCAAGTCAGCATGATATCTATCAATAATTCCAAAGGATGATAACTATCAAGACATTTCCATAAATATCAAGTCAGCATGATATTCGTCGTGATAGTAAGCATTGTAAAGTCGTCACCTTACAATACTGAATACAAGTGTTCATTATTTGAAAGATCATCACCTTC
Source organism: Cryptomeria japonica (assembly GCF_030272615.1). Taxonomy (NCBI): domain Eukaryota; kingdom Viridiplantae; phylum Streptophyta; class Pinopsida; order Cupressales; family Cupressaceae; genus Cryptomeria; species Cryptomeria japonica. Next base: position 555,013,918 of record NC_081407.1, on the reverse strand, counting down.
CCATAATGTACACCGGAGAACATGCCCATTAAAGTCATAGAGTCAACACATATGACATCAAAGAGTTTACAAATTAAACAACTTTATATATAAGTACAAATAAAACAATTTCGATACTGTGTCTCAATTACATTTCAACCATACCAAGTTTCTTCCTGAAGTGCTCCACTTTAGCTCTTGAAAGAGGCTTGGTGAGAATGTTTGTCGTTTGATCGCTTTTACTAACATATTCCAATTGAATAGCATGTCTCTCCACCATGTCTCTTACATACTGATAGGGGAATTCAATATGCTTGGATCGATCATGGAATACTGGATTTTCAGAAAGCTACTGGTGCAAAAGTTTCTTCGTAGTCAATACCTTCTTTCTGTGAGAAACCTCTAGCAACAAACCGTGCCTTGTGTTTTTCTATACTACCATCTGCAGCATGTTTAATCTTGAATAACCACTTGGAGGACACAACTGATTTTGCTTCAGGTCTGGGCACTATGTCCCAAACATCATTTTTCAAGATCGATAGGTACTCTTCCGTCATGGCATCTTTCCATGCTTGACTCTTGAGGGCTTCACTAACACTTCCAAGTTCTGAGTCCAGGATTTCATTCATCAGTGCATCATAAGTTAGTTTCTGAGGCCTCTTGCTTTCTCTGAATGTACCATCAGATGTCGCGAAGCTTCCTGCTTCCTCTACTATTTTCCTACACAGAGTGGTTGCTCCTTTTTTTTGATATTTGAATTTTCTTCTTGATACTCCCTCTGAATTTCAGCTTCAGGTGGGTTTTCATAAGAAGTTTCTTCAGGAACTTCTGTCTGAACTTCAGGGAAGTAACATGTTACCTCGTTTGAGGGAGGATTTTGTATTTCCAACTCATCATGATTCTTTGCCCTTTTGAAGGTAATATCCTCCTCAAATATTACATCCCGATTTAGCTCTATTTGTCTCTATCCAGGAATGTGGATTCTGTAAGCCTTTGTAGTCTCACTGTATCCCACAAAAATACCTTTCTTTCTGGAAGGCTCCAACTTTGTTCTCTTCTCTTTTGGAACATGAATATATACTGGACAACCAAACATCCTTAAATGACTTATGTCTGGTTTCCGGCCTGTAAATGCCTCCTCTAGAGTTCTGTTGTTAAGATGAGAATGTGGACATCTGTTTTGGATATAAACTGTTCTTCGAGATGCTTCTGTCCAGAATGAGGTATCTAAGTTCTGATCGAACATCATTGATTTTGCAGCTTCCACAATAGCTCTATTTTTCCTCTCAGCTACTCTGTTTTGTTGGGAATTATAAGGTACTGTAAACTCCCTCTTGATCCCTGCGGTTGCACAAAACTCTTTAAACAATTCTGAAGTATATTCTCTCCCATTATCTTTTCTCAGAGTCTTGATTTTCTTCCCGAATGAGTTTTTTGTAAAGGCTTTGAATTCTTTGAATCTATTTAGAATTACTTCAGATTCTTTGCACTTTAAGAAATAGATCCAAGTCTTCCTTGAAAAATCATCCATAAAAATCACATAGTATAAGGCTCCACCTATGGAGGGTTTGGACATAGGTCCACACAAGTCTGAGTGGATTAGCTCCAATGTAACTTTGGTTTTGCTTGAGCTATTTTGTAAAGAACCTTTGGTGTTCTTGCCTAGAGCACATCCTTTGCAGGTCCCACAGTGCGAGGGGTTCAACTTAGGTAATCCTGTTACCATCTTGTCTAAAGAGTTTAGAGCACGAAAATGTAAATGCCCTAATCTTCTATGCAAAATTTCACTCAAGTCTGTAGTTTCATGAACAAGGGCTTGTTTAGGTTCAGTGCACAATTTGTAAAGATATCCATGCCTCTTTCCTATAACTTGAGCTTTCTTGAATGTAGATGTTTTAGGCCATGCCAGGACTTTTCCATCCATGAAGGTGACCCTATAGCCATTATCCTCAAGGGCAGAAATGGATATCAGGTTCCTTTTGATTTCTGGCACATATAGTACATCCTTCAACTGAATAGTTATGCCTGATTCTAACTTGATTGTACAGGGCCCCACTCCTTTCATTGGATGTGCGGAATCATCTCCAATGGTAACTTCCTCATCAGTTTCTTCCACCATATCTTCCATGTTTTCTTGATATCCGGTGATATGTCGGGATGATCCACTATCAATCACCCAGGTGCACGATTTGTTGGAAACTTGATTTGAAAGTGTTGTGTAGAATGTGAGCATTTCAGATTCCTCTTGAGAGTATGTTTTTCCAACCTTGGCATATGTTGCTTGCTTCTCTGTTTGATCTGGACAGTTAGTAGCATAGTGTCCATATTGGTCACATCGGAAGCATTGAATTTGAGAGACATCTTTTCTTGGTTTGCCCTTTCCATTAAATTTTCTCTTCCTCTTGAAATTCTTCTTCTTTAACTTCTTCTTAGAGTTGGAATTAGTGTTAAGAACATGAATGTCCTCATCTAAACCCTTTTGTTTGCTCCCTTTGATGAGTAGTCTAGTTTCTTCTAGAAGACAGTCAGATCTTAGTCTATCCAAGTTAGAAAGTTCAGGTCTTGCACTTATGCCTTGCACAAAAGGTTCCCATGAGTTAGATAATCCACTTAAGGCAGTGTAGGTTAATTCCTTTTCATCAATTTTACATCCAACTGAAGATAGTTGATCTCGAAGTGCTGTTATCCTCAGGAAGTAAGCATTTATAGTTTCATCTTTATTCATGCTTATGTTGTTTATTTGCCTCTTGAGTGCGAGTATCCTGTCGGTATTATTGATTTCAAATGCATTTTCAAGTGAATTCAGATGTGCAGTTTCTTGTCTTGCTAGGATTGGAACAATGTGATCTCGAACAGCATCTATGATCAATCTCATGGCCTTCTCATTGTTTTCTATCCAATGAGATTTTTCCGGTTCATCTTTAGGTTCGGTGATTTTATCGTATACATGTGAGTATACTTTGTTTTCCTTTAGCAACATAGTGATTCTTAGCTTCCATGATGAAAAGTTATTTGCTCCATCTAATCGATCCTCGAATCTGATCGTGCTTGCCATGTTTCATGAAGGAATTTGATTAGTCTTCAAATTATGTGATCTTTAGTTACTCAAGATCAATTTAGGATCAGATTGTATCCTAGCTCTGATACCATGTTAATGCAAATTGAACTTATTATAGATATAGATAGATGTGAACTAAATCAAATTCAGTCTTCTATTTGCAGGTAAGTATCTTTAAATTTAGTTCTTTAACTTCTTTAGACTCAAGTAGACAAAAACAAATCACACGTATGTAAAGATGTCTTTAGAATCTCATATCAAATAATGCAGTAGATGACTTGCAACTAGCATAGAATCATTTACATATCTCTACTTTGACTGATATGAAGCAGTGCCTGATATATAATATTTCTCAAGTCCACCTTGATCACCGATAGACCTCGCCCAGGTAAGTATACAGTAATGTCTGATATGATGATTAATTCACTAATAGTGAATGCCCAGCACTTGAAAATATATATTCAATCTGGAGTATAAACTGCCCTTAATATGATGTCGATCTGCGATATAGAATGCCTTGGATATTGTTATCAATCTGCAATATCAAATGAATATATAATGTCAAACTATACCTTGTGAATATATGAGTCGCTGGGATTATCTCTGCTGAAGAATACAAGTCATTTATCAATTTCGATGATTGCATTCTTCCATCGAATGAGGCTATATATGAATTGTAGAACCGATCCATGATCGGTTGTGTCTCTTCAATATCAAACACTATGTCTTAATGGTTAGTTAAGTAACCCGAATCATATGAATCTGATTAGTTAGTAAGTACTAACTCACTATTAGTATGTTAACAATACAAACATGGATAGAACTATAATTCAATCGCATCTCCAGCACTTAACATTTGATATTGATTCATATATGTCTTAAGTTCATCTTAGATGTGAAGATATTAATCCAAGTCTTACATCGGTATGGTCTGTGCTTCAGTTTGTATATATGTGTGTGTGTGTGTGTGTGTGTGTGTGTGTGTGTGTGTGTGTGTGTGTGTGTGTGTGTGTGTGAATATATGCAAAGCATATGTTCACATATATATATACAAATAGATCTCAGTAATCTGACTATAGCTACAATATCTTCAACACAAACTAAGTTGCATTCATTCAAATTCAGTTATCTTTAAATTATAAATTCAGTTTATTTATATTGTATGCAATTATTCCTAACCAAACTATATCTGATCCATTCATTTAAATTCAGTTATTTTTACATTATAAATTCAATTTTTATGTATAGTGTAATATCCCCAACAATTTTTTTTTATTTTTAAAAATTTTGCAAACACACCAACACTCATTCGGGTTAGAATAATGAAATCTAAATCAGCTGAAAGGAACCTGTTGACGTGTATTTTGTACACAATCATACACAGAATAAAATACCCAAGGGTACCTTATCCTCTCTTGAATAAAGTCTTTGATTGCTGAAGATGTCGCAAAAAAGGATCAATCAGGGTGACTCCAATGTTCTTTTATGTAGGGTCTCTACGTGTGGATAAGCACCAGTGGTCGTTGTGATTGCTGTTTCATCAAGGGGCCTTACGTATCCGAATTGCAGAAACAAGATTTCCTAATACTAATGAATTCCAAAAAAGATCAAAAGGGGTAGGGTTTGCAAGAGATAAACTCTAATCTAATCCTAAGAATGACTCAATGCGGGCAGGACTTGGTAAGATTCTACCAACTTCAATATTGCCATGAAATAACAACTCAACTGAAATTGATGCGATCTTCTAAGGTAACAAATGATCTTTCAATTCATCAAGGATCATGGATACTACCACGAAGGCACATATCCAAAGCTCAATGACGATTGAAGGTTTAAGTAATTCAAGTCTCTCCAGTTGACCACACAAAGCGTTCCTACAATTAGTAAGAAGCTAGTGGTTTGGAATGTGAATCTCACCAAAGATCAAGCCCAACACTTAGTCCTTCAAACTTAAATACTACTTTGACTGAGAATGATTCAAGAAAGTAAACAACCATGAAGATAACCACAAGAATTGCAATAAAACACCATAACTTCAATATTTTATTGATCTCAAAGCCATCATAAACAACAATTGTTTGAAATTCCTTCTTCAAAGCTCAATCTTGCTACAAAATAACTTGCTTCTCTAAAAACTTTAAACTCTAACTATTTCTTATTGCTCTCTCTTAATTCTATATCTATATATCAAAATGAAAATGAATGAGGGTATAAATAGCATCCTCAATTACAATGAACGGTCCAGATTAAAAGAAGATCAATGGCCAAGATTATGACACCTAAACCCTAATTAGGGTTTATTACAAATAGCCCCCTTTTTATTGAACAATATTAAATGCATAGCCAAATATTAAATTTGGCACAAAAATCTAGGAGACATAGACCAATGATAATTAAGGTGCCACATCATCTATAACAACCTTTCTTCTAGAATCTTATTCCCTTTCCAATGCTCTTTCTTAGCATATGCAATGAATCTAGACACGATTCCTTCGATCTCAGCAATTGGAATCTCGAGAAGATTCCTCATTCGTTCCTCCAAGTGGATGACCTAATTGAAAGCCTTGAGTAGAGCAATGTCCCATCCAGGTTCAAGTTCTTTGATTTTCTCAATCAGGAGCATGGTAGCAAACATCTGATCCCGTTGCTCATCTGTAATAACATTCTCATCTTTGCAAAAGATGACCTTGACTCTTTCTTCTAATTCTTGCAAATCCACATCTGTCTCAACTGCAATCCTCCTGCCAACGATAGTACATAATACTTCAAACACTTTGTCTTGGATCGGATGGATAATCTCTTCAACTTGATTGCATTTGTTACTGATGTCCTCAAAAAGAACTTCCTTCATCTGGAGTAAAGTTGACCATTGGAGTAAACTATGAGGTCCTCCATCCATTATCTTTTCTTGTGCTAGGACCTTCCTTGATGTTTGTCTGATTACTTGCAGGACAGGAATGATAACATCCTTAGTATGAGCAAAAGCAGCTACAGTTATCATTAGGTTGTGGATGATCTCAAGAACCTGGATAGCTCAATGAATGGTCTGCATCATTCTTGTTGCAAATTCAATAGCAACTGTATGGGATTTGTCGATCCAAGAGCTCATAAGCTGAACCAAACTCCTGACTCTCTCTGCCTCACCAACTGATTCAAGGGGAAGTGCCTGCACAGGAGATACTACTGGATCCTGATGCCTCAAAGGCTGATTGAGATGGCTAAAGTAGCCTCTCCAAGCACCGACCTCTCGCTCAAGCTTTCTATTCTTTTCCATTTCTTCTCTAAGCTTGTCCTTAAGTGCCTCAAATGAATCAGTGGCCTCATCCAATGTCTGCTCGGCTGTGAGTGGACCAAGCTCAAATGTCTCTACATCATACTCCTCTGCAAGGATTTCACCTTCATGCTTGTCCACTGCTGGTGTAGCTATCTGTAATTTCCTGGATCCTGTCTCATCTTTGATCATCTTGGACATCTTAGTAGCCTTCCTCTTTTCTGTCACTTCCTGAGAATTTCCAACAAGGCTCTCTAAATCAATCACATTATCTTCGTCCTCGATCACAATCACCCTTGTTAGTCTCTCCTTTAACCAATCCGGAATGGCAGACCTTGTTTCTCTAACTTGTATCTCCTTAGGCAATGTTTCTTCTTCTCTGAGAGGAGATGTCACTTCGTCATCGTTCTTGTCTTCATGTAACTCATTAACTTGGAGAGATCGGCTTGATGAACGTTGAGGTGCTTGTCCTTCTTCATGTTTATCGTTCTGTACCATTGATTCCATATATTCCTCCATTTCAAGTGTCTTCTTCTCTTGTCGAGAAGATGTGCCGGATGAACGATCTCGGTTGGCCTCTGGCTTCTTCTTGGAGGATTCCCTTTTCTCAGGTCTCTCCTTTCTCTTTGAGCCTCTAGGATGAGGATTACCCTCACTTACGCTTCGAAGGTTGCCTTCGCTTGTGCTTCTGGGATTAGGATTACCTTCACTTACACTTGCTCCTCCTTCTCCTGGCCTTTCCTCCAAAGTAAAAGTCATAGATATGCCCTGCTCTCTCAACTTTTGATGTTGCACATCAACCCATCTGCGAGTACAAGACAAAACTGGAGCCATCAAGGCATCTAGATCCAAAATTTCAGGTTCATTCCAATCTAGCTTCACTGCTTTGCTTTCTCGGTCATAAGATGATTGGAGATGTCTGCCACTGTCCTGAGCTTGGTCGGCCACTCTGTAAATTTTGCATTTCCTGATGAAGTCTAAAGGCAATCTAGAATGCATCTTTCTTTTCACTTCAAGATCATCTGAGAGATTCATCACAAAGTCCTCTACCTAAGGTTCATGTCTGTATTTCCTTCTGACTGTCTCCTCTATATACCCATAAGGATCAAAACTCTCCCTCAAGGCAAAGAATGAAAATGAATATAAGGCCAACTCTTTCTCTGCATCATCCATGGCTAGAGCATTAGGACATACCTCAATTGAATTCCCTAGTATGATAGGCACAGGAACTCCATTTCCATGCCTGTGTCTGAATGCCTTCGCATAAGCTGCCAACTGTCTAGTTACCTCAAGTAACACTATTCTGTCTGTCGGATATCTTAGCAACATATAGGGAGGTGAAGGACATCCATGAACTCTAATATATGTAAACTTCTGAAATTGGATGAACCAAGCACCGTACCTCTTTACAAGCTCTTGTGCATCTTGAGATAGCCGATTGTGAATCTCGCCTTGCAATGTCCTGGTGATGTTCATCGTGAAGGTATCATTGACCAACTTGTAGTTACTTCCTGGAGGATGATGCAAATGAACATAGGAATCACAAACTCTGACTTCCCCGGGCCCTCTTCCGATCACTCCTCTGTGAGGTAGTCTTGCATATTCAAAACTCCTTATCAAGGCATATATGATGTATGAACTCATGTGGAAAGACTTGGTAGCCTTCAGTCTTCTTAACTGCACGTCCAAGCAATGGCTAATCATTCTAGCCCAATGAATTGTTCCTTTTCCTTGAACTATCACTTGGATGAAGTAGAACATCCACTTCTCAAAATAGAAGGCTTGAGGAGCCCCTGTAACTCGGTTGAGTAATGTTATCAAATCTCTATACTCCTCCTGGAAGTCGATCCTATGTGGTGTGTTCGGAATCTTGCTCAGGCGAGGACGACTCTTGAGTAACCAATTCTTGTTGATGATGCTCAAGCAAGTGTCTGGATCATCTTCGTACATGGACCTGGCTCCTTCTAAGCTTTTATAAATCATATCTTTATGTTCTGGCAGGTGAAGAGCTTCACTGATAGCCTCCTCTGAAAGATAAGCCAAAGTGTTTCCTTCCTTGGACACGATCGATCTGGACTGTGGATCATAATGGCGAGCACACTCGATCATCAACTCATGGCACTGGATTGCTGGAGGGAAGCCGGCCGCTTTGATAATGCCACTTTCAATTATTCTCCTTGCGACAGGTGATGGCTTGCCAATGTAAGGGACCTCTCGAAACTTCTTCGTACTGAAGTTTCCCAAGTTGGTATCCCCAATGTTGCTCCACTTCGACACTATCTTGGTCTCCAATTCTTCGGTCTTTTGATCTTCCTTTATGAGGGCTGGACGACTGGTAGATACTCCTGCCTTCGGGGTCGCCATCGTGATACCTACACAACATTTCATAATGAGTAACAGATTTTGCAATATAGAAATATAGATTAAAATTTAAATTTAGGAAACTTCATGATAAATCCTTGAATTATCATTTCCTAAATATAACGATGCAATTTTGGAATTCAAGATTCAAAATTCAAAATTCAAGATTGAGGCTAGGACGATTCAAAATTCAAAATTGGGACAAGGGAGATCTTGCCATACCTTTCTTGAGAACTAATCTCTAAAAAGATGCAAAATTAGGAAATTCGCCTAGGCAAAATGAAGATTGGAGTCTTCAACGCGAGCTTCTCCTAGCAAATGTGCCTCCTTTATCAACTTCACCACCCTTGGGGTCTTCAACGCCTTAAAGGAAAATCCGCTCCACCTCTAACCACAAACAAAGTTCGCACTCCTCCTTGGATGGAAATTTCGCTCCTCTCCTTGGATCAAAATTCGCTCCCTCTATTGCTTCTCCAAAATCGCATGTAACAATGATTGAATGATGTTTTAAAATGCTTCAAAGTACCCTTCTTATATAGGCGCTCATCTCCTTATTCTCACATAGGCCGACTTTTGGAAATAAGGCAAATAATAAACAAAATTTAAATAAAAAGGAGGCCGACTTTTGTAAAAATATAAAAATATAACCCCAAGCGCTCTCCCTTTTTATTTAATTTAATAATTAATTAATTTAAATGCCTTTGTAATTAATAATTTCGATTTTTTAAAAGGCTCAATTAATTATTAAATGCCTTATGCGCTATTTTAAATGCTAATTTAATTAAATATTTCAAAGTTTATCGAAATTAGCACTTAATGTAATTCAAAAATTATTGGCGCCTAAACATGGGAGGAATTTGGGACATTAATCAATATCGCTCTGGTCCCTGGGAGAGGGACAGGAGCGCTCATGCATTTTGGATTGATCTTCACGTTCAAAGTCACTTCCTTTACGTCCAAAATGGGGTCTTCATTCGTAGCTTGGAGTTTGATCTATTCAATTTTTGAATGAATGCCCTTTTAAACCATTTTCGCCCTGGTCCCTTGGTGAGGGACAGGAGCGATTTTTTCTTTAACTCCTTGGTCCTTGTTTTTTAAATCGTCAAATCAACTTGCGAGGTAGGCAATGATCATCCTTGTTTTTTCTACGCATGCCAATCTTGTCCTTTGCAAAGCAAACTTGATATTCTGGAGATTTTCGCCCTGGTCCTTGACTGAGGGACAGGAGCGAACTTTACATTTTAGCCAAAATTTGTCGAGTCTTGGGGTCAATTCCTTGTTTATCATCTTCCTAAAGACATTTGGGATCTTGCATGACCTTGCCTTGACGTAGTTTTTGAAGGGAACGGTTGACTTTATTGAAATCGCTTTGGTCCTTGACTGAAGGACAGGAGCGCCATTTTGTTCTTTGTGTGAACCCTTGATCATATCAACTTCCAATTGCCTTCAAAGCGAAAAACATTGTTTCTTATTCCTTCTTGAGTCTTGCAAACGATAGTAGTACTCCAATATACTAGGCAATAAGGCAAATTTGAGGACTTCGCTCTGGTCCCTGGGAGAGGGACAGGAGCGCCTTGGGCAATTCCATCAAGTTCTCGGGTTATTTACAACTTCGTTCTTCTTTGAGGCATTCCAAACATCTTTACCATCATGTGCCTTGGCCTGGACTCAACCAAATTCGGAAGGGAATGCTAGATAACCAAGATTTCGCCCTGGTCCCTTGGAGAGGGACAGGAGCGATTTTGCATTTATAAGCTTATTTGTGTTTCGCCAACTTTCAAAATCATCTTTGACGGATTGGTTGGGTTGCCTTTCCTTCATCTCAAGCTTGAAATTCGCCTTTCCTTGGTCCAAAACTTGTCCTTTGAGAAAATCGCTCTGGTCCCTTGGAGAGGGACAAGAGCCTCATTTGAAAATCGCCCTGGTCCCTGGGTGAGGGACAGGAGCGAACTTGTGTCTTGGGTAGGATTTCTCTTTCGTGGTCCATCCAAGTTATATTCAATGGGCAAAATGCACTCTACTTGATCTCTTCCAAATCGCGAAATCATTTAATCTTGCAAGAATAAGGCAAACTTGGAGTTCAAGCTCCGGTCCTTCAGTGAGGGACAGGAGCGATTTTGTCATCTTAGCATATTTCCTTGTTTGCAAATTACTTCAAATTATATTCAATGGACAAAACATGCCCTCCTTGATCTCTTCCAATCCAAAAATTGTCTTGGCCCTACAAGGACAGTGCAACTTTGAGAAACAAGCTCTGGTCCTTCAGTGAGGGACAAGAGCGATTTTTGTCCTTAAGGTCAAATGTTCAACTTTTCATTGCAAACGACTAAGTCTGGGTGCTCCATTATGTTGATTTCATCTCTGGTTGCGTCCCTGATGCTTTAGTTCGATCAAAATGAGGCCAAAAATGCCCTAAGTAAACCATTTCGCCCTGGTCCCTGGGAGAGGGACAGGTGCGATTTAGCCTTAAACCTTAAAAAACTTGCCATTTTGAGTCTCAAAAAATCTTCAAAACCTTCAATCCATGCTCGATTGTATCTCCTGGCGACCCTGCACAAGACAAATGAAACAAGTCAATAACCAAGATGCATAAAATACCAATTTCGCCCTGGTCCCTGGGTGAGGGACAGGAGCGATTTTACCTCTATAGGCCAAAATATCAAGAATTTAGGCTTTCAGTCACTTCACAAGGCATAATTAGGTCATCTCCAAGGCTAGGGGTCAATTATCAAACCTTCCAAAATTTGGTCAAAATTCACCCGGACAAGATTGCACAATTTCCATCATTAACACTTAGGTAAAATTTGAACTTGCTTTCAAAATTCCGACTGGACCTAGACAGACACACCTGACATCCTGACAGACTCATCTTATTTCAAAATTGCAATCCACGCGAGGATGCTCAATAATTTTCAAAATTTGACTGGACTTCGGCTTGAAAATATCAACAGGAAACCCTAAGGCTTAGCCCTAGTCCAGACGACTCACTCACTTACCCAAAACCCGAAAACAGAGAGAAGAACAGGCAAAACCGAGCAAAAAAGAGGGGGTCCCCATTTTAATGGGGCGATGTGTGAAATGGTCACAATAGAACCCTACACCTTTTGATCACCGAGAGCCCAAGCTGGGAGGGTGTAAGCATACGGTAGCAGGGGATCATAGATGCAAACTTCTGAAAATGCTTATTACAATAACGGGCGGCAAGCCAGCCCGCGGTAAACCAGCCAACTAAACAATAACACACTCAAGCACAAATCACTCTACCACGATATTTCAGTGGGAGGACTTATTACAAAACAAACTCAACTCAACTGCTTATGCAGTGGGGGGACAATACAAAGAAAATGCAAATCAACTCTACCACTTATGCAGCGGGAGGACATCAATGGAAATTACAATCACTCTACCCCTTGTGCAGCGGGAGGACAATATTACAAAATCAAATGTAGGCGGCAAGCCAACCTCTTCCACTTTTCAGCGGGGGTTCGCTTTACAATCCAGAAATGGTTGTCAGTACTACTATCCAGCCTTGCAATAAAGAGATGCAATGCATAGAAAAGAGAGATTATACTGTCCAATACTGATGAATATCTCCAACTTAACACGATTAGCAAACTCAAACCCACCCATATAGAAATAACACACCACTGATCACTAAACAGAAAATACAATTTGCTGCCCGCATAACACGCAGAAAACAGCCACTACCAAATTCACTAATATGCTCATAACTCACCCAAAACAACTCGGAATGACACAAAAACAGAAGCAAATGAAAGCTATAACTGAGGTGATGCAACAACAACCCCAAACCTGCACCGCGAACACCACAAACAGCCGACACACAACCCAAGGCAGCCCATGAATGGTACGGCCAGCAGCAGAAAATCGATTTGCAACCAAAAATCAGAAAGCACGCCAAAAGTGATGCCAAAGTAGGAGAAGGATCGCCCTCCGAACACGCTTCCAATGGACTAATACCCAAAATGATTGATTGCACAAGCAGGGAGATACGATCAAATCTTCACTTCAGCCACACCAAACACCAGCAACGCTGAAATCCACACCACGCTAGAAATCTAAAAATGCAAACTGAAAACTTCACCAACAATCCAACACTCAACTAGGTACTATGTCTCAAGTACGAAACTGGCTAAACTAGGAGACACAACTCAGAAGCTCAAGTTCACTCAACATTCCGACAGCATAACAATATGATTTCTTCAAGATAACCAAATGAGGAGCCCATCCCTTGTATTTATAGATTTTTCCATCTGAAATTTGAATACAAATGGCGCCCAAATTCATTTGAAATCCACTTTATTTCATTTCATGTCCCTCACCAAGTATGGCATCCACTTTCCCATCTTCCTAGTCGTACTTTTCCCAAGGAAAATCGCCATGTAATAACATTGACATTACGAGGCATAAAACTTATTCATTTTTTACGCCATAACTTAGGGAAATAAACTTGGTACTTATGATAAATAATATAATGTTCTCCTTCCTAAGTCATTCCCCCAAAATAATCAGTAAAAATAATTAAATATTAAACTTTAGAATCAACCATATGAACTAGAGTGCAGAAGTTACTAATTCTGAACTGGATTGAAACTCTACTCAAGACTGCCACAAATAACTTTGCCTGAACCGATACTTACTAAAAATAGTCAGCCATGAAAACATCTCCGAAAGACATGCTCGTCTAACCCTGTGAGAGAGCTCAAAAAACCCAGAAAAACCTCAAAATCCAGTCAACTGCCACCAACTTACTAAAAATAGTAAGTTTAGAAATCACTCCGGAACAGAATGCATGTTAGATCACCGTGAAGCTCTCGAAAAACCCAGAAGGAATCCTCAATTCTTTCTGCCAAATTCCAACCAGAACATCCCTGAAAACTACGAAGAATCCTCCTAGAAAATAGGAAACCCTAATTCCTCATTCCAATCAGCCTACGAGTCTCCGAAATAGGCCAAAGGACCACTGCTTACTCTTTATTGAGAAGGGGACATTACAGCCCGCCCTCACCAAGATTGCTTGCCCTCAAGCAATCACAAGCCTGGATGCTGTAGAATCTCCTCATTCTCCCAAGTGGCATCCTCAACTGGTAAGTTCTTCCATTTGATCAAGTACTCCTTGATTACCCTTTTCCTCAAAGAACACTCCCTTAAGTCAATGATAGCTTCAGGAATCAAAACCAACTCTCCCTCCTCATCTAGTGGAGGCAACTCTACAGAAGCTACAACATTACGTCCAAGAGCCTTCTTAAGGCCAGATACATGAAATACATTGTGAATTCTGCTGCTCGCCAGAAGTTCCAACTCATATGCCACTTCCTCAATTCTCCCGCTGACTCTGAAAGGCTCGTAGAAACGTGGCTTCAATTTCTCAACCCCACTCTTCTTGAGAGTAGATTGTCTATTAGGCTAGAGCCTCTAGTAAACCATGTCGCCCACCTCAAAGGTGGGCTCAATCCACTGCTAATAAGCATACAACTTCTATTGATTCTGTGCATGTTGGAGATTTTCCCTCAAAGACCTCAAAATGTCCTAACTCTGCTGCATGATATCCTTTGCTTGAGGGATTCTGTTATCACCAACTATCAAATCAGCGAAGCTAGGAGCTTCATAACCATATAGTGCCATGAATGGTGACATCTTAATGGACATGTGATAGGAGGAGTTGTAACAATACTCCCCTAGGTGAAGCAACCTCACCCATGCGCTCTGCTGCTCCGAGACATAGTTTCTGAGATATCCTTCTAACCACTTATTCACTATCTCGGTTTGCCCATCAGTCTGAGGATGATAACTTGTGCTTGGAGTGAGCACAGTACCACATAGTCTGAAGATTTCCTACCAAAAAGAACTTAGGAACTTGTTGTCCCTATCACTTACAATGTTCTTCGGTAATCCATGTAACCTGAACACCTCTCGAAAGAACACATCAGCAACTTGTGCTACTGTAAATGAGTTGGTGATGGCGAAAAAGTGAGCAAACTTAGTCAAACTATCCACCACAACATATACACAATCCTTCCCCTGAGCCCGTGGCAACCCAGTGATGAAGTACATGGATATACTTTCCCATTTTTGACTGGGAATGGGCAAAGGTTGTAACAAACCAGCTGGTAGAGAGTTCTCATCTTTGTTCTTCTGACATGTATGACACTCCTTAATGTATTTCAAAACATCATTTTTCAACCCCTTACAAGAAAATCTTTCTCGGATCTGCCTGTAAGTCTTGAAATAACCTTGGTGACCAGCAAGGGGAATGTCATGGAAGGTCTGCAAAATCTTCTCCTTAAGCTTAGATTCAGCCACAATAAAGATCCTTCCCTTGTATAAGATCAGCACCTCAACCAATTTGTACTTTTCATCATGAAAAGTACCCTCAATAATGCTGGTTGCAAACTGATATTGGCATAATTAGCAAGCAACAAATCTCTCCAATCTGCAGTAAGCTCACACAAAGAGCTCAAGTGGGGTCTTCTAGATAGAGCATCAACCACAATGTTATTGTTCCCTTTCACATACTCAATGTCAAAGTCGTAAGCCTATAGCTTACTCACCCATTTCTGTTGTCTCTCATTCAAGTCCCTCTGATGCATGAAGTGCTTAAGACTGTTGTGATAAGTCTTAACAACAAACTTACTCCCCACAAGGTACTGCCTAAACTTCGCAAGACCATGCATTATGGCAAGCATCTCTTTATCATATATGGAATATAATCTTTCAGCTCCTCTCAACTTTCTACTTTCAAAAGCAATAGGATGCTTATCTTGCATAAGGACCGCACCAACACCTTCTCTTGATGCATCACACTATAGTTCGAAAGGCTTGGTGAAATCTGGTAAGGCCAAAACAGGGCATGAGCTCATAATCTCCTTGAACCGATCAAACACTGTTTGTGCCTTTTATGACCACTCAAAAGCTCCTTTCCTAGTGAGATCTGTGAGGGGGGCAGCCAACTGAGAGTATCCCTTCACAAACCTTCTATAAAAACCACATAGACCCAAGAATCCCTTCAAGTTTGTTATGTTCTCAGGTGGTGGCCAATCAGTGATCTCTAATCTTTTCAGGATCCACCTTCACACCTTCTGCACTAATAATGTGACCAAGATAGAGCAGCCCTCTCATTCCAAATTCACATTTGGACTCCGGATTCGAACTCCAGTAAACTAAGCACTTCATCTAAGTGCTACAAGTGCTTCATCAAAGACTTGCTGAAGATGAGGATATCATCTATAAATGTGAGTACAAACTTCCTCAACTGCTTTTGAAAGATCTTGTTCATGCAAGACCGGAATGTGGCAGGAGCGTTAGTCAAGCCAAAGGGCATGACTAGGAATTCAAAATGCCCAAAGTGGAATCTAAATGCGGTCTTCTCAACATATGATGCTCTCATCCTGATTTGATGGTAGCCCGATCTGTGATCTATCTTTGAGAAGAACAATGCACCATGTAGTTCCTCAATGAGCTCATCAATCCTCGGAATAGGGTACCGATTCTTGATGGTTTTCTGATTTAGTGCTCAGTAATCCACGCACATACGCATGGTCCCATCCTTCTTTTTCACCAATACAACAACCGAAGCAAAAGGGATCTTGCTTGGCCTAATGTAACCCATGTCCAGTAGCTCCTTAATGGCCTTTTCAATCTCATCCTTCTGCTTCTTGGGGTATCGGTAAGGAGTAGTCATGACAGGCTTAGCTCCTTCTCTAACTAAGCTCAATGATGTCCTCGGTACCACGCTCGGGAGGCCTACCAGGGGGTGGATTCTGGAAAACCTTACTCCTTTTGGTGATTAGAGCTTGGATGTCTACAGGGTAGCTCCTTTTTTCCTCAAGTGGACTTGATGGCATCACTAAGCACTCTGCTGCCCACTTTACTTGGTCATGGCGGATCAGCCTTTCCATCCTCTTCAATGATACAACTCTAAGACCACCATTGGACATTCCTCTCAATACTACCTTCTTCCCACCAGACATGAACTTCAAATCCATGGTTTGCAGATTTAATGTGATCTCACCAAGAGATCTCAGCCACCGAATCCCAAGGACTGCATCATCAGTCCCTCCAATGCTAACCACAAAGAAGTCATCTCTAATTTCATGATTTCCCAACTTCAGAGACATGTTGGAAACCATTCAGTTGCATGATATAGTGGAGCCATCAGCTACCATGACTTTGAAGCCTTCTACTTCCTCAACCACTAGCCTCCTCTTCGCAACAATTCTCTCATCAATGAGGTTATGAGTCACCCCTATGTCAATGAGAGCAATGACACAATGTTCTCCTATCACTCCTCGAACTCTAAAGGACTCATTTTTGTGAATGCTTGAGAGTTGAGCAACCACTCCTCTATCTTCTAGTTCACTTTCAGGCCCTTCAGGAGCCTCTTCATACTCACTGTCCTCATTTTCAATCTGTTGTTCGGGGATTTCAGAATCTGATCCATCAGCTGAATAGGACTCCATTTGATTTAAATTACCCTTCCCATGACATTTATGTCCTGGGGCCCAAGGTTCTCTGCAAGAGTAGCAAAGATTCTTCCTCCAGAACTCTTGACGGAGCTCATCATCTATCCGAGAAGGAAACTTCTTATCCTTCCAGAAAGGAAAAGGCTTGGACTAAAATTTACTCTTTCAGGCAGCCAACTCCATACTCTTAAGACTTCTTGATGGCCTCCACCAAGGTAGGCGGATCGAATGCTTTGACCCACCCTTTCAAGGGCTCTTCAAGACCTTCTGTGAATAGAACAACTAGCCTCTTCTCTCAAATGCTACTAACCATAATTGAGAGATTTTGGAACTCAGTTATGTAATTGTCCAAGGAGCCTTGCTGCTTGAGTTGAGCAAGCTCTCTAAACTTCCCCTCTGGATCCTTAGAATCAAACCTTTCAATCAACTTGTTGGTGAATTCAGCATAGGTGGTTATCAAGTTATGACCAAGAGTGACCAACCCATGGTACCACCATTCGTGAGCAACACCATCCAAGTGCAAGGTGGCGAACTTGATGGCTTCTTCTTCAAGCATAGGCCTCAAGGACAAATAATTGTCCAACTTCTGCACCCACGCTCTAGTTTTACTCTTACTGCTTCCATCAAAATGTGCTAGAGTAACCTTCCCAAGAGCTTGTTGATAGTCTCTTGGAGTGGAGTATCGACTATCATATCTCCCTTCCCTCTTCTTCTTCTGATTCATGAACTGGTCAAGAGACAAGACATTTCGTATCTCTTTGGGAAGTGATGCATACTCCACGAAACTAGCCCGAATCTCATCAGCCACAGGGACTTCTACTTCAGGAGGCGGTGCTTCCCTTGGAAGGAAAACTGGTTGCAAAGGTCTTGACACCGATCCAACAGGCATTCCACCATTGTTGCTACTATGGTTGTTGTCATTCCCATTACCACCAGAATTGTTGGAAGTGCTAGCGTTATTTCCATTGGTATTTTGATTCCGGTCTTGACTATGACCTCCTCCAGCATTCTATTTAAAAGTGGCCAACAACTAGGACATCATGTCCATCATAGTATCAAACTTTTTCTCAAGTCTCTCCACAACCACGTATTTTCTCTCTCATTGAATCCACTGAATCTGCTGAATCAACTTGCTAGTCTCTGTTTCTCAAAACTTCTGAAAAAGTTTCCTCTACTGGCACTGACGGTATCTGAAACTGTTGCCTTCTTTGTTCCCGATTGTAGTATCTGATATATCTATCATTCATGGAACCCTTTTGTCACCTAGGCTGGCAGGAAGAGTGGCTCTGATACCACTGGAATATCCCCAACAATTTTTTTTTTATTTTTAACAATTTTGCAAACATACCAACACCCGTTAGGGTTAGAATAATGAAATCTAATCCAGCTGAAAGGAACCCTACACCTTTTGATCACCGAGAGCCCAAGCTAGGAGGGTGAGAGCATACGGTAGCAGGGGATCGTTAGATGCAAACTTCTGAAAATGCTTATTACAATAACGGGCGGCAAGCCAGCCCCTTCCACTTTCTAGTGGGTAAAACAAGGAAACTTGGTGGTAAACCAGCCAAGTGAACAAGAATAAACTCAAGCACAAATCACTCTACCGCGATATTTTAGCAAGAGGACTTATTACAAAACAAACTCAACTCAACCACTTATGCAACGGGAGGACAATACAAAGAAAATGCAAATCAACTCTACCACTTATGCAGCGGGAGGATATGAATGGAAATTACAATCACTCTACCGCTTGTGTAGCGGGAGGACAGTATTACAAAATCAAATGTAGGCGGCAAGCCAACCTCTTCCACTTTTCAGCGGGGGTTTGCTTTAAAATCCAGAAATGGTTGTTAGTAATACTACCCAGTCTTACAATAAAGAGATGCAATGCATAAAAAAGAAAGATTATACTGCCCAATACTGATGAATATCTCCAAAATTAACACGATTAGCAAACTCAAACCCACCCATATGGAAATAACACACCACTGATCACTAAACTGAAAATACAATCTGCTGTCCGCCTAACACACAGAAAACAGCCACTACCAAATTCACTAATATGCTCATAACTCACCCAAAACAACTCGGAATCACAAAAACAGAAGCAAATGAAAGCTATAACTGAGGTGATGCAACAAGAACCCCAAACTTGCACTGCGAACACCACAAACAGCCGGCATGCAACCCAAGGCAGCCTAGGAATGGTATGGTCAACAACAGAAAATCGATTTGCAACCAAAAATCAGAAAGCACACCAAAAGTGACACCAAATTAGGAGAAAGATCGCCCTCCAAACACGCTTCAGGCAGGGAGATGCGATCAAATCTTCGCTTCAGCCACACCAAAAACCAGCAACGCTAAAATCCACAACACACTGAAACCCACACCACACACTAGAAATCTGAAAATGCAAAGTGAAAACTTCACCAACAATCCAACACTCAGCTAGGTACTATGTCTCAAGTACGAAACTGGCTAAACTAAGGAGCCACAACTCCGAAGCTCAAGTTCACTCACCATTCCGGTAGCATAACAATATGATTTCTTCAAGATAACCAAATGAGGAGCCCATCCCTTGTATTTATAGATTTCTCCATCTGAAATTCAAATGCAAATGGTGCCCAAATTCATTTGAAATCCACTTTATTTCATTTCATGTCCCTCACCAAGTATGGCATCCACTTTCCCATCTTCCTAGTCGTACTTTTCCCAAGGAAAATCGCCATGTTATAACATTGACATTACAAGGCATAAAACTTATTCATTTTTTACTCCATAACTTAGGGAAATAAACTTGTGACTTACGATAAATAATATAATGTTCTCCTTCCTAAGTCATTCCCCCAAAATAATCAGTAAAAATAATTAAATATTAAACTTTAGAATAAAGTAATAATATTTAATTAAACAATTATAAATCGCCCACTGATTGCTGCCAAATCAACCATATGAACTGGAGAGTAGAAGTTACTAATTTTGGATTGGATTGAAGCTCTGCTCAAGACTGCCACAAATAACTCTGCCTGAACCGATACTAAAAATAGTAAGTCATGAAAACATAACCGAAAGACGTGCTCGTCGAACCCTGTGAGAGAGCTTGAAAAACCAAAAAAAACCTCAAAATTCAGTATATTGCCACCAACTTACTAAAAATAGTAAGTTGAGAAATCACTTCGGAACAGAATGCATGTTAGACCATCGTGAAGCTCTCAAAAAACCCAGAAGGAATCCTCAATTCTTTTTGCCAAATTCCAACCAAAACTTCCTTGAAAACTACGAAGAATCTTCCTAGAAAATAGGAAACCCTAATTCCTCTTTCCAATCAGCCTACGAGTCTTCGGAATAGGCCAATGGACCACTGATTACTCTTTACTAAGAAGGGGACATTACATATTGTATATAATTATTCCCTACCAAACTATATCTAATTATCGATGTAACCATTGCACCTCATTGAGGTGCAAGTGCTAGTTTATTAACTTTGAACATTACATATTCTTGTATCCATACCCAAGGAAATTCTCATCTTCAATTGTACCTAAATAAGCAACTTAAATTTTTTTCAATGTTGGGGCTCGCACTTTGTGTCCAATGGCCCCAAGAAGTGAAAGTGGAAGTTGAAGCAGTAGCAGCAAGGATGCCACCAGTACCATCTTAAACAAGCTGTTAAGCACAATGTCAAATTTTGTCTAACTTTGAACCAAAGGTTGTACAGGAGATGAATGCAATCATCACTTTGACAAAGCATAAAAATTGGTAAGAATGAGGACACTCATAGACATTGCAGCAGTGATGAATCCTAAAATGGCATGGGAATCAGAGGTGGAAATAGATATAGAGATTGTGGGCTCCTCTCATGGTCCACAAATTCGCAACACATCCTCTTCATAGAGACTTTTTGTTCATGAAACCATGCTAGAAGCCCAAGTACAAGTTGGATCAAGGAGAAGCATGATGATACAAATATGACTTGTGTGAATTTTTGGTACAACCACCTTTTTCTAAACATGGCAAGAACCCATGTTCAGAGAATTTGGTCATAGACTTGACCATTGCAGAGAAACAATCAAGTTTCCTAGTCCACATGAATTGAGTGAATCATTGCTCCAAAACGTAGTGGCAAATATAGAGACAAATTTTGAAGAGCAAAAGGAATATTAGTGCAAGAATTGATGCACAATATTAGTAGATGGATTTTTCATCAATTTTATAGTGGTTTCAAGTGATCAAATGATGTCCTTGAGGAATATAGACACCTCTAAGAAAATAAAGAATGCTAAGAATCTAACTCAAATGTTGTAGAAGGTTGTATTAGATGTCAGTATAGAAAAAGTGGTCCAATTTGTGATGGATAATATAGCAACATATGTGTCAACAAGGAGACCATTTCAGGAAATGCACCAAACTCTTTTTGAGACCTTGTGCTGCTCATTTCTTTGATTGTTTGTTGGACAACATAGACAAACTTTATTGGGTAAAATTTGTGGTGAAGGACACCAAGTACACTTAGAATCACTCTTGGGTGATTAGCTTGATGAGAGAACACACCAAGGAGAAGGAGCTTTTGCAAGTGAATACTACACAATTCGCAAACAAACTTCATCACCTTGCAAAGTATTTATGGTTTCGTAACACCTTTTAAGCAAATATTTATGTGCCAAGAATGGATTGATTCTTCTTATTCAAAGAAGACGAATGGGGAGAGGGTTGTAGAGACAGTTTCTTATGGTTTCTTTGCAAAGAGAACTAATGAGATCATCATGGCAACTTGAAGTTTTTATTTAAATTATAAATCATATCCTTTACAGTCACTTTTTCTAAATTTTAATTATAAGATATTGTTCATTTTTTGTATAGTTCTATTTATAGTTACAATTTTAATTTGTTTATAGGTATTGAATCTTTTAGTTAAGTTGTTTGTTTGGTGGATGGAGAGAAACTCTAATGGGGTACCTATATGAGGTCATGGAAAAGGCCAAGGAGGTCATCTAAAATTATTATAATGGAGATAAAGGAAAATTTAAACTTATTTGAATAATTATTGATTGGAGGTAGAACAATCAACTCCACCAACCTATTCATGCAATGATGTTCTATTTCAACCCCATTTTTTTCTCCACAAAGGACTTCAAGGCTATTGATGGAGAGGTTACTAAAAACTTCAAAATATGCATTGACAGGTGACACCTGAGAAAGAGGTCAAGGACCTAATTATTGTAGATTTGAAAAGATACAAGCATATAGAGGGACTCTTTTCTTCACCACTAGCTATATAATGGAGAACTCCAAGCATGAGTAATGAAAATCTCATTCTTAACTTCACTTCAAATCTTTAATCTGTGCAATTATTTCTTACTTACAAATTTGTGAATATCTTCTTTGGAGCTGTTTGGTGGGAAGATTAGTGCACAAAAATCCCCAATCTTCAAAAGAAAGCTCTCCAAAATTTGCCCCAACCTTGTAGTGATTATGGATGTGAGCACAATTTGAGCTTGTTTCATGACACTCACAATAGGAAATGCACTAAATGACACAAAAGTGCCTTAATGACCTCATCTTCATGCAATACAGCTAACCTTTTTTTCACAACAGGTGGAGGGCTCAAACAATCATAAATCAACTGATTTGGATAGCATTGAACCCTATAGCGACTGGTTTATCTAGGATAAGGACACCGCTTTTACAAACGACAAAATTGTTGATTTTGAGAGGCACCCAAAAGTGTTCTGAAAAAAATAGGTTCAATACCAAAGATTGTGAAGATCAATCTCTATCCAATGAACTAATCAAAGGATAAGATACAATGCATGGATAGCTAGAACATGAAAATTAGAAACTCATACGCAAATCTGAAAATGAAGTTGCCTTAATTTGGAAAACCAAGATTAGATCCTTCTTAGTGATGCCAAAAATCAGCCTATATATCATGCTCAAACAACCTATCTTATGTGAACTTATAACAGCAATAAATAATGATTAACATCAGCATAAGATAATAGCAATAAGGCATAAATCAGCAACATAAGATCAACCCAACATAGGATTTACATGCAGAGACCTTTGTAGATAAAAACTTCACCAAAAAGATAGGACAAGATTGCATTATCAAAAATAAAAGTGCTTACAATACAATCACTTCCATTCTCCTCTTCTCTTCCACCATAGCAGCACCTATGTACATGTGAACAACCTCCTTATGCCTCCCACCTGTCCTTTGTTCCTATAGAGAAGTCTACATTCAACTATTTCCCCTTGTTCTACACCCAAAAGGCTGAATTTATAGAATGACGAGCTCCAAAACCATCAATAAAGATGCCCAAAGAAGCCTCTTCAATCCTCACAACCACAACCCTTGGAATTTTTTAAGCCTTTTCAACACATTTTGAAGTTGCGGATTGTTGAAAGTATTTGTCAAGATTTTTGGTTGAAGTTTTTGCTGTGAAAATAGGACGATTAAAGAAGTGTTTTACTGGGCTGTATAG
Source organism: Cryptomeria japonica (assembly GCF_030272615.1). NCBI lineage: Eukaryota > Viridiplantae > Streptophyta > Pinopsida > Cupressales > Cupressaceae > Cryptomeria > Cryptomeria japonica. The sequence goes on along the minus strand of NC_081407.1, from coordinate 554,990,281 downwards.
CTCGTACCTATAGGTCATACCATTCCTATTGGCCACCCTTTGGACCTAAGTTGTCGGTCCTGATTCGGGCTCGGGTTGGGTTTCAAGGTTTGGGTTCACAGATTCGGTCAAATTTTTCTTGAGATTTTGGGTTCATTCGTACAAAAACATATAAAAATAAAAAATATATACATATATGCAACAGCAGTTAAGTTCAAAATAAACCACTATGGACAGTAATAATTCATCCAAATGAAAGACTTCATTACTCTTACCATTGCATTTTAATTTTTAAATCCACAAAGCCTTGAAAAAATGTCTGCTACATGCCAATCATTTCAAAATTACCAATCCAAACCAACAGAGAGGAAAGGTTGAAAACACATCATATCAATTCACATGAATTTCACAACATGGTATAATTTCCTTGTAAAAATTTATCTGCACTTCCCTATCTTTTCTATTTAGGAAAGCAAAAAATAAAGTTCAACAATGGAGCAAAGAAGTTTCATTTTTCATTCAATTGTGCAAAAATGAAATAGGTTTTACCTTTTTGGTGTTTTAAGAGGTTAGATTAGGGTTGGGGGGGTCAAATTTGCCTTTTTGGCAAAAAAACACTTTAAAAAAGTCAAATAAATTAAGATTTCGGTCAAATTCTTCATGTGTCCCTTCAAAATTGTCAAAATTCATCCTAGGTTAGCAGGGCCAAGCCCACAAGCTGTGAGCCGGACCTTGTCCGAACCCACAGGGAACTGAACTGGGGGTCCACCTGCTGAACCCAGTAACATAGCTTTGGGTATAACTTCAAGTTTTGCTTTCTCTTTAGTGCTATTTGGAATTGTTTTTGTTAGTACCTGCAGGCTGTACATATTGTTAAAGTTGCAGTAAAGAAGAGACTGTACAGTTGCATTTGTTAGCTGTACCATGCTTGGGAGGGCATGGGAATGAACAAGTGAAGCACTGAATTTGTGTGAGCTATTTCTCTTTGTATGGAGTCACCATATCCTTGTTACCAGTTTCCAAGCATTTTAGGGGTGGAGAAATGAATGTGGGTTAAGTTCTGAATTCATTTATGGTGTTGTACCTGCTATACCTATGTGATGACAGATCAGTACAGGTCTGATTTTCAGTTATCAAACTGATATTCTTTCTTCCAATGGTTTTAGATGAAGTTTGGTGTGCATGGAGGTGTCATTCCAACTTGTGAACATTGTGCGATGTTTGGTGAATGAATTAGTAATGTTTTTGGATACTTATCACCCTTCCCAAACCTGTTTGAAGGAGTTCTATGCTGTTTTCAGACCTGCACCAGCCTTCCCATTCATACAGTCAAGGTATTACATTGTTATTTCGTAGATGGGTGATTGAGCACCTAATCCTCTTATTTGGTGTTAATTATGCATTGGATATAACTTGTAAACCTCAGATGGTTATGCTGCTGAAGATTTACCTTTTCTATGTATTATATATTGTAACACTGGTTGGTAGTACTGCCAATGAGTTTGCTCTTATTTAGTAGTGATGTACGTACCCCACTGAACAACTGGTTAGTTTGTATTAAAATTTCCCACTGAATAAGTGGATGTGCCCCTTTTGCTCACCATTGGGTAAGTGGAAGAAGCTTGTTTTCATTTCCAGTATTTTAAAATCTTTCCCTCTGAATAAGTGGAAGTGCCCATAAGCTTTCACACTGAATAAGTAGAGAAAGCTTATTTTGATTTTCAGTAATGCATACGCACTCTACTGAGCAAGTGGTATTGGCAGGCTTGTCACATAGTGGTTTCCTTTCAATTGTTACATTCATTTTAATTGTAATCCCGAACACAACATGCTCTCACCTTGCCCATCCAAGGTCTAGGTGACCAGAAAGTGAAAAGGAAGTTGCCTTGTAACTCAGTTCCAGTTGCAATATTTTCAAAAAAGAATCTAGGGTGGTTATTACAAAATAAAAGATGACAAAAAATAAAAATGGAACAGCTGAAATTATTTACCGTACTACAAGCTGCAAATGTGCTAAGTTCAAAATTAATTACTTGAAATAAAAACTGTGCATACATTAGAGTGGCCAGCATCATCTTTTTCATATATTAGGTTAAATCCTTATCAAACTCTTTGTATGAACAATGTTAACAACACAAATATTTTTTGTAATTATACTACCAGCATCAAAAGAAAACATATTAATCCTTCCTTCTTGACCCATATTCTTACAAAACATTAAATGAATAATTGGAAATCTGAATGTATGAGTTAATAATTGACGAAAACCTTTGTGAGCTTAGGGTGGTGAAAGATCCAGTGCATTGACAAGATCAAAAGCGTTGAACAGGAAAAATCTTCTATCATTGATTGAATTCACAGATTTACATAAAGTAGGATTCAAACACTGATGTTTCTTCTTTATGGAGTAATAAGAAATTAATTACTTGAAAATTTAGGATGGTTTCTTCAATAAGACTTATCAACGCCCTGGGTTCTTAAATAATCATGGTAAGTAGGGAATGAAAAACAAAACAATATCTGAAATCAAGAAAATAATAATAGTTAACCTAAAATGCAAAGAATTGTCTTCAAACTAACCATCTAAAATGCATACCTTCAAACGGTTCTGAGCATCTTTAGGGCTCTTCCCTGACTTGACCAACATCCAAAAACAGGTATTATATTGATTATTTATGTGGCCTGCAAAACAGATTTAAAACTGCCACAATTAGTCATGTTACACACATGCTATGCCATTACCCTTAGTTTCTTTGCAACAACTTTGCCAAATAATGGGAGAACGTGTAGAATGGCAAAAAATCAATACTCATCCTTCATTTATAAATAATTGAAGTTAAGCATGTCTTCATGAGAGGTTGTGTCAATTGAAGGTATGCACAATTTTTTAATTAACATTGCAATGTTACAAAATTATATAATCATTTGAAACAAATTTATAAGTCAATTTATCAATGGCATAGACTGCACAAGTGAGATGCCTGAAGGGCATATCTTAACTATTATTGTAATCAATGAAATAGACCATAGTTGAAAAACTTGGACTCAGCAATGACTCGGCTGACCCAAAAATTTTAAAAAACTCGGGACTCGCCAAAAAATCAGGAAAAAATCGGCAATAACTCATCAAATTTATCAAGCATTTTAAAATACACAATTTTTTAAAAAGTATTCTTAAAAAACACACATATTACTAAATTTGTTGAGCATATTACCAATTTCCATCATATATAAATCAAAATTAGAGTTTAATGCATATCATAGACCAAAAACAAGTTCAACACTAAATGAGTTACAATGTCACTTCCACTAGCCATGTAATGAGTAGAAGTTGCCTCATAAAACGATATTTTTGTCAAGTTGTATAATAATAAAGTTTGATGAGAGTTTGGGGGCAACACAAAAACGAGGTTGAGGGTAACACCATGTGGGGTTCTGAGGATGAGAGAGAGAGAGGTAGAGAAACAAGTCTAGATCTTGGGGGAAGAGAGGAGAGTGAGATAGAGAGAGCTAGAGAGAGGGGATAGAGAAAGAGTGATACGGAGAGAGACAGGTCAAGAGTTCACGGGAGATGAAGAGAGTGAGATAGAGAGAGCTAGAGAATGCTGATAGGAATTTGCTGATTACTGATATTTGACTGTCCGAACTCCTAGAGATCTAGAAGATCTTATAAATTTTCAGACTTGGTAAAATTTCAGTAATCAGCAGGCTCCTATTAGCATTCTCTTGCTCTCTCTATCTCACTCTCTTTATCTCCCTTAAACTCTAGACCTATCTCTCTCCCTATCACTCTTCCTCTATCCCCCCTCTCTAGCTCTCTCTATCTCACTCTCCTCTCTCCCACCAAGATCTAGACCTGTTTCTCTACCTCTCTCTCCCATCCTTAGACCCCCACAAGCGTTACCCTCAACCTCGTTTTGGTGTTTAGCCCAAACCCCCATCAAGTGTTACTGTTTTTGCTTTCTATATACTTAAATGATATATTTCATATATATATATATATATTCTTGATGGGAGATTGAGTCTGACTTGAAGACAAAGATGGGGAGTTAGAAACATTTCTACTTCACCACCAACTTAAATCATGTTTTTTCAACTATAAGCACGAAAAACTAAAATATATAAATTTGGACAAGTTTTCCAAGGAAAGATTGCATTTTTTTGCGTTTATTCATGAGTTTTTCAAGCAAAAATTGCCGTGGGTTTTACAAAAACTTGTCGGTGAGTGACTCGCCTAGCAAATTGGCTCGCGAGTACTCGTGAGTTTTGCAACCTTTAAATAGACTATCATGGTTAATAGTACTGCAACGGTGTGCATCTCTTTGGCAAGTATGTAGTAGAATATTGTGCACAAGTAAATCCAAGATAAAGAAGAGATTGGGAATCTACTGACAAATCACTGAGTGTTTATACCAAACACTAATAATGATAAAATAAATGAGTGGAGGAACAGATAAGCTTTAAACCTAGAATGTAAGCAACAGTTTTTAAGTCCGATGCATCTCTATCAGGTATCAGCCACATAATTTCATGCTTAAAGTGAGTAAAAATCAAAATGTGAAGTCTCATCACTGTCTTCACTTGAGTGTCAATACAAAGCCATATATAAGATATATTTATATTTATAAGATATTGAGTTATATTTATAAGATATCTCTTCTATGTTATCCAGACCATCATATTTCAGGCATTCAAAGTTGATAACTTTCTTCCACAAACAACCAAGAGCTGTTTGGAGTTAGTGATTTACTCCCAAAGGAGGCAATGATCTCTTCTCAATAACAAACTCTCAATACCCAAATAAGAATTTTTGAGCAGCAGCGTCACAAGAAATGCCAGAAATATGCAAGGAAAATCTGGAACAGTTCATACGCTTACATGCCAGAAGAAAAATCATCAGGCATGTCTCCCAATAAAAAGAAAAATGATTTCTACAAAAATCTGGAAATACCAAAAAAGATCTTTTTTTCTATGATTGAAATGGAGGAAATAATCTGGCTGCTTAAAGAAAATCCCTGTTCTGCAAACTCACAGTTGTCTTTCCTAAGTTAAAAATGCTAAAGGATCTGGGTTTGAGATAACTGGACTCTCTCAAAGTTTGAAGAGCTATTGAGAATTCTTACAACCTCCACAATCAACAACATTTTGTTAAAGACGTGATGGAAGAGCTAAATGAGCTGAGAGGAAGAGTAGCAAGACCCACTTAAGTACCACCTCAAACATATACAACACCACCATATATATATATAATTAGCAGCCACAGGGTGTGCCAATTACTATTGAACAAGGACTACCCAAAAAGACGATCAAAGTTGATAGGCCTAGAGGAAGATGTCACTAAGGATGTAGAAGAAAATGCATTAACTAAGTTGTTGGGCATGTCACTTCCACTAGGGGACAACAAATCTAGGATGTTTATCCCATAGTCTACAAATTTTGCAAAATAACCTCTAATGATATACATGCTGTATTTATGGGTGTCATCTCTTGTAATAATTCTTTTTTTACTATTGCTAACCTTCCTTCCATCTCTTCAAATAGATGCTTGAACCTAAATTATATGTTGGAATATGGATGCATGTTGCAAACAAAAGAATCACCCAAGCATAGATTACCTTTGTTGCAATTATTCTCTGCTTCTTCACATTCCTCTAATACTCCTCATGGGTTTTACTCTCTTCACACATCATTGTCCTCTCAAAACACAGTTTCATACACCACTTCTTTGGTCAGCTGCACTACAAAAAGTGACTAACTTCACAAACCTATGGCTGACAAAATCTTTCATTCAGTCACTTGAGACACTCCACCCAACTCTGTCATCTACTGATAGATCCAACACAAAGAAGGACATCCATTATAAAAGATTTCTCTCAAATATTCCAATCATTCGTCACACAGTATATACAATAAATTCCTTCACCATACAACAATCTTCCACAATCCATGAACTACCACAATTGTGCTCTGATTTTGTTTTTCCAAGCTTTGATACCACATTTTAGTTTTACAAACGGAAAAGATAGACAAAGATGAACCAAAACATGTGGAAAGCCAAGTGTTGTCGTGGCTAAAATCGTATTGCTACAACTCTCTCCGGCCAACACAGAATAGAATGTTCTTGTTGAGTATCCTATCCTCTCTTGTATAAGGAATTCCTAATGTTGTTTTAATTGATCAAAGGGGACAACCTCAAGGTTCCAAATATCAGGTCATTACTACAGGATAACTCAACGGTTTGATGTATTTTGTTGGGAACACAAGGGGCCTTACGTTCACAACAAGTTGGTCCGCATCCAACGGTGCTGCAATTCTCGTACTGGGAAATTAAATCAAAAGGGAAGGGGTTTAGGAATCCTAAGAGCAATGATAGGCACAGATAATGCAGCAGGTAGACAGATTTCGATAAACCAGTTCTTGTTTCGCCAAAGACACCCTCACAGCTCAACAAGAACAGTGCAAGCTCCAAAGGATAAATGGATTTTCAGACTATGGGGATTCATCTAGGCACCCAATTCTGGCGCAGCCTAAAACGAATACCTACAGTTGAACTAAGTACAGTTTTGGGTTCAGACTAACCATGCACGGTGACCTACAATCAGCAGATCCCCAATGGTATGAACCTGAAATACATCAAATACCCCCCACACTTCACCATTAAAATCCCTGCACTCTAATTAACCAACTGAGAGGAAACCATGCAAACAGAAGAAAACAAAGACAACAAACACCATGTTTCAGTGTTCATATATTTGCTTCAGCTGCCATTACAACAATTTTTGCAGCAATTATATGCTACTCCTAATAATCTAACTACTAAAATCTAAACTTCTACAAAAACTCTAACCCTTTACAATGAGAGGCATCCTGCCTATTATAGATTTTACAAATTGAATCAAAGGCCAGGATGAACTACATCCAAGGACCTTGATCTGCCCTCTAGAACTTGGCAGCTTTAACCCATGCCTAGTTAATCCTTAGTTATCCCCCCAACCACTTTCTCAACTACCTACCACTATTTGGCATTAATCTGGTCAATCAGGTAGTTGGAAATAACTGACCTATGTCCCTTTGTTTTGAATACATTAGATGGGGCCCACAAGTAGTCATGTACATTAAACAATTTCGGTTTTGCAACTGATTTTTTGGAATTAATTCCAGCTGTGTATCTTTCTGAGAATGCATATTTTGTAGCATTTTATTGTTCTTTGTCATCGATCTTGAGGGTGGACTTCAACTTGTCATTCGGCGATGGCGCGCTTCCCCGTACTTTATCGCTTCGACCTTGAGCTCTGCAGCACATTCTTGCATCTTCGCTTCAGACTTTAATCGAGATCAGGTCTCCAATTCGTGTTTCAGGTTGCCACCTCGGCCTTTTCAGCAACATCGATTTGCAAACAATCAATTTCGACTTGAGTGAATCATTTTGAAGAATTAAATGATTTAAATAAATTTAACTTTAAATGCCCATTGATACTGAATGTAACTCGTGATTTTGGCTCATTATGACGTTTTGGGCGATTTTCTCTTCCTAACTTAAAAATCCTGACTTTTGCTCTTGATTTAAACAATTCGACCTTTTGCTTAAAAAGGTGCGATCTTGTCCTTAGACGCCCTTCACTTGGGTCAACTTCGCAATTTGGCCTGCAATGGGCGAAATTTGTATTATTTATATGCCTTAGTCATTTATCTTTTGAAACACACTTTCATTTTAACATAAACTTCGGCTATTTTGATCAAAAAGTGCGAATTTCATTTTGACTTGCTTATGAGCATGAAATTCGGGCTTTTGGTGAGAAAAGTGCGATTTTTGGATGCGAATTTAGACGCCTCTCACTTGATATGAAATTTGGGAATTTCAATCAAAATGCGTGGGTTTTGTTGTATCTTGCAAAGCATGTTATGACATCGAACTTTGTTTTTAAACTTTCCCTTGGCTAGGCGATTTTGGGATTTTGAGTTGAAATGAGCGAACTTTATTTGGCTCCTATTTACTTCTCTTGCAAAGTCTATTAAAAGGCCGAACTTTTAGGTTTGCAATTTTTTTAATTTTAAAATGCCCCCCTTTGAGTGAAATTTGGGATTTTAAAGGAGAATGTGAGATCTTCTATTCTTGCCAAGTTAAGGAAAATGTCAAGTCTCTTCTTTTGATTCAATTTTTTTTACTTTAAAGACAGTGGCGTTTTGCAAGTGAATTATAAGTTGGACCCCTTAGGCAAAACTCGGACATTTTAGAAGGAATGCAAACCACGATTTAACCAAAACGCCCCTTCCTCGTTTCACTCTTTGCTTCTTTCACCTTTCAAAGGAACAAATTCGGGCCTTTCAAAAAGAATGCGAGCTCTTTATTTCTCACAAAAAATATAAAAAATGTCGAACTTATTAAGTGACTTCGCCCCTTTCCTAAATTGAATTCTGGCCTTTGCAAGGAAATGTGCGATTTCAAATGCCTCGGCCCTTTTGGACTAAATGTGCGATTTTAAACTTAAATACAATTCGAACCATAATAGCCCGAACTTATTATTTCTCGCCTTTACAATGGCTCGAAATTCTCCACGGGATTATTCGGTAATTTGAAGGCATTTGAAAACATTTTAAGGATCCAACTTAGGGTTTCATCGTGCTTTCTTCGGCGTTTGGAGGCGTTTTGCTCGGCATTTTGTTGGCTTTTGAAAGGAGATTTCTATTGACGAATGGGGAAGAAAACAATGCCCAAAACCCCCGACTTTGACCATTTCGGGAAGATTTCGGGGTTTTGCCATCATTTGCAGATGTGCGACTTTCACATGGAAGACCATCTATTCCGTCCTCCCATATGACTTTTGGCGAATAAGAACTATGGTGACAATGATTTTGCCCCTTCTCTACTTCGTGATTTGATCATTCCGAATGAGAAATTCGATATTTCACCAGTGATTGCAAGGGCTTTGAAAAGTAAAATCCTCTCATTTTACCGAACTTCACCTTCGTTGTGGTTTGAATACCTATCGGGCTGAAAAAAAAGGGGGGTCCCCTGTCAAAGACGGGGTGGGGTGTGCATAACGCACAACACCAAGCATCTGCCATAATTTCACTTATGTGAAATAAATATATAATACATACTTTACGACTCCTTCATGGGAGAAATGGCCCTATGTGGCCTCTAACCTTCTAATCTGTTGTCAATATTTTTTATATTATTTTATTATTCTTTGCATCAATTCCTAACATACAACACATTTCTAGTTCTAGTTTCAAAGGCAATTCATGCTTGAATCTCAATTTTGCTAATTGTGAACTCAACTCATATTTTATGTAACAACTCTTTTAGCACTAATTAATTGTCTCCTCCTTGACTATTCTTCCAATCCCAATGCAAATTCTAGGCCTCTACAAAATATTGAATACTTTTCCATTCATCAATGCTCTTAGATATAGTAAAAATTCTCAAATGATCAATTTATTAAATGCTTTCCATCCATAGATGCTCTTAAATAAGTAAAAATTCTAAAATGAACCATTTTACTTTTTGCTTCTCATTTAATGGATCCAATTTTCTTACAATCACTTTTAATTTTTTATCAGAACTCTTCAGTTTTCACTTCTTCCTGAATTAGCTCTCTCATTTTGCTGATGTCTTAGTTGGCAATAATGGCATGCATTTTTAAAGGCTTTTGTAGTTCCAAGTTCCAACCATATAAAGGAATGGTTTGGAATCACCTTCATACCACTTGAGCACCTCATAACTGAGCATTTTGGGGAAAGGATTTGACGCATCTTCTTCCAACTATTTTAGATCGGAGGATGGGATGAAGTCTAGCTCTATGGTGCATACGGGAAGGACCCCTCATACAAGCCCTAGGAAGGATAACACACATAGGAACAATAACACTCCTTCCCCTAACAGGCAAGTTACAAAAACAAAAACAAAAAACATAACAAACTAAGGGTCAAAGAATGTGAATGACACATCCCCTTCTTGGGGCAGGCAACAACCAAACCAATAAAGCAAGAGGATAGGAATATCTTAGAAGATTATTAAAAGACACAAAATCGCTGCCAGAAGAAATTGAAAACCAGATCAAGCTTTGGCCCGCTGAGGGTGAAACCTTGGCAATTGAGTGGCACAAGAAAACAGACATGAATGAGGTGAATGAAAAGGGAAGAATAGAGCATGGGAACCATGCATCAGATAGTGGTAAGGAAAGCAATCCAAAATGCAGGGGCAAAAAGGGTAAGGAATGCCCAAGACATAGATACCGAAATTGGTAGGCAATTTGATGGTCAGTACAAAATATAGAGATGCGGATTTGAAGGAAAAGCATGTGAAGTTCAATAAAGAAAGTGACAAAAATTAGGAACACAAGATTGAAGAAGAGGAGATCGATGCAGGGCTCTCTGAGAATGAAGGACCAGATTTCTCAGGCTGGGAATGCCAAGATTCTAACTTTGAGATAGAAGGAAACTACGAAGAGGATATGGCTGACATAGTCATGGAATAAAGTATAAAGCAAACAAAATCAAAACTGAGAAAGCCTCTCATTGAAAAAAGGCAAAAAAGGGAGAGAAAATCCAATAAATCCAAGTTGGCCATTGTCGGGAATGCCAAAGGACAGAGAAAACTGATTGAAAGGAAGGAGAAGCTCCTTCTCGAGGAGCAATGAGGTTAATATCTTGGAATGCTAGGGGCATAAATGCCTCTAGCAAATGGTGTCTATTCAAATTAGAATGAACACATGGAGATTGTGGAATGGAGTATTCAAAGAGGCCATCGAAGCTTCAAGGGGCATGGGGGTCATTTGGAACCCTCTTTCAATCAATTGCAATATGATAGCAAAAAATCAAAATTGGATAGCAATTAGGTGTAAATCTCTTCATCAAACCAGAGACTTTGTAATAATCAATGTTTACAGGCCCACACCAACTATGAGTAAAAGAGAGTTGTGGCATGAATTGACTCTTTGGATGCAAGCCCAAAGGAAAGAGAAAGTTATCATAGGGGGCGACTTCAATGCTACTTTAGACAATACAGAAAAACTGGGAGGTCTTCAAAATCTATCAAGGGTCTAGCTTGATTTCCAAAAATTTGTAGGTGAAAATAACCTTTGGGATATGCAAACAATGAATGGGATCTATACATGGACCAATCGAAGAAACGATTTCACGAACATAGCAGAAAGGTTGGATCGCTTCTTGTATGGGGATTGGCAGAAGGCAACATATTACTATGATGCCACAATTCTTCTTTTTTCAGGGTCAGACCACTTCCTAGTTTAGTTGACAATCAACTTAGATGATCAGAAAGGAGGCTCCCCCTTTCGCTTCAAAAATATGTGGTTGAGAGACCAAAAACTGGCAGATCTAATGAAAACTTGGTGGTATGGAATAAAAATGGAAAATCGCTCCAATTTGTTCATCTTCAACAAAAAGTTGTCCCACATAAAAAGCAGACTAGAGGAAGGGAATCGGAATCATTTCAAGAACATTTTTGAGGAAAGGGTTAGGGTGGAAATAGAGTTTTAAAAAATTGAATAGTTTAGTCATCGAGAGAGGCATGCAATTGGCAAAATTTGAGAAAGAAAAAAAGCTAAAGGAGAAATTGGCTAAGTTAATGGCGGATAGTATTTTGCTGAATGTCAAAAGGGAAGAAGGTTTCCCACAAGTCACAACCGGAAATAGGTTAACACAACATATATGTGAGAGAAAGCCACAAAACATATACTTCCAATGAAGGTAAGAAAACATAAGTTGAAGGAAGGCAAGAATGATAATTTCAATTCACTCTCAGGCCAATGGCCAAACGTATAGTTGTAGAAATGCAAAAAAACATACAAATCTTCAAGAGAAGTGAAAGAGCAAAGATTAGCTCAAACCAGCAGGGAGAGAACCCTTTCCAATGAGGCTTAACAGCCTATTTATAGAAAACTAGTAGTAGATGAGAGACCAATGGTCAAGGAGACGAAGCCTTGACCCTGCCATGCATGGAGGAATGTCAGTCAAGAAGGGCAAGGAGGTGCATAGACCTGACATGGTGTGTATGCAAGCAACCTAGCCATACCCTGACAAGGCAATCCCAAGAAGAAAAGTACTTCTAGAGGGTGGATTGTCTGACATTCCAAATTCAGAGCATCCAGTTCTGACATGAAGGCCATCAAGTAACCATAAATAAGCATGGCCTTGGACTCCACTTGATGGCAATCCTTCAAAAATCATTAAATGCAGCCTTGTAGCTCCATGAATGAAAGTAGACAAATCGCGGGAGTTGGTGGAGCATTAAGAGCCTTGAGTGTTGATCACACCATCTGGAAGTGTAGATATCACTGGAGGTCAGACGTCTGACCCTATTGCAATGGGAGAGGAAACGAGAACCCCGGAATTTCGGGATTCCGAGTTCAAATAAGGGAAAGAGGCTTGAAAATTAGGAATTTCGGAATTTCAGGATTCCAAGATTCCAAGATTCTAGGTTCAAGGAAGGGAAAAGGGCTTGAGAACTAGAAATTTTGGGATTTCGGGTCCAAGGGAAAAAGGCTTGAGAGCTAGTAATTTTGGGATTTCGGGTTCAAGGGAAAAAGGCTTGAGAGCTAGTAATTTCGGGATTTCGGGTTCAAGTAAGGGAAAAGGGCTTGAGAACAGGGAATTTCTAGATTCCACGATTCTAGGTTCAAAGAAGGGAAAAGGGGTTTGAAAACTAGCAATTTCGAGATTCTGGTATTACGGGTTCAAGGAAGGCAAAAGGGTTTGAGAACTGGGAATTTTGGGATTCTGGGTTCAAGGGAAAAGGGTTTGAGAATTGGGAATTTCGAGATTCTGAGTTCAAGGAAGGGAAAAGGGCTTGAGAACTGAGATTTTCGAGATTCTAGGTTCAAGGAAGGGAAAAGAGTTAGAGAATTGAGAATTTCAGGACTCTGGGATTCCGGATTCAAGGAAAGGAAAAGGGTTTGAGAATTTGGAATTTCGAGAACATGAGATTTCGGGTTCAAGGAAGGGAAAAGGGCTCGAAACTTTCGCCTTCCGAGAGGACGACACTTAACATTTCATTATTCCATTGGTTTTGTCCTTGATCAACTAGGGCAGTGTTGGTCCATAGAACGTATCTCTAATTAGTTCTCACTGATGGACCAAGGATGTCATAAAATGACAACAGGTATGATGAACAGGTGGATGTATGCGTGGGAAAGGATGTATGGTGGATTGCTTGCCCTACCCAAGTACTAATAACGGGGAGGACACAGTGGAGAGAGTGGCATATGAGTGAAGTAACACTTGCAAAGTTGCATGGACAAGGGAGATCATTGGGGTGTGTGGGTGGGAGGGTTCAAAAGGGTTTTGCGATGATGTGAAGATGACTTGGCGCAGGGACCCACTAGGTCATCGTAAAATGATCGAAAAAAAGATCAAACTAAGGAGAAAAAATAAAACATTTTTTGTGATTTTCTTACTCCTGTGATGGCGGCATGCCTTGATTGCCTAGGGAATGTATTAGAATACAGAGAACGTGTGGTGATCTAATGTATTGAAAAATGGCATATCGCACTATTGGGATAGGCAAACAAAATTGGCAAATATCCCATAATAAATGAGTATGATTTGGAGGACAAAGAGAGGCAGCAAAAACATAATTGCTAAATTCATGCCAAGGAATAATTATGGGTGATGGGCGGCTATTTAGGAGAAGGGCTAGGTGGAAGAACTCCATAGCAAAGAAACGGGACTCGGACTCGGCTCAGACTCGGCAAGGCCGAATCGGACTCGGACTCGGGACTCGGAGTCAGACTCGGCTTCAAACTCGGCTGGACTCGAGAAAGTGAAAAACTCAAGAAATTTAGAGATTTTTAAAGATTTAAAACTTGTTTTAAGCACCCTTTATTGAATACACCTTAAAGACACAATAACATCATCAAAGTCGGCTCATTTGATTACATACACAAGTATACATCAATCACATAAGCATAAACGCAAATTGTAGCTGAAGGAAATAACAAACATAGATATATAAATATTGTCAAATGTATACAATATTACAAAACTCATGGAATAAAAAATCCATGTCATCATATGATCATCATCAAATGTTTCATACAAATACCAAAGGTAAATACAACTACAAGCCTATGGCTCAGAGGAGCCTGCACAGCAGCACCCTCCGGCCCCGGCCCCGGCCCCCTGTGAAGGCGTCTAAGGTAGGTCCTGGATGATTCGACAGCCATAGCCGCTCCCCGTGACACCATGCCATGCTCACCAACATCAGGAACATCTGTGTCACTATCTGCCTCTGAATCTCCTGTCTGTGCTCGTGCTCTCCGCTCCTCCTCTGCCATGGCTACAGTCTCAGCCTCTATATCTACCTAGTCGATCCAATCAATGTCAGACTCGGAGGTTAAATTTTCCCTACTTCTATCGATGCAGTTTCCCACCATATTTTTCGACGGGGGTTTGGGGCCAGCGCCCCCAAGGTGGGGTCAAGGGGCATCGCCCCTTGCGGGGTCAAGGGGCAGTGCCCTGCGAGGCCCAAAAAACTCATTATTTAATAAAGGAGTCGGGTGTTATTTTTCTATTGGCTGACATGTTGTAACCCTAATTTTTCTCACTCTCAGGCGTAGGTTGTAGTGAACAAAGACGAGACCATTCATTTTTAAAATGTTTTTTTTTGTCATTTTACTTAACCCAGGCAGTAGCTGAGTTTGGGGCTCGGGACTCGCCTGGCGATTTGCTCACCAGACTCGAACGAGTTCGAGTCGGAGTCCCAAAGGCTCGGCGAGCATGACTCGGACTCGGACTCGCCGAGTTTAGGCAATTCATGGCGATTCCCATTTCTTTGCTCCATAGTATCCCATCAAATTTGGAGCTTGGTTGAGTTGTGGTGAGTTACAGAAGATGGATATGCCCTTCTGTTGGAGACCTCAAAGCAACAAATGGCTTTCTTGGGAGAGATTTTGGACAAAAGGTTAATCTCTGTAATGGAGACCAATCAACCCCCTTGTCCTGCACGCAATGAAGAAGATTCTAGGGGATGAATTTTTGAAAGTGTATCATCGTTATAGGGTCAATGTGGACATCCCAACCATGTTCTTGGCAATGTTAGTTTACATGGGTGTTAGCAAGCAAAGGACGAAGAAGGTGTGCCAAAAGATCTTTAGGCACGCCTTCTTGGCGGAGATAGATGCAGTCTTGGACAACATTGACGAGAATTTCCCCATTGCGTTGGCGTAGAACTATTACATGGCACTGGGCAGAGGTTCAGAAGTATTTTATTGTTCAAATCTTGGAACTAGAGAGGTTGAAGCTATGCTGGTCGAAGAAGGACCGAAACATTGCCTTTGTTCTGAGAATAATGGGCATTGAGGCAGGCCTTGAGGAAGGCAGGTTTGGAAACTATGTCCTGTAGGGAGGACTTATTGGTCGTAGGGATATTGGCATTAATGAGATGAGCAATGAGGATGGGGAGAATGACTCGGGTTTGAACCTGGGGGAAGAATAGATTCCAAATGATGCCAGAGATGTTGAGGAAATCATTGTTGGTCAGACTCATGCTTTGTGTGGTCTAGAATGTCATGTAGTTGCTAGAGCATTGGCGGTGCACAAGGTGCAAGCAAAGGTCGAGATGGAAGTCTAATGAGGACTAGGGTTGGCTTTTGCTTTCAAGCAATCTTCGGTTGTGTTCTCCTTCTATGTGTTCATGTCGGGTCTAATGGGATGTAAGCCCAATTTTGTAATGTTTCTTTTTTGGTGCATAACGGTTATTAGGTTCAAATGGTTATGCCCAGTTTTGTTACTATATGGGCATCATCAAGCATAGGTAGTTAAGGAATGTGCAGTTTAATGATAGTAGATGTGTTTGCATGCAGATAGGTGATGGTGAAGGTATATGTGGGATGTAGTGGAATATCCCTATGCAAGTAAGCACAATGTAAAAAAAATTATTAATACAAGGGTGCTGCCCCTTAGCAGCTTTTTATCGATCAAAAAAAAACTTAATGTTTTTATAATTCATTTTTATATACTTTTTATTCTTTAATAATTGACATTAGATATCTATAATAATATTTTTCACATTCATACATTATTAGATTTTTTTTTACAACTTAATCTCTATGCTTATGTTTATGCTTTTTTTGTTGCTATTGACATTGTAGGTTGATAAATCATCACAATGGCATCCAAATCAGCATCAAGTGCAAGTGCAAGTCAACATGTTGGTAGTTGCGACCCCACTTGGAAACATGGCATAGTGGGATGGATACTAGGGACTATTATTTGTACTTGGTGCACAAAGAAGCGTGGTGGAGGCATCAATCGCCGCAAACACCATCTTGCAGGCATTCCTTGTTGTGATGTCAGGCCATGTACAAAATATCTTGAAGAGGTCAAACAAGAAATGATAGCCCTCCTTGCAGCACTAGATGAAAAGAAATTGGAGAGGGCAAGGCAAAAAGAAGCCATTGTGCCTAACTTGCAATGTCAAAGTTGCCTGGATATGAAATTTATGATGATTTTCGAATACAATCATCATAAATTCATAGTACATCTTACTTATTAGTTAGTGGCCAGCTATTGTATCTAGTTCCACTGTCTGGCTTCGTATAATGATGCCATTTTGTAACCACCATATGTAATGAACAATCAAATTTAATAGAAAACACTTCTTTATGGTTTCTAGACTCATTTGATACATTTTTTAATTGAATTTTACAAAAAAAATATGTTTAATAAGAAATTTTAGTACTCTTTGAGTTGCCAAGTTTTCGCTGAGTTTTTGTCGAGTCAAATATTTGGGCTTGTCGAGTACTCTCCAGTCCAAGTATGTGATCTATGTTACAAACAGCAAGGCATAATGACTTAATCTGTTCATCATCCATTTGCATAGTTCTACTCCAGTCATGCAACAAGATCTAGAAATGCATAAATAATTAAATCAACACTACAACATAAAATTTTCAAAGCACCCCTATTCAATATAAGAATATTAATAATTACATCAACACTACACAAAACTTTTCAAAGCATCCCCAATTAATATGAGAATATCATCATTCATACTTCCATTTCAATTAGAAAAATAAAGGGGCATGATACATGTGCATCTTTAAGCAATGGCTTGAGCTATAAAATCCACCATCTTTCCATAGCAAGCAAAGGTAAGTGTTTTTGTTTAACCTCCAGCCACCAACACTGAGTGCCGAGGTCCATAAAAGGTCACGAGGATATCGTCTAATCACTATTGAATCTTTTCTTGCTTACAAAATTTTCCAATCACCCCACGGTTCATATTTTCACACCCAATCCATATTCCTCCTTTTTTTGTAGTTGATGGAAGTGAAGTAAGGCCTCAAAGGAAGGGGATAGACATGCAAACACAAGCATAAACAGATATTTGTACAAATAACATACAAGAGAAGCTTTCCAAAAAAAAACCTGATAAGAAGCTTTCAAGATGACAATAAGTGAAGCAACCCAATAAAGCCCACTACACAGCTTTTGTAAGATTTCAGATAATTGCATGAAATCTCCACCCAAGAACAAATGACTAGAAGCTATTCACAAATAATCTTTTTGCTCAAAGAGCTAACATAGACTAAAATTGTGACATGTTGTAAAGACCCTTTTTTATATTTTTTGTAGTGTTATATTATTTTTTATTTTCTAATATTTAAATATCAAAACTATACTCAAATGATAAGCTCTTATTGAAGAATAATAGAAAAACAATAAACCCTACAAATGCTGATGCAATAGTGTTCAAATTCAAACTGTGCAATGCTGGAAACCTTTATTCAATTAAGCCACCCAAAAGAATGCAAGAATAATATGCTTCTGCAGAAATCAATTTGTACCTAGAACAGTATCCACAATAAACAAAGTAATAATTTGATTGCTGTATTTGAGGAACCCAAAGGGATATGGCAGCTTACATATGATATAATGCACAAGATATTGGCAAAGCGGCTCAAACAAGATCAATAAACTTTACTTTTTGTGATAGGTGGCATCATTGTTGGTCGACTAGGCAAGTACTCACTAGGTTGGCATCATTGTTGGTGTGCAACAAGAAGTTTTATGTTGGCCCCAGATCCCCATGAGCAGTGCTGCCCCTTGACGCCATTGGGGGAGTTATTCACAAACTCTCACAAGTGGCAATTCAATTCTTCAACACTTCCTGACTAAATATACCAAGATCCTAAATCATTCTAGGGACTGTTCATAATACCTCATGTGATGCAGAGAGTTCCTTTGACTATATAATTGTTGTTGAGCTCTTTTTATGCGGTTCCACTATAGCTTTGTCTAACTTAGTTTCAAATAGCTTTGCTTGCCAATCCCTACTCCATTGCAAAGCTCTCATAGATATATTAGTCATGCCCATTGCATTATTCATCATGCTTCTACAACATCTAGCTTTTCTCACAGCTATACTTTGCAAAGAATGAGCTCACCATTTACCTTCCACTGTGCTATTTTGATATAACTACAAGATGAAAAGTCTACACCATAATAACTTTATCACAGTGCTTATAAACCTTTCCTTTTTATCATGTTCAATATCAATGAGGCCTTTGACTTGATGAGTTGCCTAGAAAATTTGAAAATTAAGCAATATTTTTTCATCTCCACATGTCACAAAGACCACACCTTTTTTTGCCATAAACCTTTTTTTGCCATAGGTTTCAACATGATTTACGTTACAATTACTGGACATATTTCTGTTTGGTGAAAGACAAGTTGAGCTCACATGACAATCATTTTTGCAATTAAAGCATGCATTCAAGCTTCTCAAACTACTAACCTTGATCTTTTACAGCAATACATGTAGAGGAACTAAAAATGAATTGAGAAGACTTGCATCATTTTTCAAAGAAATTTAAATTCTAGCATTCATGAGGGAGAGATGCTCTTGTATCCTTCATTTTATAATTTTGCCCTCAAGTTTAAGAATTTGGGGCAACAAAAACCACAAAGATGGAGGAACTTAACACAATTCAACACATTTTGGTGAAAATTTTAAAACTACATCATTTGGATTTACATTTGGGTCCCATGTAATGGCCCAAAAGAGATATTTTCCAACATTCCAAAAACCCTTATTAAGATTCCTTTTTTGGATCCATTGTTCTTAAGACAAAAAAAAAAGATCTTTCTATAACTTTCAACTAAATGTTACATAAAGAACCAATTTCTTGCCCCAAACAAAAGATAACCAACTATCAATGAATTTCTGCAAAGGGAAAGCATCAGAACTCAAGTAGACAAAAAAAATACAGACAAATCTAAGTCTAAGCTCCTCTTTTTCCACAATACCAGCCATTTCCTCATTTGGAACAAGGGAAAGAATAATCCCATGCTCACCTTCATCAACATCATTTTTGCCTTGTGTTTGAATGGTTCTTACATCCTCCACCAAAACTTTGCACCTTCACCAAATGGCCTGTCACCTGAAAGAAGAACATCCTTGCACAATTTACCACCATCAACCTCGCCATTATTCTCATTCTCATTGTCTCTCATACCATTGCATCCAAATGCCACCAAACTGAATCCCCACGACTCCGTATAAAATTCAGGGGCTTAGTTGATTAAAGACAGTTTGACAATTATATAGGAAAAATCTTTCCAATATTAAAAAAGATCAGCCTGCCAAAAACATAACCAACAAATACAAAAACTAAAATATTACAAAAGGACCAAAGACATCAACTAAACAAGATGACCAAGGAGACCAAACAAAAACAATAGAGAGAGCTCAACAAGGATGATAATGGAGGAAAAGACAGAATTATCCATCACTCGCGCCAGTTTAATAACTTCAGCTGGAGCTTTATGTCACTTAAGCCACGTTTTGCCAGAGGGCAGAAAAGTTTAGTGGCTTAGCCAGTCCAAAAGTGTGCCTAGTTTATATGAAGCAGAACATTAACCCACTTATACCAAGTTTTCAAATGATGGGCAGAAATCTTGATCAGCTAAACCACTTTTTTCAAGCTTGGCAGAGATATAT
This sequence comes from Cryptomeria japonica, assembly GCF_030272615.1. Lineage (NCBI taxonomy): Eukaryota > Viridiplantae > Streptophyta > Pinopsida > Cupressales > Cupressaceae > Cryptomeria > Cryptomeria japonica. The sequence continues at coordinate 554,970,336 of NC_081407.1, read as the reverse complement.
GATGGTTAGACCACTTCAAAAGTGCAACATCTTTCTATCGCATGTTGGGCAGAAGATATGGGTGGTCGAGCCATAGAAAAAGTGTAACTATATCAACTTGGGTGAAGATTTACATTACTTGAGCCATTTTTTATAAGTTTGGGTGGAAGCCTGACTTGGTTGAGCCATCAACAATGAATGCCCAAGTGGAAATATTGTTCACTATGGCCACCTTTTGCTTGATGTTGTCAACTTTCACAAAACATTTGATATGTATTATTTATATCTGCTGTTTCTTTTTTTCATGATTAACATATTCTTAAGAGCAGCATGTTCCATTGGCTACAAGTGCATATTTGTAATTTGCTACTCTAATTGAACTTGCTTTTCCTCAATTTTGGGACTAATATCTTTTCCCTGCAACTTCTGCAACTAATGTTTTACACTTCTATAACATACAGCTTCACAAAACCTATAGTTTTAAGAAAGTTTAATTATCCTATATTTCTTCACTACCATCAAGCTCGTATCTCTTCAATATTTAGTGCATTTCCATCTTTTTTATTGAAACCTCCTTATGAATGGGAATTACAAACCTCAGTTACATCTCTGACGAATCTAAAATATATTCTGTTCTCTTGAAAACAATATTTTTTTCAGTTTCATCTTATTGACCAATGGCTAACTCTCTTCATGTTCTTTATAAACAAACTTGCAAATGAGGTCTAAAATATAGACAAGAATGATGCCACTTATAAAGGTTTAGAAATCATCTTTTGGTCACTCATAGGATGGTAGTTGCTCAGTCATAAAATGGTAGTATGGATGAAATAGCCCATATTTGAACACAAGTGTGCAATCCCTTTCACAATATAATCCCACTCTGAAGAACAATGAAGATTCAATCCATGGATTCATTTTCCACTCTACCAGGAAACAGGGCATTTGTCACTTTGATCTATGGATATATCTCAACAGATGGCATAGAAGACCATTGCTGCATTTATCCATTTCAGAAGTTTGTTTCATGTCTGACAGATTCTGAAGTGAACTTCTAATTTAAAAACCTCAATTCTCCTTTAATTACAAATGTGCATTTGCAGTTGCGTCAGCAAACTATGAATTTTTCAATGTGAGAAATAGCTAAGTCACCATTTTCATATGTGAATGAGTGGAAGAACGGCACAAACAATCCTGCAGCTTGAATCTGTAAGAAAAACTGTGGCATTTCCTCTCAAATTATTTACAAGGTGATTTGATAATGTAATTCCTTCACTTAAATTTATCCATACAAAACAAGCAGAGTCACTTAGATAACTTACAATCTACTTGACGCCAGGCAAGATAATCTCGGAGAATTGAACTTGAAGGATAACACACAACTCGTCCATCAAAAGAAGGTGGATACTGCAGCTCCTTGTGTGGGAAAAACTTGGACCATTTCATAACATATGTAGAGGAAAAGAATGAGACAGTAAGTGATACTATCTTACTGCAAAGTTACAACGACAGTACACTGTAAATAAAGCCTCTCTGAAAGAAATATTACAGACAACAAGTTGAGTTGCTCACAAATTCATTTTCCCCTAGAACTGAAGAATAACATGTACAGAACTTCAATTTTAATTTAATAGCATAGACTCTGGGAACAGCCCTAATAGAAGCCTTAATATTTTGCATTAATAAAAGTAAGATGAGACAAATTCAAGCAATGTAAGTTGAAAGTAATTTTGCAAGAACCTGGCACGTCTTTGATAAAAGGTACTTGTCCTCTTTAAAACAAAGCTGCAGCATATTGCATCAATAAAATTGTTAGGATGGCATGTTGTCCATAGCTTTTAAGCTTGTCACAAATACACATTTCACTTTTTTAGTAATTTATAGTATACCTATACTCATCACTCACACCATATGCAAATACCATATCTGGAAATTCCATGAGCATATCTACTGCACATTCATTCATTAGCCGCAAAGCACACTCATCATTAGGTTTCTCAAAATCATGAGCTTGAGAAAACCTGTCATATAGAGAACACTAAATCAAACACGTGATTTTACTTTATAATTAATTCAATTACCACAATATCGTGAACTTGAAAAGACCTGTCCTATAGAGAACACTAAATCAAACGCATGATTTTCCTTTATAATTAATTTCAATTACCACCAAATCATGAACTTGAGAAAACCTATCATATAGAGAACACTAAATCAAACGCATGATTTTACTTTAAAATTAATTCAATTACCACAAACTCTAAACAAAAATTCCATCAAAGTAGATTAAACGCATCTAATAAAAAGTAAGATTCAAACAAATTTAAGGGAAAGTGTTTATTGAAAAATGACACATTTCACAAAAATGGACTATACATGACAACAATACATGACAACAATGCTCAACAATCGTAGCCTCAATTTGTGCACTAGCTGCATTCATGGTGTCTACTTATAAAATATTACTGTCTTGGTTTATTTTTAATAATTTTAGGGGTCAAGCCAATTACAATATTGTTTACAAGCATATGCAAAGTTGTAAAAAGTAAAAACACATAATGCCAACTAGTTAGAAACAAGTTCTGGTGCATAGAGACCAACCATTGTTTAAGCCATCACAATCACCTTAGTTTAAGATTTGTATTAGGAAAACGAGGAACCATTGTAGCATATAAAAAAATCGACACATACATCTCTTTGAAATGTGTTAGTGTTATTTAAAAGGTGTCCCTCTTCTACAAGATAGCTCCTAGTGGTAGTTACAAACTAGTTCTATATAACAACCCATGCCACATGTATAAAAACATTGATGGAATTAATGAAAATAACTAGTCTCCTCTCTATTTATTTTTAACAGAGTACCAGTCGATGCTGTTGAATCCTTTATTTTCCTTTAATGGACGCATGCAATTATTTATTGGATGCTAACTCTGCTGCCTAAAAGAGATATTGAATAGATATATTGGATTTCCTTGCAGCAGTTTTGTTGGATTATACAATTAATCTCTTTTCCTCGTCTAGTTGTAGTGTAAAACAGAAATGTCACTTTATTTTCATCTGCTAAGAACTATACCGAGTAAAGTCTCAAATGACTTTCTCTTTGAAGGTTAAGTATACTCTATCCCAATTATTACAGACCTTGGGCCCATTCTGGGGGTTCTAACTCTTTTGTAGACAAATACTAGAGTTATAAGGAAACTTGTTCTCTATCCCATGGTATTTGTCTTCCATGTCAAAAATGTGTACTTGTCAAACATTGTATGTTTGATATCTCCAGACATCAGGAGACTTCAGATGACATATCCTCTCATCTACTGGAAATGTCCCTCAAATATCAGGGAACTTCCTAAAGAAGTAGCCTGAATTTGTCAGAAAAATCACATGTATTGCTAGTTGCTACTCAAAATGAAAAGAACTAGAAAAATTACAGATAGGTGTTTATTTTTCTAATTTTTGCAGTAAAAGTTATGGAATGTTTCCTAGCAGAGGATTTTCCTAACAAACACCAAAGTAGTGTTAATGAGAAAAGAAAACAATAAGGTTAAGATATCTGTGTATAGAAGCTTTATCAATTGCCGGAAATGGAAAAGAAGGGTACTGCATATTGGTAGGTAGTGCTAAAAAAACTTTAGAATTGCCTAATCACTATTAGCATTTTTCTGTAACCAACAAAAACGCTTGGAATGAATTTTCTATGGTCATTAGCTTCTTGAAAATGGCCTTCAATAATATCCAACCATTGCTGACAGTGTAAGTCAGGTAGGACTGTGACATACAATTTATGTCTAAGAGCTATAAAAACTTTTTGAATTTCCAGGTATATGATCTTTAGGTTATGGAATAGAGCTATTTCTCCCAGGATCTTACGGAGATTAAGGGTTTCTGATTTGACCTTATTTGAGAGCTCTTGAATCAACCTGTTTTCTGAGATTTGCTAACTTTACATACAGTATACTTCAATAGTGATAGGTATTGTTTTCTATGTTAAATTATTTTTTTAAATGATTAACTTTTCATGTATATATATCCTCTAATATATATATATATATATATATATATATATATATATATATATGTCATGAAAGACATTATGGTTTTGGAAAGTTCAGATACCTAGGAACTTTAATAGGTCCAAGATTAATAACCTTATCTAACAAGAACCTGCATGAATTAGTCACCTGCAACACACAACCCACAAATCACCCAATGACTACACCACACCAAATAGGGTAGTTTCCACCTTTCTTCACGCTCCATCATCTAATCCTCCCACTATGGATACAACCAAAATCCATTGGCATTCACGATCATTTCCCATCTAACCCAAAACATAGCATCTCACATCATATTCTAACTTCATCTAACCCCATTCACCCTAAAGCACAGTCCAATTTAACCAACCAAAACACTCCTCCATCTAATCCACCCCAAACAACATTTCCATCCATGTCACAATCAATTCAATAAGTATCTCCAAGGATGAAACCCCTTTGCTTTCTTGAGGGAAATCTCATTAAAGTTTGTACTATGCACTTCAAAAATTTGTTAGATTTTTAGTATAGATTCTAAAATTTGTGATTCCAAGATTGTGTTGTAAATCACTCTTTGTGAGAGCTTTATATTGATGTTTTTAAAAAAACATATATCATCTTGGAATCATATTCCATAATAAAAATTGGCCCTCAAAGAGGTTACTTTATCAAAACATTTCATGATTCTTGTTATCAATATAATGTTCTCACAAAAGAGTGATTTACGAGGGACAATCCAGATGGGATAAAGTGGTAAAGATTGAAATAAACTATTAACTATTTTATGCTAATTTGGGGAAAACTGGCACTCACCCGGCACCCCTACCATCTCCTGTACTCATGCCCTTCTCTGTTTACTTGTAGTCTAGTAACATAAAGCAAACTTTTAAGTTTTTCTTCCATCAAAGTTAAGGAATCCATGAGAATTGTATCACTTTTCTAGTGATCTGGGAACCATTCATTTATTCTGGATTCAACTGGAAATTTCTACCGAGCACATGATTCATGGAGATGGAAATTTATAATACTAAAAAAATATTTTGCATGACAAAGTTGCCCATCTCAAATGGGGATGAATCTTCTTTGTTCTTCCTTCTCTTATTCCTTGTTTTGTACCCTATTCTATTGGACACAGGTAGACAATTTATGGGTACAAAAACAAAGAATAACATTTCTTAAAATTCTCATTAGGGATGAAATGCTTGCAATGTATTTTATTTGAGCAAAAAAATGTGAGTGTAATCCGGATCTTTCCCTCCCATATAACAATTCATTGCATTCCACCAACAGATACAGGAACTAATGGAACTAATGGATAACCATTCACAGCAGACAGATGAAATCCAAGAATTGATAATCCTGAGTGTTTAATAACACTGAGAAAAAATACAAGCAGAAAGTACCCAAAAATTAAAACTGATTACTCGTGTAGCAGATGTGGATGAAAGAAGTCGGAAAGAAAAACACAATTGAAGAGTAGCAGTACATTTAATTATTTGCAAAACTTTGTGAGTGCTCGCAAGCCAAACTAGCAGCAAGTAATGAGCTAAACAACTCGTCATCAGGTTTTGAAATATTCACAGCGGTTTTTGATGATTTAGTGGTTTTTGCATTAAAAATCATCAAAAACTCACAAAAACTTGCAATTTTTGCACGAAACCCATCAAAACCTTACTTTACCAAAATCAATATAATAACTTTTTTTCCGCCAAAATTATAAAAAAAATGTGATTTCAAGCATTTTGAGATGGGATTGTGGATGACTATGGCAACTTAGGGCATCCAACTAGAAGCACCATAATAGAGGCTTTTTTATCATTTTATTTGCTTGGTTCTTATATGAATATGGTAAGCCAATCTACAAGCACTAACAATTGATTTGTTAGTGCTTGTAGATCAGCTTACAATTATATTTTGATGAATAGTGATCATTATTATTATTGTTACTAGATTCATGCCTATACTTTGTTTATGATAGATTGATGCTTGATATTCATTAGAAGGATGAACATCAATATTTCTCGCATGAAATTAATTCTGTTACTTTGCATTTGATGATTGATATTCATTGGAAGGATGGACAGCAATATTTCTCATATGACATAATGATACTCTGTATTCGATGATTGATATCCATTGAAAACTTGGAAGGATGAACCAGTGTTTTAAGACTCGTGGACTCGCCACGGACTCACGAATCCATGGGAGCCACGAATCGACTCGCCAAGGACTCGCGAGGCAAGTCCTAGCAAGTCCATGTGAAAGACTCACGAGTCTTTTGCAAGGACTCGTACGAGTCTTTTGCACGGACTCGCGAGTCTTTCAGATGGACTCGCCAGGACCCAGAAAAAATGTCATGCAAGCTTCAAAAGTGAGTTTTTTTTATTTTTTTGCCCTCATTTGGCATTCTTGCTTGGTTATGACAGGTTTGTAGGGTGTGAAGGAGGAGAAATACAAAGAGGAAGATTTGGAGTTGGACATATCATTATATGTAATTTTGTAAACATTTATAAACTTATGCTGCTATTATACATTTTAGAGTTGAAAGTTGAAACTGTTGAAAAAATAGCTAGTTTGGATCAAATATGAGTATTACTTGTATTGGGCTGGACCCAAATGCATTATGTAACTTGTAATTTGGTCTGGCCGTATAATGGGCAATGTAACTTGTGAATAGGGCTAACCCTATAATGACTAATGTAACTTGTAAATGAGTCTAACCCTATAATGGGCAATGTAACTTGTGAATAGGGCTAACCCTATAATGACTAATGTAACTTGTAAATGAGTCTAACCCTAGAATGGGCATTGTAACTTGTAAATGGAAATAGGGCAGACCCTATCACATGTAACTCGGAATTTATATTGGTCCGACCCTATAGTTGTAAATTGTAATTTTGGGCGCCAAAATTATGAATGTATACAAGGCCGATCTAAGTCAATCTAGGCAGACAAGTCACCTATATATACAGATCATTCTTACATCAAATGGACACACTGATCCAGCGAATTGTCTCCACTATTCTGCAAATTATCTCTGCACATATTCAAGCGAATTCCTTCAGCAAAGCAGCGAATTTATACCTTCAGCAAGTGACCTGATCCAAGGGGCAGCGAACTCACTTTCAGGGACAGCGAAGGTGCTTTTGGGGCAGCAAATCATCTTCTCAGTCAGCGCGCTGTCAAGTGGATGATTCATACCAGCAGATTGCTTTACCTGATTAGCTAACCATATACAGCAAGGATATTCAGATAAGTTTGCCCTAGCACTGTCATACTGCTGTATGCCCGAGTCTGGATTATACTGTGCTGATATATTGCTTCAAGTGTTGAAGCAAAACTTGTAAGAATCATACTGATTTGGTCTAATACAATCTGAGATTTTGATTGCTGGGTTTTTCACCTCCAAGAGGGAGGTTTTCCCAGGGTACCCTTGTGTTCTGTGTGTTCTTTGTGTTGATTTTCTGTCATTGCTATCTAAATTTAACAGTCTGACTCCAAAATTAACAGAAACTATGAATATCAATGATGAAATTTCAAATATTGCGTGTTTGTAGATTATATGACGTGTAATGTTTCAATTATGGCTCTTATGTTCTCTAAATGCATAAATTTCTTTATGTTTTTTTTGTAAAAATACGGGTTGTTTTTTTGCCGAGTCTTTCGCGAGTCTTTCGCGAGTCAGAGTCCGAGTCCAAATTTTTGGTTTGCCGAATCCGTGGCGAGTCCGAGTTTTAAAACTTTGGGATGAACAAAAACATTTCTCATATGTCATTTATTATGATACTCTGCGTTTGATGGTTGATATTCATTGGAAGGATAAACATCAATATTACTCATATGGCATTTACTAAGAGTCTATGATGATAGCAGCGACTCCTCTGCATTGATTAAAACTTCCAAAATTTGGATAGGAGTTACTTAAAGAATGTCATATCATTAACAAACTGCCAGACTCCACTGAGTGTTTGGTTCTATCTTTCAGGTCTATTCTTTTTGAGAAATATTGTTGTTCATCCTTCCAATCAAATTGTATTTGCTTGAGCCTAGGAAATTTTAATTGTAGTGGCTGAAGAGCACAGGATTATACTGAAGAGGGGGTGAATCAGTATATTATAATTTTTACCAATTTAAACTTTATCGATCACAACAGCATTATCTACTAAATTTCAACAATCATGCAAATAAGAACACAACAATACAATGTTTACATGGAAACCCTAATGGGAAAAACCATGACAAATTAATGCTTTTTATTTAATTCTTCTTTTACAATGTTTCTAGGCACCAACCCTCGACTTAGTTTGTGAGCACTAACCCCCACTGCTAAGCAACGACTTAGCGAGAGACGCCAATTTCTCCTTTAGGAAGCACCACATTCCAAATTACGGTTTCATCTTCAATGTGTTGCTTCTTCAACGGATGATGGACGACTTATATTGCTACCTCAAAAATCTCTTTCAATATGATATACTCTGCCTTCAACTCTTCTCACAAGTCTGACTACATTATGCATAATCTTCTTTCACAAGACAATCATAAATATCTCTTTGTCTTCCTTCAAAATCTGCTCTATTATCCTTTATACATAGGCTGCATATATTCTTCAATATGAATCTAAAACACACTTCATATTTCTGCCCCTTCTCTTCCTTTATATCTGCTTTAAACTCAAAAATAAATCATTAATTTCCTGTACTGATCTGAATGTGTAGATATACTATTTCTTTTTTTTTCTTCACACACCACATTTCATCCACACTTCTCAATATGATTTTATCTCTTCACTTCTCCATAATCTTATCTGCTGCTCGTGTCTTTCTCGTAAATCTTTTTCTCACACTTGTTACACACTCCAGACTACTTCTCCATTTCTAATCTTCATATATATGCCTTTACTTCCAAGAGTCTAACTCTTTGGATTGAAGAGACATGTCTTCCCATTAACATTCCCTTTCGAATCAAATTAATATCTTCCTTGTCAATCGCACCCTTTCTTTTTATGAATTGCTGACTTCATGACCTTTTATTAAACAAAATGCTGCTTTGATCACTCATTAATCATGCCTTATCAAGTTGGTTCTTTAATTAATAAAGGATCTCTGCCAATAATCTAATATAGGTTTGGGTGGCATAGGCTACATTCTCAAGGATAAGCATGGTAAGCTGAAAATGGAGGGGGCAAAGCATCTTGGAATTAAGTCTAACAATAAGGAGGAATGGGTGGCTATTGTGGCAGGTTTAAAGGCAACCTTGGTAAATGGATATTGACAGATAGAAATAGAAGGAGACTTCTGAATTGTGATCCAAGCAATCAATAAGAGATACTGACTTTCAAACTAAAATTTTCTCATATATATATATATATATAGAGAGAGAGAGAGAGAGAGAGAGAGAGAAATGTGGCAGCCAACTTCTTAGCGAATTATGGGGTCACTTTACAAGACTGTGCTTCAGTGGGAAGCAATGGTTTCATGATCAGGGTAAGCTGCATGACCTCATAACATTGGATCACTATATGGGCTGAATCAAGACAGTAGGTGGCTTTAAAGAATTTGATAAAGGTGGTAGATGGTAAATCCAACAATTGGTTCTGGCCTGTTGTTCAAGCTTCTGAGTGTTGGGTGTTGTGTATTTATAATTGCTGCAATTGTATAGGATTATGGTATTGTCATGGTAGGGACCAAAAGCATCAAGGTAGTGTCTCCGATTACATGTTAAAGAAAAAAAATTGATGGCAATTTGAAGGGGATGCTAGAGGTAGTCAAAGCGTTTGAGGATCATTGATTGCACAACACAAGAGTGGTAAGAACGAGTGAATCCACTTAAGATGATTTTTTTCATTTTTGCTCAAGCTAAAGGGTATGGTGCGAGATGCAAGGTCAGGAAGAGCCTGGTAGACATTCTTCCAAGTTCCAACCACCCTAGGAAGGAATCGCACTAAAAATTTGTTTGTTGGCACTGATGACATTGATATAAGACTTATGAATTTGGGGGTCTTGACTCTCATGGAGCATGTCCAGGAGCAGTGAAAAGCCATTTGGTAGTGTCCTATCATAAAGTGACCCTGCAAAGCATAAGCAGCTACACTCTGCCAGTTTTAGAAAATTGGAAGACCACTGAGGCCCTATGTCAGGCAAAGATACTGAAACACATAAAATTTGCAGGTATAGAAAATGTAGTTGGCCCTCAAGTTCTGCCAGTGAGCTGGTGAATGTCTTTGGTATACCGGTTTTTTCAAGGGCGTACGTACTATGAATATTGGAAGGCCCTGCCCAAGGCTGCTAGCATGGAGAGCTGGGGTCTTGCAGAGTTATGATCTGTCACCCTTTTCCCTGCAGGTGGTTGGTCACATGATAGTTGATGACATCTCTTCTCTATAGGGTTGGCTGGTTTTGATATGGTGTAAGCTCATTTTGTGACAGGTCTTTCTCTCCTTGAGTGGGCTTAGTATATATGTTGTGGATGTAAGGTTTCTATTTGCAGCATGGTGTAGTTTATCTAGTTTAGCTGTTTACTTGCTTTCCACTGCTGTGCCGGGGAAGGCTGTTGATGCAGTTTGATACTGTTTCTATCATATTTTCTGTTTTATGGCAGGGACGGAACCCTATAGAAACCCTATAAACTAAAAACTGAAAAAAATAAAATCATTCTTTGATACCCTGAACAATATTTTGATTATACTAATGTTCCCTTGATTATATTGGATGGGAAAGTTTCCCAATTTTTATGGTACAAGAATACACAAAAAGTGGAAATAATCTCAAAAGGTTCCAAGAGAATTCACTATCTGATATCTGAAATAAAGGAACACGTTCCTCAAGAAGCATGAGTTGCATTCAAAAAAAAGCAACTCCGAGAACGTAGCCTACTAGTCATTAAGGCGGCCATGGTAGAAATAGCATTCATATTTAGATGATGATAATTGGAACTTGGAAGTGTTATATCAGTTTTTTGTAGAGGACATCTTTGTATTCATTACATAGAGGAAACAGAAAATAATCCGCTCTTAAAAGAACCAGGCTATTGAGAAAATGACGCAATAAATGTGTCAGTGAAAGAAGCAAATACTTACTTGTGAAAGTGGCAGCCATCTATTCTGAGAACCATCCATGTCTGAGGCAGCAGGTTATCTTTCAATTCAAATGACTTAACATACTCATATTTGCTATTTGCCATTAAATAGTAGTTCCCTGTCCCCAAATATGCAGTAAAACAAAGGACATTTAATTGACAATTTGTAGTTGATAAATATCATACAGCCAAAGCAAATCATGATAGAAAAAATGAAATTAAGCGGGACTTCATAGATGCTTAATCTTCAATACACGTAAAGCCCTTACAAAATCTCCCTCAAATTTGACAACATTCAGTTCTGATTATTCTAAAATCTCAGACCACTGTTAAGTTTGTATAAGGTCTGAAATGATGAATTTGTCCTCATGCACTCACCTCAGAAATAATGCATGGATAGAAGAGCTACAAAAACACATACAGCAGAATAAACATTTAATTTTTAGCGTTTGGAGTCGCTAATGTCAATAGGCCAAATACACAACAGATTTGCAAATGATACAGAATTCAAGAAACAGGAAATAAAAAGATGGAATCAAACAATCTGAAATGCTAATTCTTACTCTTTATTGGCAGGTTGATGAAGTTTTCGATATCCAGCCAACTCCTTCGATGCAGCAGTGGAATAAAATGCTTCCCCAGTCGAGAGCCTAAACTACTCTTCTAACAGCCATAGTCTGAAAAATATCTCTGCTCTGGAAAGGACGATGAGCCACGGAAATATCTCAGGGAAAATCGAGCGCTCGGAGAAAATGGCCGCACCAGCACGGGAAAGCCCAAGTCACTCTGCGAGATTAATATTTCTTTTCAACTTTGTTTTTCCTGATAGCTCGAATATTTCATACCGCCAGCATTGTGACCTTCGATTCCCAATCTTTTAAAATCGCCTCGGCCCACATAATGAAAATACTTGGGCTTAACGAAATGAATCGAGCCAACAAAAATATTATTCAGAATGACTTTATATGAATCGGCTTCTACCTATACCACATCCGCAAAAATAATCAAAGCCACGGTCGAGCACTCAAATATCTTAATCACAAATTAAGACGCCAATAATATGTGAGCAACAATATTAATTTTGAGAAATGAATTTCAGAAATAATGCCATTCATTTCTTAAAATAATTTTCTCCCATAAAGAATCTATAATTATTTATGAATTAGAATTTTCTAAATATCTTTATTAAGAGAATTCTATTGTAAATTTCACAAATTTCATCTAGCTTGAACTCAAGGAAATCCTTAGCTTCTCATAACCATCATATGAGATCTAAAAAGCCTATTTTACTACATGGAAATGACTTAAATATTTATTATAATTGAAAAACTTTATTTAATAAAATAATTTTTTATTATATTATTATTTTCACTTTATTGTAGTTAAATGAATCAAATAAAAGTCATCTTTATGAAATAGATTTAATTTTTTAGACACCTTAATTAATTAATTTAATTTAATTACTTTATAAAAATTTGAAGACATTACATTACATGAGACTAGAGTGATTGATTAACCGAAGAATATGGAGAGATAAAATTGAGAACTTAATGTAATGAAAAGTGGTGTGACATAAGGTTATGAGATGGGACATAACAAGGTTGTAAATAATAAAAAGTGCATGCACTTAAAGTGCCTTGGACCACCAAAAACCCATAGATTAACCAAGGATGAAGCAATCAACCTTTAGAAAGGAGCAAGGGTTAAAATTAAGGAAACCCATGACAAGTATTTCAACACATAAAATCATAGATCTGACTCTACATGAACTTTCTATGTTCAATATCTTCAATTTGTCATTTGTCATGCCCATAGTACAACCATTTGAAACCAACCATTACAATCACTTAAGAAAAGATGCTAATAAAGACCTATATATTATACCTAAATTTTATGTTTTAAGGAAAAGGTTTAAAGTGACAACTTACATTTCATGTTTTAAGAAAAACATATGAAGAAACATTCTCTTATTGACTATGGAATGTTGTTTTCTAATAGACTTCATTTGTCTAGATTTAGAAAAATCTAGAATGAGTAGATTCTTTCAAAGAAGCTCTCAAGACCACATCTTATAAGAACGTATTAAAATTTAAACCAATTAATAATGACCCAAAATTATGCAGAGCTCATATATATATATATATATATATATATATATATATATATATATAGGATTTCATAGTATCTAAGTATATAATAATTTATGTGGTCAATGTACTTAGATAATTACTAAGGAGCATGAAAAACTGCAATTCTCAACTTAAAATTTGAAAATTACAAAGAAATTTCATAGGTTCAAGCAAGTTATCCACCAAATAAGTACTGCAGTGCTAAGAAAATTAATTTGAAAATGAAAATAAAAAAATCGAAAAATCACAATCGTTATTTTTGCAATCAATGATTAACATTACATCCGTAACTGTATGTTATGTGCATCTCCTTAATTTGAAACCAAAATAGCAGCAGCCAAAAAAAACTAGGTACAATTAAATACAATAATGCTATTCAAAATAGAAAATAGTAGAACAAATTCTAAGATGGGATCATCATGCATTAACTAAAACGTGAAATAACTAACGCATTGCTAATGCACCCACCAAAATTTAAAGTAAACAAAGAAAATAAAACATTCAATGAAAATCCTCTCAATCAGGCATAGGTGCTTCCAATCGGGCACAGAGGTAGAGCCATTGATGAGGCACAGGCGTTGAGGTTCAGAACATACGTTTAGCCGTCGATCGGGCGGGGTCAAGAATACAAGAATTCTTTCCTTCCAGATTCTCCTCCTCCTCCTTCTTTTGGTCGGCTTTTCCACATCAACTATCTCCTCCCACCCCGTATCAGTTCCCACCCAACCCGGTCAAAATGTTCCAATTATGGATCGATGGTAGGGACCTCCCTGGAGGATGAAGAAAGCAGAGGCAACAGGAATTGAAAGAAAGAAATCAAGTCCTATATATCTATGGCCACCTAAAATTCTATGGCTGACTTTGATAAAGATAAGCAAACGCTCAAGACATAACAATAACAAGCATAAACATATACATATGAGAGAGAAGGACAATAAATCATAAACAAATCTCAAAAATATATTACAACACAATATTTAATTTGTGATACAAAAAATTAGGGGAAAGGATCGAATAGTTGAATGCCGTCTAAATCTTGTGATAGAAGTTGTTGATTTAATATCCCCATACTTGCTAATTTAATGTCCAACTTTTGTACAACATTGTTGTGACTTTAAAGTTGATAAAGATAAACAAACGCTCGAGAAGACATAACAATAACAAGCATAAACATATGAGAGACAGAAGGACAATAAATCATAAACAAATCTCAAAAATATATTACAACACAAAATTTAATTTGTGATACAAGAAATTAGGGGAAAGGATCGAATAGTTGAACGCGGTCTAATTCTTGTGATAGAAGTTGTTGATTTAATATTCCCATACTTGTTGATTTAATGTCCAATTTTTGTACAACATTATTGTGACTTTAAAGTTGTTATTGCCAATGATAAGTACCAATAATTGAACGAAATATACCATTTGTTGTGAAAAGCAACTAATCATGTGATGCCACATCAGTTATACAAGTATTGGGGATCCTTTTGCATGCCTATTGGTCTCACTTTTTGGGGGGGGCGTTTTGGACACCTTGGCAAAAAGCATGCTGATGTGGCATCATATTTGATGATGTGGCCCTGAAACCTTAGTTATAATCAGGGGACTTCCCAAGTAAGTTGCTGGAAAAAATTGGGAGTGATTTGAAATTTCCACGTAGGATTTTGAGAAGCACGAAGTTAGGGTGCACAACTACTGGATCCTCTCCCCTAGGTTCAACTTACTAAAGAAAAACATGAGTTAATGACAAGGTAATGATGTCATTACAAGGTGTCAAGATTAGTTACTTTGAAATAATAATGCATTTGATTACAGATATGATCTACTTGTTCAAATTGATATGAACGATATCACAGGTGCAAAAACCATATAGCCCAAAAAGAAACTGAAATCTTGAATCCCAACTATATGAACAAAAGAGGCTAGTAGGGGAGCACGAAAGAAAAACCCGTAATCCCTTGAAATGTTGAGGGAGGGACAAAAATGAAGTTAGTGATTTAGTTGTTGTGGGAAGTAAACATTTATTGTTTTGTTGGGTATTTTTAAGGGGAAATTGAGCAAACAATTTGTTTGATGTATGGGCATAATTCCAAGCCATTAGGGGAAGTGTACTAGTACTTGTTATAGCTAACTTCATGCACCCATGAATCCTAAATAGCACATTGGATTTCAACGATTTCTTTTTGGTTGTTTCCATATGCAACTTAACTGTTTATAGCTATTGTTTTGGCTTCTAGGTAGTAATGACGCACGTTGCGGGATATATTATGCACATAGAGGTCAAAAAGTGGTAATTTCAAAGTGTCACCATTTAGTTGAAAACCAAAAAAAAATTACAATGTACCCAATTACTAATTAAAAAAATACCTAAATAAATCTAAAGTTATTTACAATGTACCCAATTACTAAGTAGAGTATCAGTACCTATACAGGCATATGGTTCGTTGAGTGTAAAGTCATTACTTCTCTTACCAAATTTATTAAAAACCTTTGTTCTGTCCAGATTACTTCTTTTTAAAATTTTAGCTACTGTTATTATTTTGTGTTTTATAGGTTTAAATAGTTTGTTAAGTCAGTCGATACTTGTTAGTTTGATTTTATATTTTTACTACTTTGTTAAATAAGTCTATTAAAATAAGGTTAGCCAATTCTATTGAATGCTCTGTTGTGATCTAAAATCTTATTAGATTATAACGAGGGCTTTAAATAACTTAAGGGTTTACATCAATAAATTACTACATTTTATTTTGTATTTTTGTTCTATTTGATTTAAATGAGCCCAGTTGTCTTGCACTCCACTCGTCTTTGATCCATGGCAATGCTTTAATTCTTTTTGGACTTGTCTCTCCCTCATGTCTAGCCTTGCTCGGAGTTTCTCATTTTCTACCATATTGATCAATCTAATTGCACTTGATAATGGTGATAAAGATTGCACTTGATAATGGTGATAAATTATGTTATGGTCCATTTTCTATATCCTTTTTTGGGCTTCTTTTAAAGGAAAGAGATAGCTATGATTTGATTATGATATGTAAGAATGAAGATCTTGCACCTTTCTGTTTTAATTGGCATCCACCTCCCTTTTTGAGTGAGTTCTTTAAGTGTAGTATCTTTTACTTTTAAGATCTCGGGAGTATGTGTAGTATCATAATTACCATATAAAGTAACAACCCTCGTAAAGAGTCATCATTCACTTTTATATTTGATGGCTTCATACCCTTATAAATTGGTGGTCATATAATACCATTTGCCTTAACCTCTCTCAACAATTGTGATTTTTATTTTCAAGTTAAGAGAAACTTCAAAACATTTTTTAATGAATATAATTTTCCAGGTATCTATTTTAGGAGGTAAGTTAGAAAAAAATTCTATTTTATTGGGGTTAAGTGAAATTTTCAATGTGCATGATTTATTTGAATTATACAAAATGAAAATTTACACTTTTGAAATTTTTTGTTTGTTGATTTACATTCATCTTCTACAACGTTCAAAAGATACTTTTCATGATAATAAGAAATTTTAGAGTTTTATTAGAGTTAAGTGAAATTTTCAATGCATTATTTTATTTAGATTATATAAGTAAAAATTCACCATTTGAAAATGTTCCATCTCTTAAACATACATTTGTCCAATACAACATTGAAAGAAACCGAGTTTGCAATAGTGAGAAATTTTAGAGGTTTATTTGAGTTTTGAAAATTGGTACAATATGCAAAATTTTGTTTGTGTTGTATGAAGTAAAATCTAGGCTTTAGAAGATTTCCATCTCTTAATTTACATTTGTTTTGTATGATAGTGATAATTTAGGAAAAAGTTTGGACAAGTGAGAACTTGAACACAAACAATTCATTGGACGATTTGCCCACAACAACGAGAACTTGAAAATGAATACTTCAAAGAAGGGATCAACTTATGGAATTAGTTAATACTAGAAAGGAAGTACAACATATGCAACATTTATTGCAAGCATTCCTCAACAATTATAATTAATAAATATATCCCATTTTTTTATGAGGGGTAGAAATATACCTCAAAAAACTCTTCTCTTGTTTCTCTACTACTATTATTTTGTTTTATTTTTTGTTTTTTAAGTTGGTCAAAAAATTATTGTTGTAATTTATTTAAATGATAATAAGTTTTATGCTAACTAAATGCATGTGTTAAAAATTGATAAATTAAATTGTCAATTTTCAGTTAAAATTATTTTAACATTAATTATCAAGAAGACATGAATACCTAATTTAATTTAATTTGTTTTTGTAAAATACGATTGTGTGTGTGTGTGTGTGTGTGTGTGTCATTAAGTTGTATACATTTGATTGATTCATTTGAAACATAAATTGCTCTAATGCATATGGTTGAATGTTATGTATGTCATTGCTCGTTGTGTGCATAACACTCTCCATGATGGGTAAATAGGGCTAATCTTCGTTGAAGTTGTATGGAGTGCTAATTTGTGACTTCATGTTGTGTGTATAACACTCTTTGGCATGACATATCCGTGTTTAAATAGAATTTATGTTATGATTTCATCATATTTGTGAATTAAATTTGTATGGTGTGCATTATGTACTTGTGTTTACATAAAGATAAATAAACACCCAAGAAGACATAACAATAATTCAAGCTCTACTTAATCCCCACATACTGAAAAATTTAGTTGAAGACAAAGTAGGCAACAAAGTCAACTTATTGGTTTTCAGTGCTTTGAAACCCTACTTCACTGGTGCAGAACACTCTTCCTTATTTGGTGGCTCCTTACACTAAAATTGTCAAAAGCGAGATGGGAAATTATTTTTCAAACTAGAATTCATGGTATGTCTTTATGCATTCTCCAATCACCATTAATTCAGTTTGTATGAGTGTTGAAAGGTGGTAGATACATCACTTTTTAAAACTCCACCATTGATCCTTGATCGAACAATAGTTTTTTATCTTGACTGTGGTTGATCAAATGACATGGCATTTTCTCATTCATCACGTGCTTTCTTTCTGTTAAACAATGTGCCCCACGGGCTCGTACCATAGTTGTGCCTTGTATTTTCTTCCAGTGGGACAATGGGGAAAAGTTCTCTTTATCTTTTATCCCCGACAGTCTATGGTCTATTTCTTGATCGTAGTCCAAGCTTGTGGGGTTGCAAGAGCCTTATACTCTCTAACTCCACCTTCCCGCTAGCCCACGGTCTCCCTTTCACTTTTGGTGAACCCACCCGAGGTAGTGGGGTAGACACTTCTATCCCAACATAATTGCTCACTAGCCTGCAAATCACAAACTTATACCATTTTTCCATGTGAGATGGCGGGGATTGCCGATCCTTAACCACTAATCATTACTTACCTTTGATCTCACCAGCCCGTCAATCATGATTAACCACTATCTGTCTCCCGTAGGATTGTAGGGATACCTTGCTTTGATCTCTACCTTACCCCACCAACCCACAACCTTCATTTCTCTAACATCACACACCTCATAGAATAGTGGGGTATGACCCTGCTAGCCCACACCCAAGAATAAGATTAGAGTCAAACAACGTGGGGGATTAGGGAGACAAGTGAAAATTAGTGCATGTGAACATTGTTATGACTTAACAAATGGTCATGAGGGTCATTTCACCTAGAAGTTAGGAAAAATCATAACAACTTTGAACATTAAACCCATGAAAATATTTTGATCAGTAAACTTCATAAATCCTAACACAAAGGGGTCAGTAAACAAATGACGATATGGACTCAAAATCATGACTAGTAACCCAGGTAACCGACCCAACAAGTCAACGAGATATTATAACAAGAGGGGAATGGGAACCTCACACAAGGGAAACCTTTGATACTTAGCCAAAAAAAATAAACCCTAACAAAAGTTCTCAGCAAATTTTGATAGTCCCAATGATCACCTTCTGCTAAATCTAGAGTTTTTTCTTAAAACCCAACCAACTCTTTATCATAACATAAGATAGAAATATAAAGGGGCATGAAAAATGTTAAAGAAAAAATTGATACATACAATATTTGGTGAAAATAGGGGGGATTTTGATTTGGATTGCGTATTGGGAGGGGTGACAAGAAAGGAGTTTAGGGCAATATTTCTTGAAAATAAGGGGATTCTTTAGTATGTTATGAACACACATGATATAATCCAAGTTCACTAAGTGAAGCCCCCATTCTTTTCCTTTCCTTTTTTTCGCTTGAACATCTTCTAGACCTACCTCATCCTCCGTTTGTTCATTTGTAGTAGAGTTATCTCATTTATTCTATAAATTGCTTATTACATAACTGTCTTCCATATTTCCATCCTTATAGGTATCTTCTAGTGTTTCCAATACTTCATTCATGACTTGATCACATGTATCATTAGGAGCATTCTCTGGAATACTGTCACCTGCATTTTGTTGTTCATCTTCTGCAATAGTAAAAACCTGTTCAAGATGAACTTCACTATCGAGAACTAAATCTAGTTTCCCTTTATCAATTTTCTTTTTTTTGCTTCTTTATCAAACACAAGAACACTTATGTTGGATTCGTCAATACACAAATTTTTCTTTACCTTCTCCAAACCTCCAAAGCAACTTCAACTACAATATCATCAGATTGTATGATAATTCGTTTGTGTTGGCAACAACAATGAAAGAAAACTGAGAGGGGGGGCTGGTGAATCGGTTTTCACCAGATTAAGCAATTTAATCACAACTCCAAATCTGATCAATTCCAGCAAGAACAAAGATAAACACAATAACAACAACACACATAACACCAATATTTTGACATGGAAAACCTGGTTAAGGGAAAAAAACACAGTGAGAACCTACCCACAATAAGATGATACTCTACAATAGTATGTGTAAAAATTACAATGGGGAATGCACATGCATTCAGGCACACTGCCTAGAGCTCACTGCTCAAAATATAATAACCCGGAAGGCTACAACCCTCAGGGAAGGTTCACTACCTTATAATAACATTCGAACAACAATCCAGTTTATATGAACTGAAAGAGTATCATCTTCTAATGCCTGATGGCAGTTCCAATTAAGCACATTTGTTTGCCCTGCAACACTCTCTTCTCTACACTTATCACCAAAAGATGAAATCGCTTGTTCACACATACACCACTCTAATAATTCAGACACAATAACTATCCATAAATTACATGAATATAACACCCATTTATACAAATTATCAACCTTGACTATAAGGTTGGCTCAACCCTTAAGACCTAATTATAAAATTACATCACATGATACATAGATCAACCACTAGACTAATACAATATTGTTGTCGACATAGTATGGACCCAAATCAAATCCTCGAACACACAACACCACCATAAATCTCACCAAGATCATCTGCAACACGCTACACCACCAAAAATACTGCATAACACGAAGAACATCATTGCACCCATAAGATATTCAATAACGCACACAATGATCAATGCAGAATACCAAAACAAATAGGACACAATTAGGAAATACCAACAAGCACATTAGAACCATCTGCAATAGTTGCACCAACACTACTTAATCAAATCTTCATCGATCAACACGTTGATATTCAAGAACACTCAACAACAACACTTGGGACTAGAAATATAACTTGCAGAGCACCAAATAATGAGCCATTTGAATTGAAGATACACACGAACATCCCAAACACTCTCCCAAATCCACAACTCAATATATAATCATTCTAGAGCACAACGGATTAAATACCAGAACACTACAATACTGAAAAACCAATCTTCATATCGGAATCCATAACCCGATCAAATCACCACATACCATCATGAAACCAACACTAAAATAAGTATCTCTAGTTGATTCAATATATCAAACAGATAAACCAACCAGATCAACTCTCTGCAATCACTAGAACACAGGAATATGTTGACATCAATGACAACAACATATCCTAGCAGCAGCAATATCCAACGATCTCCCCCTTTGGCATTGATGGCAACATATGAATGTGAAAAACAATCAATGCAAAGAAAGAAATCAACACCAGCAATCTCCCCCTAAGATCATGCACACAAAGCTTCCAAGATTAGGCAGTTTTTCACATGCTTCTCTCCCCTTTGACAGCAATGCCAAAGATAAAATACAAATCATTATTCTCTCTCCCTTTACCAGACAATCTCTCCATAAACACAATCTTTTGAACCACACACTGACTACTCTGGCTAAGTAGCAGCACTGACTCATCAATCCAGATAAGAAGATAAGACTGTGAAGTCCACCGGATTGATGCATATCAATGCATCCAGTTCTCATCAAGAGGGGCAGAAACCTCTAACTTGTCTCTCAAATATACAAATGTATCTATAGACAAAACCTTAGTAAAAATATCTGCAATCTGGTCCTTTGTAGATACATACTCCAAATTGACTTCTTCATCGTTGACTTTCTCCCTCAAGAAGTTATACTTAATTGATATATGCTTTGTTTTAGAATGCAATACCGGATTCTTGGAAATATTAATAGCACCTGAATTATCACAATTTATAATAGTAGACTACTCATAAACAACTCTAATGTCCTTCAAGATCTGCTTCATCCAAACTACCTGAGTACAATTGCTAGCTGCAGCAATCTATTCAGCTTCTGCAATAGATAGAGATATAGCATCAGGGATAACTTTAAGAAACCACCCCCCAGACAACTGTGTAAAATCCTGGTGAATCAGACATTATTTTCGAGGGGAAATTTTCATATGGATGGCGATTTTTTTTTTAATGGGGAAAAAAATTATTTTGTATTGCCGATTTTTTTCTAGGGTAAAAAAATTCCATATATTTCTAGCGAATAACACCTTGTTCTATGGGGAAAATATTTATTGTGGGAGGCGAATAATTTTTGTTAAAAGAAACAAATATATAATTGTATGAGCGAAAAATTTTACTCCGAAGGAAAAATTATTTAAATGTATTGGCGATTTTTATCCACCGCTTGAAAATTATTTAAATGTATTGGCGATTTTTATCCACCGCTTGAAAATTATTTAATTTGTTTTGGTGAATATTTTATTATTTATGGAAAAATATATAATTTATTGGCGATTTCATGAATTCGTTGCCATTAATAGACAAGGCACATCACATCACATAATACATTGAGTTCGGACTCTACACGATGTATCAATAAGCACAGCCTCTTTGACATGTGAAGGGTGACACACACCTAAAATGTATCAATGATTTTAAACCGTTCGATGATCATAGATCAATGGTTGAAGTTTTATTTCGGCCCAATTTTTTGAAGAGAACATAGCTCACCAGAAAGTGCCCGAAATGGGATTGGATTCAATAGACACGTATCAAATGTCATGAATCATGATCGATAATTTCGTTCATTTAATATATATCTTTTCACTAATTTCAATCCACTCTATCCCCAGGACTTCCAATGTGATACTTGCCAATTTGGTACTGGTTTATAGCTGTTTCCATTTTCATACAATAGTGCATTTACGGGAAAGATTTACAGAGATACGAAAGATTTAAAAACAATTATAGCAATTAATACAGTTAAAGAAGTAATTATTACAATCAAGAGCTTCAACTATTTATATACGATCTCTGCTTCTTTCATCTTCAATTAGCCTTTGCCATTTGGTAGATAAATCGTCGAAGCTCACGGTATTTAAATTATTCCTCTGGTTTAGGTTTATAGGCTCAGGTTGTTTAATTTGTTAATCTGTTGTCTCAAGATGGACACTCCCATCCACTTGAGAAGCATTTCTACAGAGGACCAGAGGGCCTTTCTAGGCTCCGTTAGAGAACCAACCCTCCAATCAGTCTGCAAGGAGGTTGGGTCGTTCACCAATGAGGCTGTGCAGATGGTGTTGGGCAGAGAGTTTATGCGAAATGAAAATAGGTACCATGTTAACATGGACATTACATCCCGCTTCTTAGCGTCTCTTCTCGACCTCGGAGGAGACAAGGTGGATATGTTGATGTTGTTGAGGAAGGTTTTTAAGGAAGACTTCCTTGGAGACGACATTACTCTTGTTGTCCTTGCAGAAGTAGGGGTGGGGATCCCTTGGGCGAGTGAATTATCCAAGCTTCTCCTCCCTGACCAAACAGTGCCAGTGGCCAGGCAACCATTTCTCCTGAACCTGAATGCGGAGCAGTTGACACGTCACAGGAAATGGGCACAGATTGGCAGGGACTTTCTCCAGAAATGGTTGCTCTTGGATGACTTTCCAAACTACATGTGGCTTGAAGAATTCTCTCAGCTTATGTTTTCTAAAGAATTCTACATGGAAGGAGGGCCAAATTCTTAGGGAAAATTTGTAAACAATTCCACTACATGTTCCCTAGCCCCACCCCCCTAGGCCCCTAGTAGTTTTTTTTTCCTATGTCCTCAAACCCTAGCAGGCTCAGTGCCAGTGGCTCACTCATTTTGGCTTTTAAGTTTTTGAGGGACTCAAGTCTCAGACGTAAAAACTGTAAATTTCCAAAGCATAAATATTAATGATAATTTTTCAAATTCCAGTTTGTTTCAGTTTGCCTCTTAGAGTCTTATGGATATAAAAATGCTTTCTATAATTCTATTTCATTTTTATTAATTAAATTTTTTCAAATGCTTTTTTGTATATGAGCTACGTTATTTCAATTATTTGTTAAACAATGGAAATAAATTTAATACTGTTATCTTTTTTATGTAATGCTTCTTCCTCTATATTTAATATATAAAAAAAAAAATCAGTTCGTTCCATTAATTATTTGTACATTGATTATGGTTGATTATAATTTTATAAATATATAGTTAAGATTTGAACTAAAACTCCAACTTACTTATATTAACTAAATTTAATTATATTAAATTTACTTCTTCTTTTTTTTTTATCAATAAATATTTTTTTCATTCTATTGATTCAGAGATTTCAAAATACAAAATTTGCAGTCCATCACCATGCATAAACGCAGACAGAAAGAGATCCATACTACCCACAGTCCAAACTTGTAAATTATCCTACCCTACATCTAGTAGCAGTAAACAAAAAACCAGTTCGTGGTTGGTTATCCAACAAATGTTCCAGCATTGATAAAAAGTTTTGGAATTAAAAAACTAACAGTTGAAAACATTTGGAAGCAAACTAAAAAGCACTGGCCGATAGGCCACTCACTTGCTATCCCCCTGGGTCACCTCCTCTCTTCCTTCCTCGGAGGTTGATGCTTTCCCTTTTGTCGCTTCACCTTTTATTTTTGGAATGCAGTCTTAGGCACCTGAAGTCGGGGTCGCCCTCCAAACTTGCTAGTAACTGTATGGCCCTGCCTTCTTCAAATCTATCTCTCAATTCCCTACCAACCTCCATCCTTGCCACCACGTGCAGAGCCTTCAGGACATCATCCACCCTGGTTAATTTCATGAAAATTTTCATAGCTTCCCACCCCACACAAGCTCGTTCACGACACTGGTATTTGATTTCATCCTCTGGCCCACGGATAAAAGGGAGCAATTCCTCCTGGTCGTCCCCTTCCTTAATTTGAATGCCAACTTGCGGCACCACCCACTCCAAAATTGAGTCCAGGTTGATCAAAAAATCCCCATCTATCAATTTGACCAAAGTGAGTTTCACCTTTTCCACCTCTAGTTCGAATTCACAAGCCCACCCCAGAATCAAAGAGTATACCTCCATGTTGGTTCGATATCGGCGACGGATATGTGTTACCTCCTCCACAAGCATCAGACAAGCTGCCGCCCACAACTTCTCATCCTTAAACTGAAATAATCCTTGCATTCGTTTATCTGATACTTTGCCCAAAAAGGGCACCAATTTCTTTTATGTTCGCAACATGAAATTGGCCTCCATGGTCACCTGCAATTTCAAAAAACACTTCCTGCAAAAATAATGTAATACAGAAGCTACAAGATATAAATTTGCTCTTCTTCAAAACAAAATTTGGCACGCAGATCAAAAGGTAATAAATTTTGCCTCCATCTAGGGCGGGTAATGAGTGTGGAGGATAAAGCATTAATGCCATGAGATCAGGAAAAATATTTCCTGTCATCCTCTCGTCCCCCCATTTGTGCAACCTGTCGCAGACAGCTTCCTTCTGCAACAAACATTTGCCACCTTAACAGTTGTACTTGCCGCATTTGTTCGCTTAACAAGTTGAGGACTGCACATTTTTTAAAAGACTACACATATTTACTTATTTTAATTATATTAAACTTACTTATTTTAATTATATTTAATTAAAATCTATATTAAACTAAATTTATGTTGAACTTTTATATATATTTAGTCTTTATTTATTTATTAAATTAAAATTTATATTACACTAAATTTATGTTGAACTTTTATATATATTTTTAAACTATTTTTTAAAATTATATATCGTAAACATATTTTTAAATAATTTTGTTAAACTTTAAATTAATACACTAAATTTATGTTGAACTTTTATATATATTTTTAAACTATTTAAAATTATATATCGTAAACATATTTTTAAAGAATTTTGTTAAACTTTAAATTAATATTTTAGATTTAATATTGAATGTTTTCTTTTTTATATTAAACTTTTACCTTTCAAATTGTATATCAAAATTTATATTTTTATTTAGTTATTTGTTTTATTCTAAAAATTAAGTTTCATGTTTTATACTATTTTTCAATTTCATATTTTTACAAATAATATTAACATTAGATTTAATAGTTATCTCAAACTATTGCACATCTTTAAAATTTAAATGTCTCTTATTATGGGACCGACTACATCTAACAACACTCAACAGGTACCATCGTCTATTGGATGAGCAAAGATCAACGGCTTAGGGTGGATTTTGGCCCAAATGTGGGAAGTGGACACTTTTGTGAGAACTTCGCCCGGAATTTAACATTTTAAATTTAATTAAATATAATTAAGTCTATAAAGCTCTTTTTGGGGCGAAATTTTAAAATGATTAAATAGACTTAAAAACAGACCCGAAAAGTGACACGAGTATGGTGACGTGCCAAAAAATGGCAGAAGTCATGGGACCCATGACATCTGACAATAGGTACCATCGTTCGTTGGATGAGCAAAGATCAACGACTTAGGGTGGATTTCGGCCCAAATGTGGGAAGTGAACACATTTGTGAGAACTTCGCCCGAAATTTAACATTTTAAATTTAATTAAATATAATTAAGTCTATAAAGCTCTTTTTCGGGCGGAATTTTAAAATGATTAAATAGACTCAAAAAACAGTGACACGAGTATGGTGACGTGCCAGAAAAAATGGCAGAAGTCATGGGACCCACGACATCTGACAATAGGTACAATCGTCTGTTAGATGAGCACGGATCAACGGCTTAGGGTGGATTTCGGCCTGAATGGGGGAAGTGAACACATTTGTGAGAACTTCACCCAGAATTTAACATTTTAAATTTAATTAAATATAATTAAGACTATAAAGCTCTTTTTTCAGGCGGAAGTTTAAATGATTAAATAGACTTAAAAAATAGACCCGAAAAGTGACACGAGTATGGTGACATGCCAGAAAAATGGCAAAAGTCATGGGACCCACGACATCTGACAACAGGTACAATCGTCCGTTGGATGAGAAAAGATCAACGACTTAGAGTGGATTTCGGCCCGAATGTGGGAAGTGAACACATTTGTGAGAACTTCGCTCGAAATTGAACATTTTTAATTTAATTAAATATAATTAAGTCTATAAAGCTCTTTTTCGGGCGGAAGTTTAAAATGATTAAATAGACTTTAAAAACAGACCCAAAAAGTGACATGAGTATGGTGACATGCCAGAAAAATGGTAGAAGTCATGGGACCCACAAACCATGACATCTGACAATAGGTACCATCATCTATTGGATGAGCAAAGATCAACGGCTTAGGGTGGATTTCGGCCCGAATGTGGGAAGTGAACACATTTGTGAGAACTTCGTCCGGAATTGAAACATTTTAAATTTAATTAAATATAATTAAGTCTAATGTCCTTAGAATTTATACTGAAGTAATGAATGTTTTGTCCTTCGGCATAGAATAGTTATTAATAATAATTAATAAAATTACAACATGATTCTAGATATTTTGCCATCGTCCGTTGGATGAGTTAAGATCAACGGCTTAGGGTGGATTTTGGCCTGAATGTGGGAAGTGAACAAATTTGTGAGAACTTCACTCGGAATTGAACGTTTTACATTTAATGTCCTCATAATTTATACTGAAGTAATGAATGTTTTGTCCTTCGGTATGGAATAGTTATTAATAATAATTAATAAAATTACAACTTGATTCTAGATATTTTGCCCTTTAGGTATTACTTTTGTACTTTTTAGAGTTTTCAAAATAAGAGACTCGTAAATCATAATCATATTTCATTTCATGGACAAACCTGTAAATCGAGGGAGATTCAGAAATAGCTACTAGATTGAGGAATGCAAGTTGCAACAGAGATTGTCTGCGCCAATCTAGTGAAATATAAATTCTGAGTAAAATCTACAACACCTACATCTCGCCTTTTTGCTTTTTTTAATCTCGTGGTCCAATTTGAGGGTTAGCATTTTCAGGTTTTTATCTAGCATTATTTTGAATTATTAGCAATAATAGCGATGGGGAAAATGGGAAGCAGTAGTTCAACAGGAAGCCAAGTGAAAAACAAAATCTACCTAATCGAACTGGTTAAAACACCAAGTTTCACTAATGAATACCATGATATGTATGACCCTGCTATCCATGGTGAAAAGCGTATCATAGATATTAGATATGCATTGTCTAGTAAGGTGACAGATGCATGTAGGGCAAAATTTACTATTTTCAACCCAATGTTACAACAAAGAACATATAAAATTACATCGTGGGATGTTGGATTGGGAAGCATGGTGTCACCTGAAGTATTCCCTTGCCCTAATTTTGTCATGGTCTGCGTCAAAAATTATGATAAAGATAAAAAAGCAATTGTCAATAAAAATACAAAAGAGGAAATTCTATCCATAAACGAGGGATAATTTGCTCGTTTGTTGAACCTGGGATTTGAAGCCCAAAAGTCAAACATCCAAATTGACCTTGGAAATCTAGTAGGGAATTATGAGAGTCTCGATCCAAGTTGCAAAGATTCATTTATCAAAGCTCTAATAAAGAGTGGTATTGGTATTGTGTTGGATCAGAATCATAAGCCTCCTTATGATTCTAACATTTTTGTTCCATGGGTTGGGGATACTATTTCCTTGTTGTTGTTTTGCCTGGGATTGGAAAATAATAGGGAAGTGGGTGCAAGCCTTCTTGAAATGATTTATAATATCCATTGTGTAGGTCAGCTAGTAAGATATAATTTTATTGAGCACATTGTTCAATCCATGTAAAAACAATTACTAATGATCAAAAAAGGTTCATGTAAGACATTTAGGTTCTCATCCTACTTGTGCTATCTCCTTCTATCCAAGTATCGTGCAATATTGGAGACCAAAAAGCTTCAAATTGTGAACTATAAGATTGATGAGAAGACTAGGAAGAGAACAGAGTATCCAATATATGAATGGACACCAAAGATAAGGATGCATGATAACAGAAAGAACTACAACCATTTTGTAGACTTCTTTTTGGCACCAATGTATAATGAAATTACAAGCACTCCAATGCCTAGGTTGTTTGTGTCTTGTAGAGATTGCATTCAACTTGAAAGTCAAATCGAATTGGCTGACTAGTTCTTCATGGAAGAATTCACTATCTTAAGGTTTTACGGATCGACAGTAAAACCATACAGACTTCCAATACATGTGACAGAGAGGGTATTTGCATTGGAGTATGTACAACAATTGGAGAGCACAGATAGGCACTTCCATGGTTAGCAAAAGAAGAGCATATTTCCTTCCTTGCCTTTCTCATGTGGAGGGTTCACATTTGAGAGAAAAGCATTCAATGTGGCACATGATTTTTTGACAGTTTTTAACTTTGGTGATGAGGGTCTCTGGCAGTATGATCCAATCGGTGTAGTTCAAGCAAGGCTTAAGAAAAATGGGAACTCTTCAGCGTTATGTCAACATGAAAGTAAACCATTGCTAGAAAATCTTAGAAACATGGACTCCTGGGATGAGGTTAAAAAAGAGATGGAGAAAATTGCAATTGGCAATAACATTTCAACAGAAGAAATTTCATCACAAATTATGGCATTGCACACACAGAGGACAACAGAGGAGGGCCAGGGCATCCAAAATAGGAGGTCCTACTATTTCTACCTAAAATCTGCTAATCCATCTAAGAAATCTATTCCCAAATCAATTCTGCAAGAATGTAAAGAGAGTTTTTGGACTCAAACCAAAATAAATGATTTTTGGACTATGAGGAAGAACCTCGGTGAACCAAAGACCAGTGCAGAATTTGAGACCATCGACGAGGATGAAGAGTTTAGCAAATTGTGGAATATGGAGCATCCCACAACAACACATGACAAGAGTGAAGATGATGATGAGTATGAGGTTGAGCCCACTCCAACAACTACTACAGTCCCTAAAATATTAGGTGCAGTCCATGAGTCCATGAAAGAAAAATATAGAAAAGGGGCAAGCATTGTGGAAAAAATGGGTTTTGAAGGTGGTGGTCTAGGTGCCAGAGAAGAGGGCATTTGGTATCCACTTCAGGTACAACTTCCATCGGGGTCAAAATCAAAAGCTCTCGTTAAGCCAGTCATTGGACTTGATTCTTCAGATTCATCACGGATAGGTACTACTCATTACCCTCAGGGTCCACCTACATTTGTTTTAGGTTCAAATCCACAACTACCACCACATCATGGTATTCCCATTGATGGTGAATCAAGTGCCACTGCCACAGGTGGGAAATCTAGGGATAGTATTCCCAAAAAATTTCAGTCAAGTGACGTTGTGATTGGTGGGGTTGGCATGGATTCTACTAGTACTACTAATACTAGTTGTCTAGTTGTTGGACAAGGGCTACAACAAAATATCTCTTGCAAGAGGCCACTAGTGGTAGATACTAATACTATTCAAAATCTTATATCAAGTGCCACTGACACTACAAAACAATCATTTGCAGCTTCAGATCACACACCTAAAAAGATTATGAAAACTACACATGAAAGTGTTAGTGGGAGTGGGACAGTATCAGGAATTGTTGTTGGTAATCCTAGTCAAGCATTAGTTAAAACCACAGGAATAAGTGGAACTGGAGCCTCTGGTATTCCTATGTCACCTTTCAAACATTCAATTGCTTCAGCAAGCCCAGATTTTCAATATCATGATTACTATGAAAAATATGAACACACAACAAAAGCAAATAAAGAAAAAAAGAAAGCATTTCATAGGGTTTCCCTGACTGAAGTTTTAAACGAAGAGCCTGCAAGGAACAGGGTATTTTCAACATATGACCCACAGAAAGATATGATGGAGTTCATGGTTGTTATGCCCCCGACCCCAACTAAAGATAAAAATCCACCACATAGTCAGATAGATTCCTCTGCATTTCAAGTTAGCACCCTCCAAATGGATTTTTCCAAAGTACATAATGTGGACAAAATTAGTGTGTCAAAAAGGACTAACAAAGTGGTCTACACTTCACTGCTAAAGGTGGAGAGAGAAAAAATAAACTGGAGAAACAAATAGAAAAGTTACAGGCAAACCTAGCAAACGAAAAAATCAAGGGGGAAAGCAACAGATAGCAAGTGCAATGATTTACAGAAAAGGATAAAAAATTCGGGCTCTGCATTAGAAATTGCAGAGCAGGAGAAGATGGATGTAGAATTGAAGGACCTGACAGAAAAACTGGCTAAAAGCAGTTAAAAATTTGATGAGGAAAAAGCCAGTTTTTAAAAATTATACAAACTGCCGAAATGAGAAAATTACAGGACCTATTGGATCATGGGAAGGAAAAAGAAAAATATTTGCAAGAGGAAGTAGAGGAAGAAAGAAAAAATGTGCACAAATGAAAGAAGACCTGCACAATGCAAATGATAAATAAAAACTTTGGAGGGTAGATTGAAAGATAATATGAAAAATACAACGAAGTATATACAAGAAAGCATTTGGCAGCAAATAATGCAGAAGAGTGACAAGTTGTGGGAATGGTTTGAATTGAATGAAAGTCTGAGAGAAATTTATATGAAAATCAAAGGGCACTTTGAGAAGAGCACACATGTTTATTGAAAAGAGGATATGGCAAAAAAGATTTTGCAAGTAGTCTACAGTTCCAGTGACAGCTACTTGGCATCCAAGGGAATTAAAAGCTGCATTGATGCTACAGTTAAGACATCAGCTATCATTCAAAAATGCCAGAAACTGAGGGAAACATCAGAAGTTATGGAAAATTGTAGAAAAAAGATATTGAAGCTGCAAGAAAAGAAAAATAATTTGATTAAACTTGGTTTGCCTAAGACCGTTGACCCATCAAATAAATTCATTGGAAAAGAAGCTTACAAAAAAGCATGGAGATAAAAATGAAGTTTGATTTAGACTTGCTTCCTAAGGACACAACTCCCCAAAGTTTTCTGTAATTCATCCAACCATTTACAATTCTAAATTCGGTATTGGATGAAACAGAGATGTCAAGTCAATCTTCTAAATATGGAATGTTGATGAAGTTGCAGTTGACTTTCCATAGTTTATAGAATATTGACCTTCCATAAGACGAAGAGTGGAGCACCCTACAAAAACTAGCACATAAATCTTAAGAATCATAGTATGTATTGCACAATTTTCTTCGTTTACTCTTAATTTCAAGGTTTTATGTTTTTTTTGTTTGGAATTTGGCATTGCTTGAAATAACTTTGTTTTGTGAATAGGAAAAAACCAACACTCGCACAACTATGATGCACAATGCAAAACTTCAGCCAGTAAATTTGTATTCTCAAATTCTCCCTTGCTTTAACATTTATGCATTTCTCTATTTCTAATTACCAGGTTTTATGCACTACTATTATCTATATTTAATTTGTCATGGCGTGAATTAATATTTAATTTTGAACTCTGTTTTTTGAACAAGAGACATCAGACATGTAGCAGATGTTAAATTGCTAATACGGCCTGTGATGGCCATATAAATCTGTACTGAATTTGTGATTTTGATGTTGAGTCTTCACATGTTGCAAACTTGCAATTCAACATGAAGTTGTTGTTGCTCCCTTGTTTCTATAAAAGGGAATTCAGGGTCATTTGCAAAGGGTTCTGAAACTTTGTATTCACTTTTGCATGGACATTGGAGAATCACACAGGAGTTGTTGTTGCTCTCATGTTTCTATAAAAGGGAATTCAGGGTCATTTGCAAAGGTTTCTGAAACTTTGTATTCACTTTTGCAATTTGCATGGAGAATCACACAGATTGGTGTATTACTATTGAATGAATTGTATCATATGGCTAAATTTTGAAACAATTAATGAAAATCTAAGTTCTCGACATGTGCATTACTATTGAATGAATTGTATCATATGGTTTTGAAATGTATCACACAAATTTGAGACTCAAACATGTCTAAATAAATAATAAACATCTTTGTATCAATAAACACATTATGGTTTTTTTTTATGGTATTTTAAATCTGGAAAATTGGAAATAGAAAGTTGAAAAATACAATTACAAATCAATATTAAATTCTAATTGCAAAAAGTAATATTCTTTTGTAATATGAATGATGAGATAGTAATAAGATTAATAAATACCAATCTCTTACAGTTGCCATTCATCCTCATCAAATTCAGAGCTTTCTTGATTCTTGTCCGTGGTTTCTTCACTCTGAGTCTGCATACCTTCGTTGAACTACATCTCAATGCTACCAGTAGGTCCAGTACATGAGTCAATAGTCCCACTGGCACTTTGGTTTGAAGTGTTTCCCAAACCTCTTCTTTCACATTTGGACCTCCAGATTTGCAGTGCCCTACTGTAAGGAAAAGTGTGGACATCATACCTAGATGTATAGAGCCTCAAGCAATTTTCCAAATTTTTGTCTGGTTTGTTTCTTAGCTTTGACTTTAGGAACCCCAAAGCATTGAAAACTCTCTCATCTTCCACCGAACCCAATATCATGGTAAGACATAAATCAACAAGCTTCACATATTCTGGCATTGAATCACACAACGCTAAGTTCTCAACTATAGTTTTCCAAAGCCTTGTTATTGATCCCTCTTCGCGGGGGTTCTCCATTTTGGCATATTGTTCTCTCATAGTGTATGCAAAACAAGATGATTTCTCTCGAAGATGAGTTTTGTCTAATATTCCATTTATAGTTACTCCATTCAATTATCTGGATGTGCAAAATTGTTTTATCAAAATCAGTAGCTTACTTCAAAAATCAAATGCATTGTTGAGGCTCCAATAATGAGGAAACATAATAGACATGGCTTCGAGAAGGTTGTCAGGAGGGAATCTGCTTCTAATTTGTGAGGAAATATCATACACAATTTTCTTCATAGAAGTAGTTATAGTTTAACAATCTTGTCAAAATCTTCCCTTGTAACTCTTGCTAGTTGCTTCCTGGGGTGTTTTGCTAGTTCCTCGAGGTCAACCGTGGCATAGAAGTGCATTGGTATCTCAAATCCCCATACATTGGCACATACCTCCCCGTCTACACCGATTTATAAAAAGTTATCAGAATTGTTCAAATCTGTGAGTGTCCGCCACTTAACAAATTTTTCATCAGATAGTGTTGGTTGGTTTCGATAGAGATTGTCGAGGGTCATGCATGTCATCTTATGCAGCGTAGCATATTCTATAATATATAGAGCTTTTTTTTGGGTAGCCTTCATAATATTCCTCATTTCCTCTAGCATGGGCAGAAGAGCTACTAAAGTTAAGAGTGTCTCTAAATTACTTAACCTTCGAAGAAGGTCAGGAAATTTCGGTTGATCCTATTCGTCATAAGCTGTGTGAAATAGTCCAATCAAGGATGGATATTCTGAAAACACTTGATGCGGTGGACCATCCAAAGAGATCCATCTGGTATCATTATCCTTGAGAAGCTTGTTCCCATCAATTATTCCATCAGCAAAGTGTTGAAATTCCATAAATCGCTTGGGACTTCGACAGAAGTGTGCATAGAGCTCTCTGATTAAAATTTCATTTTTTTAACCAAAGCAAACTTGCTCACAATTCCAAAAGCTAGATTCATTTTGTGAGCCATGCAGTGAATTGCAGTAATGTACGGTGCAAATGAAGTTTCAATCTTTGTATAAAGACTATTCCTATGACCTTGCATTACTGAAGCTCCATCTGCTCCAACACAAACCAATATTTTGGCTACCGTCATGTCATCCATACCTCCATATTCAATTAAACTTCTCTTTACTAGTTGAAATAAATTTTCTGCTGTCGCACTCTCCTTCATTTTAGCAATAGATAGTAGATGAGGTTGGTGGGTATGATAATCTACAGTATAAACATGCATGCATACCCATAAAGTATTGTCTACTCCCGTAACTTCGTCTAAAGAAAATGCAATAAAGTTTAACTCTCTTATTTTTTCCTTTACATCTTCTTTTTCAACCTCGGCAAGACAACTTGCCCATTCCCATCCACTGTTTACTGACCAGTGTCTATTAGGATAGTTAGGAACTTTCAAAAAGTGTAATAAACCACTAATTGATGGGAAATCGGTCATAGCACGCCCTCTGCTCAAAATATAAAAAACAACGCTTAACTGAACAACTTTTCCCAATTGTTCTACTTGCATTGCTTTTCCAAAAGTAGCTTCAATAGAACCTTTAACTTTAGTAGGCTTCGTCTGTATTTTCTCATGAAAATAATACTCTTCGGCATTCCTCACATGCTCACATTCCTCCTTTGTTTTCCATCTTATCACTGATTTTTCAACCCCGTCTATCATTTGTTTTTCATAAACTTTACCCATATGATTTTCTATGGTGTCAAATTTTAGCTGCAACCTAATTTCCTTGTTATGTTTCCAAGTGCAAATCTTACACCTGCATTCTATTGGAGGCTCGCCTTCAATTGGATTCTTCACTGGTTCAATGAATGGATACTTTGATGCCCAATTAATTTGAAAATTCCTCACTGACATATCCCACTCCCAATCCTTTTTTTTTATTTATTGTGGTTCACTCTTTTTTGATCTGGTCTTTCTTTTCTCCTTCCATGCATTATCATCAATGGCATTATCACCCAAGTCGATTATATCTTTCCGGCTAACTTGGGCATCTACGAGATAATCTTCTTCATGATCATCATGATCTGAGATATCAAGTTCGTCGTTGTCTTCAACATGCGGTGTAGGTGGTGAATTTTGTACTTGTACTTGTGATGATGTACCTTCTTGATTTTCACCACAATCTTTTCCAATGCCAAAGTACGAAGACAATGTTTTGGCTTTTGTTGGCCTCTCATGGCCTTCCCCACATTCAATTTTTCTACCCCTCTTCCTGTTCGACATCTCCAACTAAATAAAGGTTGGCAAAAAAAAAATCAATTTGTTGAAGAAGCAATAATAGACTATAATGTATAATATATGTTTCATTGGCCCTACGACCTACAATCTAGATTTCTGAGGTTTGAATGTCCCCCCTGAGTCCTGACTACTTGGCACTGACGAGTCGCCACTGAATAAAAATGAACTCAACAATGCAAACAAATATAGATAAATTTAGAATAATATTATAACTTCAAAAATATGATCGCTCACCTTTAGGTCACTAGCAGTCGCCAATGCAGTCAACAACAATGATTTTCCTTAGTCTGAAACTTCGCTATTGATCAGAATTCAGAACCTAGAACCCACCAGATTGTGCTGAGATAGATCTGATCTTTGCATGTATTTATACCAATCCTTATATGGCGAATTCCACAAGAATTTTATATGGTATACAAATATTTGGCGAATCCTGTGTACTATAACATGACATGTAATTTTCGAGGCGATTATAGGTCATCCAAATAATTGGCAAATATAATATAGTTGGTGAAAGTTGGGGTGAATGGAGACACGCGTCGGAAAAATGTTGGGTGAATTGGGTCCTCCTGGCTTACAAATCTTCACATGCCTATAGGCGAATTATGGTCGTCTATTAAGGCAACCTCGGAGAGTGTAGGCAAAAAAATTAAATTTACTGTGTCCACCGTATATTGTATTGGCGAAATCATCGCATAGAAATATTTAATTGCCTAAAACATATGGCGATTGGGTCGTGACTTTGATGGAAATTGATAATGTTCTGGCGACATGGCCACTCCCAGTCGGTACAAAATATTTGCCATTTCCCAGGTCACCGACGTGAAAAATTCACCATTGGCGAATATTAAGCACTAAAGTAATCTTTGTATAGCATCTTCCTTCTTACTTGACCAAGAAATCAACTTTTTCTCCAAAAAGAATTATCCATCGGTAGTGCTCTTTCGGTCATCAACATCACCTGCCTAATCAGCATCAGTATAAGCACATAACATGAAATCATCATTTTTTGGATACCACAAACCATAGTCAATTGTCTCCTTTAGGTATCTGAAAATCCTTTTCACAACAATAACATGACTTTCTTTAGGATAAGCTTGAAATATTGCACAAAGACAAATATCATGCATAATATTTGGTCTAGTATGAGTCAAGTATAGTAGTCCACCAACCATAGATCTATACAAAGTTTGATTAACTTGATGAGATTGATCATGCTTAGATAACTTGCATCCAGTCACCATAGGAGTTCCAACAGGTTTGGAGTCATCTAACCCAAACTTCTTCAATAATTCCTTCTCATACTTAGATTGAGAAATGAAAATGTCTTTATAGGTCTGTGTAATTTGCAATCCTGAGAAGAATTTCATCTCACCTATCATAGACATCTCAAACTCTTTTTGCATATCATCAGCAAACTTCATACTCAAATCATCATCTCCTCCAAAACTAATGTCATCAACGAAAACTTCAACAATTAAAATGTTATCATTATCAACCTTAAAGTTTAAATTACTATCATCGGTACCTTTACAGAATCCCAACTTCATCAAATAACTGTCCAATCTAGCATACCAGGCTCTAGGGGCTTTCTTAAGTCCATGCAATGATTTCTTCAATTTTCATACCATGTCTCCTTCATCTGATAGTAAAAACCCATCTGGTTGCTCAATGTAGACTTTCTCTTCCAAATCACCATTCAAAAAGGTCGACTTCACATCCATCTGATATACTTTGAAGTTCTTATACACGACATATGCAAGAAGTATTCTAACAACTTCAATTCTAGCTACCAAAGAAAAAGTACCCTCATAGTCAATTCCTTCCATTTGTGAACATCCTTTAAATACTAATCTTGCTTTGTTTCTAACCACTTCACTGACTTCATTCAATTTATTTTTGAATACCCATTCTATACCAATCACATTCTTGTCTTTAGGTTTCAGAACAAGTTCCCATGTATTGTTCTTCTCAATCTAATTCAATTATTTTTCCATTGGTTTTATCCAATTCTCATCTTTAAAGGCTTCTGCAACATCTTTAGGTTCAATCTTGGAAATTAAACATATCTCTTCCACAACACTCCTTCTCCTAGTCATCACACCTTTATTTTTGTCACCAATAATCTGATTTTTTGAATGATTTAATTTCACATACCTCAGAGTCTTATGATTGTTCTGATTCTCAAGTTCTTGAATTTCTTCACCGGCAACAACAATATCTAGATTAACTGTCTCTACCGGATCATTCTACTTAAGGATCTTAGTCTACACATGCTTTGAAATAACATCCTGATCATCAAGCTCATATATGTATGCTCTAGTCTGGTTTGCATGACATTCATCAACCTTCACATTTGCACTTTCCACTATCTTATTCAACCTCTTATTGTAACACTGGTAGGCCTTGCTCTTAGTAGAATAACCTAATAATATCCCTTCATCACATCTTACATCAAACTTCCCTATATCCTCATCTCTTTTGATATAACATTTCCTTCCAAAAATTCTAAAATATCTATCTATAGGAACATGACCAAACCATAATTCATAAGGAGTCTTACCAGAATCACCTTTTATATGCACCCGGTTGAATATGTAAACAACAGTGCTAACAACTTCTCTCCAAAAGTTATGTGAAATATTTCCTTCAATCAACATAGTCCTAGCAGCATCCAAAATAGTCATGTTCTTCTTTTCTACAACTCCATTCTGCTGAGGGGTTCTAGGGGCAGATAACTGTCTTTTAATTCCATTCTTCTCACAAAATGAATCAAACTCACTGGATGTGAATTCTCCTCCTCTGTCAGATCTCAAACATTTTAGCTTCAATCCTATCTCAGTCTCCACCTTAGCTTTGAATATCTTGAATTTCTCCAGTGCTTCTAATTTCTCCCTTAGAAAAGTAACCCACATCATTCTAGAATAGTCATCAATCAACAACATGAAATATTTGTCACCCTGCACACTTCTCACTCTTGTAGGACCACACAAGTTAGTATGCACAAGATCCAATAAACCATTAAATTTATACATCTTATTTTTGAATGAAATTCTTGTTTGCTTTACCAACTGACATTCTTTACATACCGGATTAGAAGGTTTCACAATTTTAGGCAAATATCTAACAGCTTGAGTAGAACTTATCTTAATCATGCAGTCAAAATTAACATGACACATCCTTCTATGCCACAACCAAATTTCATCTATCTGAGCAATCAAACAACTTTTCTCACCAACATTCAAGTATATTACCTTTAGTCTTAGTTCCTGATGCAATCTCTATACCGAAGGTATTCAGAATCTTGTATTTACCATTTTTGAATTCCAAATCATATCCCTTATTAACCATCTATCCAACACTCAAAATATTATGCTTTAGACCTTCAACATACAAGACATCATCAGTACTATGCTTACCATAAAAAGAAATAGTACCTCTGCCAGGAATCACACAAGCTTTATGATCTCCAAATCTTACTATACCACCACCATACCTCTCCACATTCACAAATTTACTTTTATCACATGTCATATGATGTGAACAATAGTTGTCAATTACCCATTCATCTTTCTCTTCAATCTTAGCAGCCAAAGCTTTCTCCTCAACAATGAAGCTTGTAGAAATCACTGGTGTCAAATCATCTTCCTTGTTAGCAATAAATACAAATTCATCTTTTGAATTCCTATTCTCAGACTCTTAATCTATCACACCTTCATCAACAGCATAATAACATCTCTTATGATATTTGTACTTTCAACTACGCTTATAGGACTTACCATACTTATCATGCTTCTCATATATATCATGCTTATCAAATTTATCATGCTTATCATACTTAGACATTCTTTCAGGACACCTAGAAGAAAAATATCCTATCTTATTATAAGAGAAACATTTCAAAGGTAACTTCCCATCATACTTATTGTCTCCCTTAGGCAATCTCTGAGTAATAAGTGCTTCAAGCTCATCCAACTCCCTTTCGTGTTCTTCCATCTCTCTCATTTCTCTTTCATATCTAGAAACCCTAGATGAACTTTCTCCTGGATCATACTTCTACTTCCCAGATACAATGGCTTTAAATACATGCTCAGATTTACCATGTGATTCTCCAAATTCACTCAACTCAAAAGAAGTAATTTTACCAACCAGCATGTCTCAAGTCACAGTGGTCACAGTTCGGATCTCATCAATATCAACAACTTTATATTTGTAAGCGGGAAGCAAGGATCTCAACACTTTAGCAACAATCTCATCTTCTTCAAGAGTTTCACCAACACATCTAATGTTCATAACAAGTTCATTCACTTTACCCATAAAGGATGGTATGTTCTCATCTTCTCCCATCTTGAACATTTCATACTTTCCTTTCAAACTTTGTAGTTTAGCAACTTTGACATGTTTATCTCCTTCATACAAGGTCTCTAACTTTTCCCATATCTCATGTGCAGTCTGCAATCCTATCACATTAGTCATCTCTGAATCGGTTAGGGCACTCAGCAATGCTTCTTTAGCTCTTATGTTATGTTCAACATCCTTGATCTCATTTGCAGTAACCGAACCATTATGAGGAACATTGCAGGTATTCTTTGTAATCTTCCAATAATCATCTCCAAGATATTTCAGGTGACACTCCATCTGGTCCTTCCAGACAGTTTAATTACTTCCATCAAATATTGGACTCTCTTTCTTCAAAACATAGGTTGTCATCTCGGATCTCCTCAAGCGGTCAAGCTTCTTTCAAAGGATCTAGCTCTGATACCAATTGTTGACAACAACAATGAAAGAAAACTAAAAGGGGGGTGAATTAGTTTTCACCGAATTAGGCAATTTAAGCGCAACTTCAAATCTGATCAACTGCAACAAGAACAAAGATAAACACAATAACACCAACACACATAACACCAAGATTTTGATGTGGAAAACCCGATTAAGGGAAAAACCATGATGGGAACCTACCCACAATAAGATGATACTCTGCAATAGTATGTGTAAATATTACAATGGGGAATGCACATGCATTCAAGCACATAGCCTAGAGCTCACTGCTCTAAATATAATAACCTGAAACACTACAACCCTTAGGGAAGGTTCACTAGCTTATAATAACATTCGAACAACAATCTGACTTATATGAGTTAAAAGAGTAGCATCTTCTAATGCCTAATGATAGTTCTGGTTAAGCACATTTGTCTACCTGAAGAGGGGAAAACAGATTTGAAGGTCAAATGATCAAAACATAATGAAATAAACATGTAGAATGCTAAAATATCATTAAAAGACCATTTCACCTTGCTATTTTACCTTCTCCTTTGGATTGAGCTTGATGAAGTGAAGGCGCCCCTTGATAATGCTCCACTTGATGTGCTCCTTTGATTGCTGGATGTGGATGGCTCTCCAATATTGTGCACAAATGAAATGGATTTGAAAAATGATAAGGATGAGATGATCAAGTTGCCAAGATGATTTCCTGGGCTCAAAAGGGTAACATAAACTTACTGGGTTTCAAGATGTTTTGAATGAAGGGATGGAGCCCTATTTTATAGGAAGAGGAGAGGAAAACGAATGGCTAGGATGAATTCGAGATGAAGGGCTAAGATTTACTTGTGAGCTCACACAAGGTCCAAGAGAGGGTGTGGAGATCAAGAAATATGCCTCAAAGGCATTTCATATCTCCACACTCCACAAGATGCATTGGAGGAATTAAAAATTCTCCAAAAAAGGATATCATGGGGATTGAAGGAATTAAAAGGAATTAAAAATTCCTTGGGAGAGGGGATGCCTAGAGGAATGTGTGATTTCAAAAATCTTACATTCACTTATGAAAAGAGCATTTAAAGCTAGTGGCTGGATGAAAAGGACAAAGAGTTGACTTTGTGGCTAATCATGATGATTAACCATTAATGACTCATTAGGAGGGGGATTAGAGGAAATGTTAGGTGGGATTAATATTTGTAGGAGAATTTGACTAGGAGAGAGAATGAGTGGAGGGAATAAAAAATTAGAAGAATAATGTTAAGTGAGTTTAGGGAGTTTCTAGAAGAATTTATTAGGTTAATGATGAATTAAGAAGATGATTTGTAGGAATCATGTAGGTTAACTAATTAATTGAAATTAATTATCTAAGAGGAAGATTTGTGAGGATTTGATTTTTTAGAAGAATAAAGAAAGGGATTTATTTATTAAATAAATCAATCACATGCTATAGTGACAATATTAATTATATTTAATTAATATTGAGAGGAATTTGAATTAACATAATTAATTAATTAATTATGCGAGGAATTAAAAATAATTAAAATAATTATTTTTAAGTGTCTACATTTTGCCCCTCTTTGAAGCGAGGTGTGATGACACATTGATTCAAAGAATAATCTTGTTTTGATGCTGATATTGGTTTGATAGGATGCCCCAGCTCTTTATTGATATATTATGGTATGGTGATGCCCCCTCGAGAGATCAATTGAGGTATTTGATCTTTGGAGTTTTTGCGAAATTGATATCCCGATAGATTTGATTTGATTCGATTGATAAGATCTAGATTCAGTCTGGTTTCAAGAATAATTCATCCTGTATAAGACAAAGATGATCAAAGTGTTTGGTTTCAGGAAGGATTCATCCTGTATAAGACATGATTGATCACAATATCTAGTTTCAGGAAGGATTCATCATGTATAAGACATGATCGGAGCGTCTGGTTTCAGGAAGGATACATCCTGTATAAGACATGACTTATCACAACGTCTGGTTTCAGGAAGGATTCATCCTATATAAGACATGATCGGAGTGTCTGGTTTCAGGAAGGATGCATCCTGTATAAGACATGACTGATCACAATGTCTGGTTTCATGAAGGATTCATCCTGTATAAGACATGATCAGATCACAACGTCTGGTTTCAGGAAGGATTCATCCTGTATAAGACATGATTGATCACAATGTCTGGTTTCAGGAAGGATTCATCATGTATAAGACATGGTCGGAGTGTCTGGTTTCAGGAAGGATACATCTTGTATAAGACATGACTGATCACAACGTCTGGTTTCGGGAAGGATTCATCCTGTATAAGACATGATCAGATCACAACGTCTGGTTTCAAGAAGGATTCATCCTATATAAGACATGATCAGAGCATCTGGTTTCAAGAAGGATACATCCTGTATAAGACATGAATCAGAATCAGAATTGATTATGTGAGGAAAAAAAAAATAGAGGAAGAAAAATTAAGGTGGAAGGGATAGATGATGAACAAATATGAAGCAGTCGTGAGGTATTTGGAAAGAAGAATATGAGATGTGAGACTGCGGAGGAAAATGGGGGCAATTGAGAACTCCATGGGATTATTGAGTTTAGGATTTGATGGAATGATGGTGAGATTTTGTGCACAACAAATGTGAAGAGCCAACCTAGTTTGATGTTGCCCTGAGTGACTTGCACCATTGATTATAGAAATCAGGATGCCATGAGAAACGCAGGGCGTGGACTGACTCTGTAGACAAATGGGAATTTCTTGCACACAACAATGCAAGTGTTAAGAAACACTAATACAGAGTTGTGGGTTCATGCAAGGAAACCCTCAAACACACCGATACCTCTTGTACACGAGAACGTAAGTGTTGATAAACACTAGTACCAGGTCACTGATTTATACAAGAAGGATCCAAAACATGCCATACTATGAAATATGCCCCAGTATGCACTTATCATAACGTACCTAGATATGGAAGAACCCAAGCAGTCGTAAATAGTGGAAATCATAGGGCAAAAGATGCAAGCTTATATGAAAAGATCTAATCAAAATCTAACAAGTCTCTTCCTTGCGACCAAATGATACCTCTTGCCAAGAGTAGAACTAGGATGGACTTGGGATTGTTTCTCAATACTTCTTGAAGCTTACACACAGAGGCATAAAATCTCAGTTTCAATGGGACATTCCTTGTTCATGACTCAAGCGAGGACTTCATCATCATACACATGTTTTATTGGGAGGCGGAAAAGAAGGAACGTTGCGCATGGGTGGGTTGGATGGAAAATGATTTGTAGTATCGACCTGATAGACAGTGGATCCAGTTATTTACCTTGGCGCCTGCACACAGGTTTTCACCAAGGTACTTGTCCATAGCGCCACCAAGTGGTTTTCACTAATGGACGAATTGTTTTTTCTTTCTTTTTTAATTTTTTTGTGTCATAAGGTGCCTGTTTGCCAAGTTTTCACCAAAGTGATGATTTTTTCAGAATCTTTTTCTCAATTTTTTTAAAAAAAATTCTTTATTTTTTTGACAATTTAAGACTTTCTGAGGACTAAGCATAAAATCTTTTGAGGTGCATGATATTCATTGGACCATCCAAAGTATCACCTTCAGGAGTAGCCAACTAATAAGCTCCTGATCCATATTTCACTGTGATTACATATGGTCCAAGCCAATTAGGCTCAAACTTGCCTTTCTTTTCTCTTTCTTGTAGATTTTTCTGATTTTCCACGAGGACAAGATCACCAACTTGGAATTCCCGGGTTCTGACTTTTTTATGATAACTCATGCGCAGACGGTTTTGATATACCCAGAGATGATTCAAGGCCTTGAGGCGCCTTTCATCTAACAATTCTAGCTCTTGTAAGCAGGCAATTCTGTATTCTTCTTCTGGTAGGATGTTTTGCAGTGATACCCTTAGAGAGGGGATCTCGATCTCAAGGGGAAGGATGGCTTTGGAACCAAATACTAGGGAATAAGGAGTGGCACCTATGGGGGTGCGGATGGAGGTGCGGTAGGCCCATAATGCAGGATGGATTTGGAGGTGCCAATCACGGCCCGCTTCATTGACTGTCTTTTTGAGGATTTTTATTAGGGTTTTATTAGAAGCCTCAACTTGGCCATTGCCTTGGGGGTAATATGGAGTGGAGAAGCGGTGTTGGACGTTGAATTTTTGGCAGAGTTCTTTGACATCCTGGTTCTTAAATTGTTTACCATTATCTGTGATGATAACTTTTGGGATGTCATATCGGCAGATTAGGTAGTTTAGGATGAATTTGGATATTTGCTTGCCGGTGGTGAAAGTAAGAGGGATAGCCTCTACCCACTTGGTGAAGTATTCGGTGGTGGTGATAATGAATTTATGTCCATTGGAAGATGAAGGGTGGATTTTCCCAATGAGATCAAGCCCCCACTGCGAGAGGGGCCATGGTGTAATGAATGGCTGCAATTCTTGTGACGGTGCATGAATCTTGTCACCATGTTGCTGGCAAGGGATGCATTTCTTCACAT
Organism: Cryptomeria japonica; assembly: GCF_030272615.1. Taxonomy (NCBI): domain Eukaryota; kingdom Viridiplantae; phylum Streptophyta; class Pinopsida; order Cupressales; family Cupressaceae; genus Cryptomeria; species Cryptomeria japonica. Next base: position 554,925,511 of record NC_081407.1, on the reverse strand, counting down.
AATTGTATGCCTCTTCTTCCATTTTAGGCCAATAGTATCATGTTCTCAAAATTTTTTTAGCCAATGTGAGTCCACTTGAGTGTGCCCCACAGATACCCTCGTGTACTTCACGTAATGCCCATTCTGTTTCTTGTTTATCTAAACACCTTAGGAGGGAACCATCAAAATGCCTTCTGAACAAGGTGTCTACAAGGATGGTGTAATGGGCACATCGGCAGATGAAGGTTTGTTGTTGGGTTTTGGTGAGATGTGGGGGAATGGTGTTGTCTTTGAGGAAAGCGAAGGTTTCTTGGTACCAAGGGGACTCAGGACCAATGAGAACACACACCATTTCAGACTTTGGTAGGTCGTATGCCGGTATAAACAATTGCTCGACCAAGAACTCACACTTCTAACTGTGTGCTGACATTTGAAGGAGGGAGCCAATGGTGGCCATTGCATCTGCATCCTTGTTGTTTTTTCATGGGATTTGGTCAAACTTGATTGACGTGAAATGTTGCTTAAGATCTTCAACCATGGTACGGTAGGGAAGGAGTTTATCATCTTTTGTCTGGTATTCATCATTGACTTGTTTTATGATGAGTTGGGAATCGCCATAGACTTGTAATTCCTTTATTTTCCAGTGGATAGCCAAGCGTAAACCTATGATGAGGGCCTCATATTCTGCTATATTGTTGGTACATGCAAAGGCTAACTTGTATGATTTTGGGATGCCATCTCCTTGAGGTGTGACCAATAATATTCCTGCCCCCGATCCATTTTCAGTGTAGGAGCCATCAAAATACAATTTCCATGTGGAGGATGTGGTAACAGTCATAATGAACTCATTTGGTAATTCTGTGAGAAGAGGATGATCGCTTGGAAGTGGAGCTTCAGCCAACTGATCTGCAATGACTTGTCTCTTGATTGCCTTTCTGTCCACATATTCAATGTCAAACTCACTTAAGAGCATGACCCATTTGGCGGTTCTGCCAGTGAGAGAAGCTTTGGACAAGAGATATTTAAGTGGATCAATTTTAGCAATTAATTTTGTCTTATTATTTAGCATATAGTGTCATAGTTTATGTGTGCTGAACACTAATGCCAAACATGCTCTTTCAATGGGGGTGTAATTGAGTTTATATCCTACCAACGTCCGACTGATGTAGTAAATGGCGTGTTCCTTCCCTTGATCATCTATTTGTGCCAATAATGCCCCCAATGCCACTGCAGTAGCACATATATACAAAATAAGGGGGTTTTCCCAGAGTAGGAGGCATCAATACGGGAGGTGATGCTAGATATTCTTTTAATTTCTCAAAGGCCTTTTGACATAGGCAATCCCATTTAAATTTTGTGTCTTTATGCAATAGGTGTGCAAATGGATGGCACTTGTCTGCTAGCTGTGAAATGAAACGCCTAACAGACTGGAGTTTTCCCTGGAGACTGTGCAGTTGTTTGAGAGTTTTTGGCAGAGGCATTTCCATAATAGCTTTTACCTTTGCGGGATCAACCTCGATGCCTCTGCAGGAAACAATGAATCCTAGTAGTTTTCCCGATGTGACATCAAACACACACTTTTTGGGATTTAGGCGCAGCTTGTATTTTTCCAATCTTTCGAAGATCTGTTTTAGAATAGGGATGTGCTCTTGTCTTGTCTTGGATTTTCCTAGCAGATCATCCACGTAATCCTCCATAATTTTGTGCAAGAGGTCATGAAAAATTGTTGTCATTGCCTGTTAATACGTAGCTCCAGCATTTTTAAGGCCAAAAGGCATGACCCGGTAACAGAAAGTACCCCATGGTGTTGTGAATGCAGTTTTATGCTGATCCTCATCTGCTATCCTGATTTGGTTGTATCTAGAAAACCCATCCATTAGCGATAACATTTCATGTCTTGCTGAAAGGTCCACAATCATGTCTATATTAGGGAGCGGGAAATCATCTTTAGGATAAGCTATATTTAGATCTCAAAAATCTATGCAGATGTGGATGCCCCCAGTAGGTTTGCCGACAGGTACAATGTTGGAGACCCATTCAGCATAATCTATTGGTTTGATAAATTCTGCGTCTAACAACTTTTGAAGTTCCGCCTTGACCAGGAGTGTAATATGTGGGTTCATTTTGCGCAATTTTTGTTTTATAGGTTTTGCATCTGGACGGACGACGAGATTGTGAACCACCAAGGCAGGATCCAAACCTGGCATATCGGAATAGGACCATGCAAAATTGATTTTTACCTCTGTAAGGAAGTTGATGAAGTCTTGTTTCTCGATTTCTATGAAAGATTTGGCAATGAGCACATTTTTTGGAATGACTTCGGTGCCCATGTTGATGTTGTCTATTTCTTCTATCAACAAATTTGATTTGTCCTATGGAAGGTAACCAATGGTAGGGAGGTCAAATCCCTCATCGTCAAGTACCTTTTCCAGGTTTTCACTTTCAGATACGCCCTTTGTTTTTATTTCTTGTTCATCCAAAGGCGCCTCAGGGAGGTTTTCACCTAGGGAATCATATCTTTTTCTTTTATTATCTTTTTTGTGGCTAAGGGCATTGACTTGACTACCAAAGTATCCCTTTTCGTGTAGTTGAATACCCTCGATTCTGCTACAATCTTCCATATTTTGCGCTGTTAGGAGAGCAATGAGAGCATTATCGTCGGCACAGATATCTAAAGTGGGTTTGTCTCGTTGGCCCCAGTCAATGAGTTCAGGATGGACAAGATGTAGCTCATATGAAGTGGGAGGGGTTGCGGGGGTGATGGTATTGATGTAAGGGTCCAAGAAGATATCTTTCTCATATTCATAAGGCATTTCATGGAATTCCTCTTCGTCAGCGCTTTCGATATCCGAAGAAGGACTAGAAGGGGCACCATCGATCGTAATCTTAGGCACCGGGGTGTACCCCAAGCCTCTGTTGTATCTGTAGGAGATAGGATTTATGGTTGTTTTCTTCCTTTCTCCTCTGGTCCCAGGCCGTGTCCTTTGTAACCCATTTTTTCAACTATGGCAGATGCTTTTGGGTACATTTCTTTGGATATTCTTGTTGGATCTTCATCTTCTTCCCGGTACAGCCATGAAGAGATATCTGCTTCGAGGCTCTCATTATCAAGTGGGCCCCATTGCTGGAAGGTGGTGTTTTGGCATTGCATGACTGGTTTTGGGCCCTTTTTTATCTCTTTTGGTTTTCCAAATGACTTAGGAAAGAGAGGGAGGTTGCCTATTAATAAGATGTCCTCCAATTTGTATTCTCCACAGCCATTGTCCAAGATCTTGATTTGATTATCTGGTTGGGATGATGTGGATCACCTTTGATAGTGATCTCTCTTCCGTTATAGGGGAATTTGATGCATTGGTGATAGGTGGAGGGTATGGCCTGCAAGGAATGAATCCATGGCCTCCCAAGGAGAATGTTGTAGGGGAGATCAAGATCTAGTACTTGGCAAGGGGTTTCAATTGTAATGGGGCCCACTTGAAGAGGTAAGGTGATCACGCCCTTTGAAATTCTTTCTACATCATCGTATGCCTTTATTGTGATCCTTCCTGATGTGTCTATCAGATCCTCAGAAAGTCCCAATTGTTTTATTAATTTGTATGTACACAGATTGAGCCTAGACCCACCATCTATCAGGATATGTTTGACCTTGTGCTTGTGGATAAGAGATTCGATGTGTAAAGGTTTGTTATGGTCTTCATCTGTGGGAGCATCTTTGGAGTTAAATACAATGTGCTGCTGGGCAGCAAGGTTTCCAATGAGGGCTTGGAATTGGGTGGCGTTGATGTTATCTGGAACATGTGATTGGAGAAGGGCTTGTTCCAAAATTTCTTTATGGACCGGGGAGGTCTTGAGAAGTTCCAAAATGGAGATCTACGCGGGTGTCTTCCCAAGTTGATCAAGGAGGTCATATCGATGGGTGGAAGACATGGGTGGGGGGTTTGGTGGGGGAGGAACTCCTTGGATGGTGACTCTTCCTCGGCGTGTAGTTGCATTGCAGTCATTCTGGAAATGGGAGGTGGAAGGCGTGGCGCCTTGAATGACTATCCAAGCAGGATTTGGTCTGCTTTGGGAAGAAGGAGAATTGACTCCTTGGATGGTTATGACGTTGACATGATTGTCTGTAGGTTCAATGTGACCTACTAAAAAATCAAAACTGGTTATGTGATTAGCATAGTCATAACCCATTGCGTTAGATGATGAGCCTTTTCCTTTGTCATGCTTCGGGAAGGGTTCCTGGTACATTTTGAGTTTGTCATTGTTATTACCAGGTTTTGCATTTGCTACCTCAATCTCACCTTTATCAATGAGATCTTGTATGTAGATCTTCAGTTTCATACACTTTCGTGTATCATGTCCCTTGATACGATGATATTCACAATACTCATTTTCATTATACCATTTTGGTTTAGGTTGATTGGGGTCAAATGGGTGAGTGATTGGAAAAACCACTATACCTGCTTGGACAAGTTTTTGAAACACCACTTCAATAGGCTTAGCCAGAGGAGTGAAATCTCTTGGAGTCTTGTTATTCGATCGGGGTGGTCATCCCTGGATTGAGACATTGTTGTGAGGTTTTTTGTATTGATTTGGATTGTCTCGATTATTGAATTGATGATTATTGGTGGTGGGTTTTGGGGGAGCGGCCATGGTTTGGACCCGCTTTGCATCAGTTACACCATCATTGACCATATTTTTGTTTTTGAACCAGAATTTTGGCTTGTCGTTATAATAAGAGGAAGAACTTTGTGTTGATTTCTGGTAATGTTTCAAGGTTCCTTCCTCTAACAAGACACGTTCGAGGGCGAGGCCCTTATCTGTCAATTTTTGGAAGGATTTGATACATTAAGATATTAAAGGTCTTGAAAGTTCAGGCACCAAGTTCTTTTGGAATATCTCAATTTGATGTTGTTCTGGCATGTCCCACTGGAATTTCTTGATAAGATGTCGCCATCTTTGTAGGAAATTGGCGAAGGTTTCTCCGGGCCTTTGTTTTGTATTACATAAGTCCATCATAGAAACATCATTACCCATGTTGTATGCATAGTGGGCCACAAATTTTTCTGCCAAGTCTGGAAAAGAGACAATGGAACGTCGTGGTAAAGATGAGAACCATGCCAAGGCGTCTCCCGTGAGACTCTTGGGAAAGTGGTGCAGGAGCACCCAGGAAGACAAGGTGGAGCAGGGTCACTGATAGGCCCTATGGAGGATTTGATGAAAACTGAAGACAAACAAGACCTATAAGGTCTTTAAATGATGTAACATGGCCATGTGAGCCATAAAATGTAGTGAAATGCAATGTAATGGTCAAAAAGTGTAAAATTGCCATTTTGAGCAATTAGGCCTAGAAAAGGCTAAAATTGGGTTTTTGGGGTAGAAGTGTGTTTAGGTGGATAAAATATGTTTATAAGGTCGTCTAATGACTATTTTAATGTTTTAGAAGTTTAATATATAGTTTTGGCAAGTTGACATACATAGTTGTCAAACTTGACAACTTTGGAGCAACTTTTTGTTGTCAAAAAGTTGTCAAGAATGCAAAAAGTTGTCATAAGTTAGTTATAAGTTGGTTTTAGGTTGGATTTTGACCTAGAAGGCCTTGAGGGTTATAAATGGATGAAATTGAATCATTTATGGTTTTTTTAGGTAAAGGTTTTTTGATCGAGTTTGGAGTTTTGAAGCAATAAAAATCTGATTTTCATGTGTATTTTCCAGGTTTCCACATAGAACAGTCTGATTTTCCATTGTTTTGAGTGCTTTTATGAATTATTTTTCATTCCTTCATGGTTGGAGATGTTTCTATAATTAAAAAAGTTTATTTTGGCTTTTGTTTGAAGTGATTTGGTTTTGTTTTGGTGAAGATATCTAATTTCTTGTGAAAACAGTCAGATCCTTGCCATAGGGTTAACAGTGAGCATGAAAATGTTGTATATTTTATTTCCAGATTGATCTAACCCCATAAATGGGTATGATGGTGTATTATATTGTATATTTTCATAAGATTTGGTTTCAGGAGGCCATGCACAAGATGGCATGTGCATTGTGGGAGTAAAGGTCTGAAATTTTAGGGGCAAACTGTTGCAGAAAATACAGTCCTAATACGAGAGCCATATCTCACATTTCCACCGTTGGATTTTGCTAAGTTTTGGATATGTTTTGTATAACCAAGTTATGAATACTATCACCGGAGCGATCGAATAAATTTGTTCATTTGCAAAAGTTTACTTAACAATACAAATTTATTCGATCACTCCGATGACAGTATTCGTAACTTGGTTATACAAAACATATCCAAAACTCAGCAAAATCCAACTATGGAAATGTGAGATATGGCTTACGTATTAGGATTGTATTTTCTGCAACAGTCTGCCCCTAAAATTTCAGACCTTTACTCCCACAATGCACATGCCATCTTGTGCATGGCCTCTTGAAACCAAATCTTATGAAAATATACAATATAATATACCATCATACCCATTTGTGGGGTTAGATCAATCTGGAAATAAAATATACATCATTTTCATGCTCACTATTAACCCTATGGTAGGGATATGACTGTTTTCACAAGAAATTAGATATCTTCACTAAAACAAAACCAAATCACTTCAAACAAAAGCCAAAATAAACTTATTTAATTATAGAAACATCTCCAACCATGAAGGAATGAAAACTAATTCATAAAAGCACTCAAAACAATGGAAAATCAGACTGTTCTATGTGGAAACTTGGGAAATACACATGAAAATCAGATTTTTATTGCTTCAAAACTCTAAACTTGATCAAAACACCTTTACCCAAAAAAAACCACAAATGATTCAATTTCATCCATTTATAACCCTCAAGGCCTTCTAGGTCAAAATCCAACCTAAAACCAACTTATAACTAACTTATGACAACTTTTTGCATTCTTGACAACTTTTTGACAACAAAAAGTTGCTCCAAAGTTGTCAAGTTTGACAACTATGTACGTCAACTTGTCAAAACTATTTATTAAACTTCTAAAGCATTAAAATGGTCATTAGATGACCTTATAAACATATTTTATCCACCTAAAAACACTTCTACCCCAAAAACCCAATTTTAGCCTTTTCTAGGTCTAATTGCTCAAAATGGCAATTTTACACTTTTTGACCATTACATTGTATTTCACTACATTTTATGGCTCACATGGCCATGTTACATCATTTAAAGACCTTATAGGTCTTGTTTGTCTTCATTTTTCATCAAATCCTCCATAGGGCCTATCAGTGACCCTACTCCACCTTGTCTTCCTGGGTGCTCTCGCACCAGAAAGAGTCTGCGAAGATAAAGGTCACTATAGGAGACTTCTTGGCATAAGATGTGGAATTCTCGGACATGGTCGCGGGGATCTCCTTTGCCTTCATACTTGGTGAATTTAGGGATCTCAAATCCTAGGGGATATGGTGCAACTGATATAGACAGGTCGTAAGGACAAGGGCAAAACTCTTCGAATGAGTAAGCTTTCCTTTTATTAGTCCTTTCTTTCATGTTCTTGATGATATTCTTCATGTCTTGAATTTCCTTGATGAGGTCTTGTTGTGGACTTTGATATTGATGAATTGTATTTGCCCCAAGAATTGGATGAACCAAAGAAGGTGCACCGCCACCAATATATTGATATGATGAGGAGGTGGGAACGTGGGATGTGATGACCGATGTCGTTGGGGTTTGAGGGACAGTTGGTTGCGATCCACCAACTGTTGTGACAGGATTGAATACGGCCCGGATAAAATTTGCGACATTGTTGGGAGGAAGGGAAGTTTGTGGAATAGAAATTTGTGGTTGAATAGAAGGAGGTGGTGAAGAAGTTTGTTGGAGAATGGATGAGATCGGATTTGATAGTGGTATGGATGGTAAGGAGGAAGAAGGTGGGATGGAGACCACAGTGGGAGGTACCGCGGGTGGCATTGATTGAGCTTGGATGATTGATGGGGCTGCAATTGATTGAGTTTGAATAGTAGGTGCAGCATTTTGTGTGGGAGCGAGGTCTCCTTGTGGTTGTTGGGTGAGAGTGGATCTATTAAATTCAGGTGGAAGTTGAGCTCCATGTTCAAGGAGAGTTTTCAGAAGTGCAGTAGGATTGTGTTTAATAAACTTTTCCATCATCTCTTGGTTATAAGAATCCGCTAAGAAAGTTTGCACTTCCGGACAAAGTTTATCTTGGTTAACCATGTCAAGATTTTGACTTTGATCTTGATCGATAGGTTGCCCACTTTGTGTATGATCTTGCGTGGGATCTTCATATAGGACACCCATGTCTGGCATGCCATATTGTTGTTCAGCCATCTTTTTCTTTTGGGATCGAGTTGCGACCATACACGATATTTGTGATGAAAAGACTTAGGAAAAAATGTGATGAAAGGACTTAAGAAATTTGTGATGAAAGGATTTAAGAAATTTGAGGATGAAAGGACTTGAGAAATTTGTGATGAAAGGACTTGAGAAATTTGTGATGAAAGGATTTAAGAAATTTGAGGATGATTGATGAAGAAGGTATGGTTGTGATGGTTTAGAAGAAACTTGATAACTAGGTTGTCTTTGACATGAATACGACTTAATGAAGGATCGATTTGAATGACAAGTTGTATGAAGGGATATGACCACCCTGATTTGGACGATAGATGGTGTTTCAAAGGACAAACTTGAATGTTGATGGAGATGATGGACTTTTAACTTCTCTCTTGGGCTTATGAAAAATGGGACGGACAGAGTTTTGACGCAATTTTGGACTTTGTGTGGGTAATGACTTGGACAATTGTTTGTGTCTTGACAAATGTTTTTGCAAAGTGTTTGGGGATAGTGATGTGTTTTTAGTCTACTCTTGGCAAGTATGTATCAAACAAAGCAAACACAATGATCAAATGCATATTATATCAAAGACACTCATGCTCATATACAACATTCTTAAGGCTGGCAAGGACAATAGTCATTGAATCCCAATTGGTTTCCCATCTACGCTTACCCAGAGCAGACACTTAGATGTTTGACCCCACTAAATCCCCTCCACAACACTCACTTCTCGGGGCAGCCAAGCATCAATTCCCATAAAAACTCCTCATGGTGAACTTTGTGTCTCTACTAAGGGTCGTAAGAATATGGGCCACTTCATAGGTCCGATCTCCTGCACCAATGACTAGAAGGTTTTTGGCCACTATGAACAAGGTATTTAGTAAGTCTTCCCATTAGGAGCTACCTTCGAAGTTGTGCAAGTGCAATTCAGGCCTATAGCCCAACAAAGCACCAAGAACTTAGTAGTCACGCAAGCATGATTGAGATCTCTAGGATCCTACTAAGCACCCAATGTGAGAGTGAACTCTTATATAGCCCCAACCATTAACCCTTTCGTAGTCAATGGCCTATTTATTACAGTGAGTTGGGAACCCCAGGTCCGGGTGTACTCACTTGGGTCGTTCCCCTCTTACCTTCTCAAAGAGCAAGTTGGGAGGGTAGGCCCGCTAGAGGTAAACACACAATCAAACAAGAAAAGGTTGGAGGGTTTGGATTTCTGATCGTCTAGTAAGATGAGAGCATACTTTCCTACCTTTAAGATTTTCTTAAGGACACATAAGACAATGGTTCATTCCATTCTAATTAATATCTAGGTGCCTAATTTAAATAAATGCATAATATTTGGTTGAATCAACTAGGCAACCTGCAAAACCACTTGATTAGTAGTTTGAAAAATGGAGTCTTCAAAAAGCGTCCTGCAAAACAACCTGATTAGTAGTTTGGAAAAATAGATTCTTCAACAAGCGTCTTGCAAAACAACTTGATTAGTAGATTGGAAAAATAGAGTCTTCAACAAGCGTCCTGCAAAAAACAACAAAATGACAAAAATATTAATTTTTTTCATTTTTTTGGAATGAATAGAAAAACATGAATAAAAACTTTTTAACTAATGACAAATGTAGATTTGAAGAAAGCTTTGATGGGTAAATGGGGTTTGACTAGGTTTTTGCCACTTTCCAAGGGATAGGTAAGTGAAAAATGGGGATTGGGAGGAGAGATGAAGGAATGGGAAAATTTGTCCAAGAGGAACAAAGAAACAAAAGTTGGAGATGGATAATATGAGAAAAATTTGGAGGTGATTGGATAAAAGGGGAAAGAGTTATGACAAACCCTAAAAATAGAGAAATATGGGATTTTGGGCTTCAAAAAGTGAATTTTTGGGATAAGGCCTCCAAGGAAGGAAATGTGGAAAATGGCAATGTGGAGAATCTGGTGAAGTTTGGAGGAAAATGGAGTCGAGATAAAGAAGATATGGCGAAAAAATAGATTTTTTTTTTTTTTTAACAAAACAGACAAACCCTAGATTTAATAGAGTAGAAACCCTAACTTTAACAGAATAAAAAAAAATGTCAAAGGTCCAGATTTCTGATTGTCTAGATAGACAAGAGCATAATCTCCTACTTTCACACTTTTCTGCTATCAGACAGATTATATTTAAACAGAGCAGATAACAGGAAATAAAAAAAAGAAATGCAGACTACAGTTAACGCCTAAAAATTTCAGACAGATTAACAGAGCAGACAGTAGCACTAAACAGATAGAAAAGTGTCAAAGGTCCGGATTTCTGATTGTCTAGATAGACAAGAGCATACTCTCCTATTTTCACACTTTCCTATGGTCAAAGCATACAGTCGCGCTAAACAGAATAGAAAAGTGAAAGGTCTAGATTTCTGATTGTCTATATAGACAAGAGCATACTCTCCTACTTTCACACAGATTATAATTAAACAAAGCAAATAACAAATCGGATAACAGGAATTCAAATTCCCACAAAAATGCTCGTGCTAATCGCAGAGCTATCGTGCTGAAACTGAAACTGAAACAAAAAAAGAACAGAAACAAAAACAAAACAGAAACAGAAAAGAAACTGTTGCGCAGAAATATAGAGCCGCTATTCTGGAACCTGCAAAAAAAATAAATTATTTTTTATTTTTTCTGTAGTCGCGCTATTCTGGAACCTGCGTCTCACAACTCACAAAAACCTAAAAAAAAACATTAGTTCTTAGGGACGTGGCTCCCACCGAGCGTGCCAAAATGAAGAGGGGAACTTTGCTCTGCACTTCTCATCGAAAGATGAAAACGCTTGTTTGCACATACACCACTCTCTGATAATGTAGACACAATAACTATCCACAAATTACATCCATTTATACAAATCATCAACCCTGACTACAAGTCGACTCAACCCTTAGGACCTAATTACAAAATTACATCACACGATACATAGATCAACCACCAAATCAATACAATATCATTTTTGACATAGTATGGACCCAAATAAAATCCTCAAACATGAAACATCACCAAAAATCTATCCAAGATCATCTACAATACGCTACGCCACCAAAAATACCACATAACACGAAGAACATCACTGGACCCATAAGATCTTCAATAACACACACAATGATCAATGTGGACCACCAAAACAAATAGGAATTGATTAGGAAACACCAACAAGTAGGTTAGAACCATCCGCAAGAGTTGCACCAACACTACTTAATCAAATCTTCATCGATCAACACACTGATATTCAAGAACACTCAACAACAACTGGGACTAGAAAGATAACTTGCAGAGCACCAAATCACAAACCATTTAAATTGAAGATACACATGAACATCCCAAACACTCTCCCAAATACGCAACTCAAGATATAATCATTCTGAAGCACAACAGATCAAATACCAGAACACTGCAACACTGAAAAACCAATCTTCATATCGGAATCCATAACCCAATCAAATCACCACATACCATCATGAAACCAACACTAAAACAAGTATCTCTAGTTGATTCAGCATATCAAACAGATCAACCAACCAAATCAACTCTCTGCAATCACCAAAACACCAAAACACAAGAATATGTTGACATCAATGACAACAACATATCCTAGCAACAATAATATCCAACAGTTTGGTGTCTTTGGGGTCTCCACCCATTATTGGATTCACTCTTTACTTCTTGCAAAATCTTGCATTAAGGGCCAATTGAATTTTTCTTCTAGCATCCTCAAACAAAGGACTACAAACTTTATCAATAGCAACTATTTGAATATCATTTTCTTTTGCATTGATTTGCTTCTTTTCTTTACCAATGCTTCATATAGAATATTAGAAACATAATCTTGAATATCACATAAATTTTGATCATGAATAATCAAGTATCTTACTATAGCATTCTCAAGAACTTCTTTATCAATTAGTTGAGCATCACCATAGACATCCACAACATAAGCCAAAGATTTGTTCTCATATAGTGTACTAACAAAACTATCTAGGTTAAGAGATCGAACATGCATTTCTACCTCTTGTTCTATTTGTTTTTTCTCTTCTTCAGTGCACTCTTTTGTTCAATGAAGGATGCCTCTTTTCTTTTTAGCAAGAAGAGTAGAACCTTTTTATTCTTCAATGTCTTCCATTTTAGTTCTTTTTGACCTTGCACTGATTATAAATTTTTCTTTCTCCACGTCCTCGCTATGATTACTTTCAACTTCTTCAACATCATGAATATTAAGCTTCCTCTAAGATTTCGCTTTCTTCATTGGTGTCTTCTTCTTCTCACTAGATGTAGGTAGAGTTGGGGTTCTAGAAGAACTCATCATCACCGGAGGTGATGAAGAAGCTAATCTAGTCAATCTTTGTTTATAGATGTTCGCAACTCTAGGCAATCCTATATCATTGAATACTTTCTTCATCCTTTTATCAAGTCCCTTTTTGGACCTTTCCTCCCTCAAGCTTGCTTCTAACTCTTCCACAATCCCAACGTAGGGTTCATTAGGATCCTTATCTAAATTAATAGTCTCAAAAATCTTAGACTCAACCAACTCTTCTGAAACTTCATAAGGTAACTCTAGAATCCAAGCAATTTTTGGTTCAACTACCATGATATAATAATTATCCCTACTAACTAAGAAGGTAAATGTCTCTTTATACTTCCGGACCAAATCTAAAGGAAACCTATATCTTTCTTACATTTTCTCTTTAACGTCCACAAACCATCCACCAAATATTCTTCTAAAAGATTGATCATCGGATTTGAAACCCTTAACATATAGCCCTATCTATGCTCCAATAGGTGTGGATTTTTCCCAAACATAATTATCGCTCTCGGAAAGCTCATTTAAGTACATGAAAGCAAGACAAATAATTAGAGAACCAAATTTGAATAGGTAGTTACTTTTTCTTGTTTTATCTAGATTCTCCATCAACTATGCCAACAAGAGATTGCACATGTCAAATTGCTCTTAGTAAAATACCATTTGAAAAGCAATGTGAATTGTAGTCAGAGTCGCAATACCTTCTCAGTTTTAAAAATAAATTTTGTATGCAAGTGGCTTGGCCGTGTATTTGACTCCAGGGTCATTAATATATTCAACAGTTGTGGCTCTTCCATCCCATTCGGAGCCAGTTAATTCATATATCGTATCATTCTTCACAAACCTTTTTCATCATTCCACAAATTGAAGGAACATAATGGACCACTAAGAGGGGGGATGAATCAGTGGTAATAAAAAAAAACCTTAACTTCTAAATGATCTAGGCTTTAATAACAGTAATCATAAAACTACAAGCAAAGATATTTAATACATTTAAACACACGAAAAAAATACAAGCCTATAACAAAAGATGTATGAGGAAAACCTAACATGGAAAACACCTTGGTGAGAATAGCTATCGGAGTCTACTATTCCAATCCGACCTCACAATAAATCACTGATTATAATAATTTTATGGGCACCAACCCCTAGCTTTATGAGCACCTACTCAAAGGAGCACAAACCCCTGCTCTGAGCACCCACTCATAGATTTACAATAATTCAATAAACAATTTAATACAATGAAAAACCTTGTTACAAATGAGTTTTGTAACACCTTACTGATGTCCGGAGATGATCTCTCACTAATGCTTCATCTCTATCTTCCTATCTCTGCAAATCAATCTTCCTTTTCAGCCCCACTCTGTGTGACTAACCTGTTGTGTTATCTACCACAACTCATTGCTCTCTAGTCTCTAATCTCTTCTCTCCACCTCTATGCTCTTCTCTTTGTCTTCTTCTTGTCTTATTGATTTAACTACCACGACTCTCCACTTTCAGGTTTGTGATCTTTGCTTGTCTCTCCCTCTATTCACTATACTCTATTTTTGTAGAGCTTTATCACATCTTCACTAGCTTCTGCTTTCTCTACACTTCCTCTTTGGCCTCTATTCTATCTTCTACAATATTTTATTCTAAGCTCTACAACTACCTTCCCCAATACTTACAACAAAACAACTCATTTCACTCTCTTCGAATTCACCACACTTCTCTTTGTTTTGTAGCCACCTTGATATCTCTGCCAACTAAGCACATCAACCTCTGTCACATCTCATTTACTACTTTGCTCAATCAACTCTCCATCAAAGAATGTTTTCCCTCCAAATCTGCATTTTAAAAATAATTTATTTAGTCTCTCTGAGATCTGGTCTGTGGTGGATTGGATTCACTTTCTTGGATTGACCATCTGCATTAAATGACTCTTTTTTGATTTCCTGAATGTTCTCTATACTAGGTGGCTATATTTAGAAAACTCAATTTGTCTAATAAATTTGATTCAGCCACTGTCAATCACCTTGAGCCCTTCAACCATATGCAACTGATTTGCCATTAATTAAATTTCCATCTTCCGTTGACCTGCCCTGAACAGATGGACAACTACCTCCATCATTGTCGACTTTTGTGTATTTGTTTTCCTATTCGATCACTAGGAAGATACATGTCTTCAAATTTGACATCCAAATCACCTAGACAAACTTGGTCAACTGCCACGTGGATCTTTGAGTCTATCGACTTGCAAACGTGGTTGCAACCTAGGTCAAAAGCTTCACATTATTCGGCTTAATAATGATTCATCTTTTCAACAAGTGGCCTCTTATTCACTCCATACATGCCATGTCGTTGGGTCAAACTCGATCAATGCCCATGTGGACTATCAGGCTGCTCAAATCCATTAAAATCCATGATGTGACAAACCTTCATGTAATACGCATCACATGCATGCTTGTGGGATGGTGAGAGCCACTCTTCCCTTTGTTCTTCTTACCCCGCAATACTTCTAGCTTTCAGTCTTCGATGTCGCGGGATAGCGGGCTCCATCTCTCCCTTCGCCTTGTGTTACCCCGCAGGGTCATCATCTTCTAAGCGACTTGACCGTGGGTAGAGGGATGCTCTGCTCTGCATTGTTTACATTCTTTTCCTTACCCCGCATGGCTGCATCTTTCCTATCTTTGTTGTCGCGGGATAGCAAGGGGACTCTATCTGCTTTGCTTTTGTGTTACCCCATAGAGTCCCTATTCTTCAACCATTCTAGCTATGGAATAACAAGGAACCAAAATGTTTCATGGAAATGTTAACCCTGCAACGTAATATCTCTTCGGTCTTTCATGACGCGGGATAGCAGTGACAACCTCAAACTTCATAACTGTGTTACCCTGCAAGACTGTTTCTCACCATTGCGGGGTCCCACATGAACACGTCATTGCATAATTTGACCAGAGAGAATTCACCACGTGTATTCCCCAGACACTCAGATGAAGTGGGTCCCGCATGAAAACATCATCACCAGGTCGCCACATGGAACTGCTCCTATTACAAAGTTGGATTATCAAAGAAATCAAGAAGACAAAAACTACAAAAGGATTGGCAACAACACTTCCATCCGGGATGTGATAGCTCGATAATACACATAGTGGGGTCCACTATCACATGAACTTGAGAACTTAGTGAAATACTTCCACTTTTTGAGTTTGAAGTGATACTCTGATAAGAGTCTCTTTTACAACGGGATAGTGGGAGACTTCACTTTGCATTGTTTTCCCTACCCTGCATGTTACTTTTCTTCCATTCTACATGTTGCGGGTTGGTAGAGTGCACCATATTCTTTGTTTATTTTTCCCCGCACAATCACTTCTTTTGAGATCTCCATGGTGCAGGATAGTGATGCTTTTGGGGGTATTTCACCTAGTCATAGCATCAGTCACACCGAACAGAGGTATTTCAGTATAGCTCAAAGGTTCGACATAGCCCAAAAGCGATAGACCTAGTCACACCGAAACACAGGGATGTCACTGAGACTGAAACACAGTCATGCCGACAAACTACCAAATAATGGATTTTCACAATTTTTCAATCTGCAACCAAGATATATCAAACCCAATGGATCCAAGGTGTTATGGGGCCAATGTCTACTACCAACCTGATGTGTTATACCATATCAGCCAATCTAATCTTCCTCTAAAGCATCCTACATTTATATCCATTTCAGCTTCTCTATTGTTGACATCAATCAACTCTACATGCATGTTGCATCTTCATCTAGAGGGTGTCCTACATGTCTCTTTGCAACTTCATCAACTTAACCCCGCACACACACATGTTGACATCAATGACAACTTCAATGCCAACCCAAATCTCCAATCTTCTTCATTATATCAGCTTCCTTAAGCATACTCAAGATATTATCAACACTGTATGGGTCATCTTCCTCTTTACTACCTTCAACCAAAGCCAATTTTCCCTTCACCACTATAGATGGTTCTGGATTTTCCAAGGAAATTGTCTCTTTTTCTTCTTCACTGATTCTAGAGAGGATATATCAATTCTTCTTTTCAGACTTCTATTGTCGGAGGAGGGACTCTCCTCAGGAGCACTGACAATGCTAGGAACCAGACTAGAGAATAACTTATTCTAAAGGTTTATATAGTGATTCATACATGCCTTATCCTTATCAACCAAACAAGCTAGACATATGTAAATTTGTTTCCTAACAAAGACATTTGATTTTCATATTATATTCTCCTTCAAGGGTAAAGATCCTGTGAAATAAAGCATTAATCACACAATCAAAGAACCAAACCGAAATGAATATCCCTATTCTTAGTCATCTTAATATTATCTGCTAATTTTGTCCACAACAATTTACACAAATCAAAGTTTTTGTCATTTTTCACCATTTGATGAGCAATATACACTGTAATTTTCGAAGTAGATCCTTCTCTGTTTCTGAAATAGATTTTGTAAGAAATTCCATATGAAATATACCTCACAATAGGGTCACTGATAGTATCAATTATTAGTGCCCTTTGATCACCCATGACGTTACTTAGGGTTTCAACTTCTTTGTTCTTAATTGATTTCTTCACCGAAATGGGTCCATTATTACATAGACCAGAAACTACAAGTATTGTTTCCTTCAAAATCTGATAAGTCTTGTCTAAAATCATATGATCATCCTCGATACAGTTCAAAATAAATTTAATCATGTCCTCATCTGCAAACCACAAAAATTCACTCCAAACATCCAAACCCTTATGCCCTAAATATATGTTTTCTTGCAATCCTTCACTCAACAAAGAATTTCCCATATTTATGATTTTTTCATGATATATATTTGTAAAGCGGAAAAATCGAACCCTAGTTGTTCTCCCCTCCCCAACTCCAAGGAGAGAGAAGGGAGAGTCACTAGGGTTGATGGTTTTCACTTAGGGGAGACTTTACATTCAAAAGAGGGGTTGAAACCCACAAGATCCAATCCCACGCAATGCAAGATTGGATTCTAAATGAGTTTCAAGGGTTAAGACATCAAGGATACCCTCTTTTGTAAAGAATGTAGATAGAAAGATTGAACTAGGAATGCATGTAGAAGCAAGAAAGATCAACTTATAAACAGAGATAGGGATATGGGATGAAGCTGCGGACCTGGAATTAGCAGTAAAATGTCGAGACGGTGCTGTTCTGCAAATTTGAGCGAAAGTTGACAGGACGATGGTGCCCGACGTGCACACGATCCTCCGAAAAATCCGCGAAATGAAGGTGGATCTGTTCATCTCTGCACAAGGATCCCAGATCTTCAATTACAGCCACATACCTGCAACCTACACACAGAAAAGAGAGGACGATTGGGGGGTTAGGGATGAGGGGTTTGCCTTTGGGTCAAACCCCAGTTTTGGAATTAACCAAGAAATGAGAATGCTATAAATGTAAATGTTTTTAATGTAAACAAGTACTGATACCTTGTTGTAAGAATGTTTGTATTCTTACATGCGAAGGTGTAATGTATGTAGTATGTTGTATGTTGTATGTGATCTCCTCTTCAATGGTTGAATCCTTGTCTTGAATGCAACACTTAGCCTTGAATGGACACTTAGAATGATCAATTGCTTGAAGGAATGCTTGAATGCTTGAATGCTTGAATGCTTAAATGTTTGAATATTGCTTTCGCCTCTTTTTTCCATCTACCAAAATGGGAGAGGAAATGTAGTTTATATACTTGTCAATTAGGGCTGATAGACTGATTTTCCCGACCTTAGGCCGACCAGGAAATGTTATTTTCCAATTTGCAAACATAAAGACCCGAGACCCAAAAGAGACCGGGCCCAAAAATAGGGCCAGGGACCAGGGTGCTGGGCGCCATGGTCCTGGGGGACCAGGGCACTGGGCGCCCTAGTCCTGAAGGACCAGGGCGCTGGGCGCCATGGTCCCACCTCCAGGGATAGCAGGGTGCAAGGAGGATCAGGCCAGGGTGCTGAAAAATGCAGTTTTTGATGTCATGAACAAGTTTCGGGGTCTCCATTCAGGTTCTGTGTTGCATCGCCATCGTGAAGACCCAAATGCAGTCGAAATTGCAAGTGTCGCAATTTTAGGATGCTACAATATTCTTCTAATTGTACTATTTTAATTTTTTGAACACTCTTACTGCTAGATTAACCTACAACCGACTTCTTAGAATCCATAGAGAAAATATGTGAAAAGTACCTTTTATGCAAACTTTTCTCTTAATCTCTTACTACTCTCCAACTGGTCTTCTCTTCAAATTCTTCAATGCACGATGCACAAATGATTGAAAAAATTAGACATTTTAACTTATTTGATGTACCTAGGGTTTCACTACCAAAAGTTGTCTTATCATAGTGACATCAACCATAATTTATACTTCAGCATACACAATCCACTGGATCAATTACCAACAACAACATCAACAACATAAACCTCCACGTGCATCTCTTTCACTCGAGAGGGTACTGTAGTGTCCTAAAATTGCGACACTTGCAATTTCAACTGCATTTGGGTCTTCATGATGGCGGCGCAATGTTGAACCTGAATGGAGACCCCGAAACCTGCTTGCGACATCAAAAACTGCATATTTCTGCACCTTGGCCTGATCCTTCCTTGCACCCTGCTGTCCCGGGAGGTGGGACCATGGCGCCCAGCGCCCTGGTCCCTGGCCCTATTTTGGGCCCGGTCTCTTGTTGGGCATCTGGTCTTTAAGTTTGCAATTCAGAAAACAATACTTCTAGGTCGGCCTAAGGTCAAAAAAATCAGTCTCTCAACCCTAATTGACAAGTATATAAACTACTTTTCCTCTCCTAGAAAGGGAGGAAGAAAATAAGCAAGAGCAAGGTGCGAAAGCGATATTCAAACATACAAACATTCAAGCATTCAAGCATTCCTTCAAGCAATTGAGTATTCTAAGTCTCCATTCAAGGCTAAGTGTTGCATTCAAAGACAAGGATTCAACCATTGAAGAGGAGATCACTTACAACGTATAACATACAACATTCATTACACCTTCGCATGTAAGAATACAAACTTTCTTACAACAAGGTATCAGTACTTGTTTACATTACAAACATTTACATTTACAACATTCTCATTTCTTGGTTAATTCTAAAACTGGGGTTTGACCTAAAGGCAAACCCCTAATCCCTAACCCCCCAATCGTCCTCTCTTTTCTGTGTGTAGGTTGCAGGTACGCGGCTGTAATTGAAGATCTGGAATCCTTGTGCAGAGACAAACAGATCCCCCTTCGTTTCGTGGATTTTTCGGAGGACCGTGTGCACTCCGGGTGCCATCGTCCCATCAACTTTCGCTCAAATTTGCAGAACAACATCATCTCGACATTTTACTGCTAATTTCAGGTCCGTAGCTTCATCCCGTGTCCCTATCTCCATTTATAAGTGAATCTTTCTTACTTTACATGCATTCCTAGTTCAATCATTCTATCTACATTCTTTACAAAAGAGGGTATCCTTGATGTCTTAACCCTTGAAACTCATTTAGAATCCAGTCTTGCATTGTGTGAGATTGGATCTTGTGGATTTCAACCCCTCTTTTGAATGTAAAGTCTCTCCTAAGTGAAAACCGTCAACCCTAGTGACCCTCCTTTCTCTCTCCTTGGAGTGGAGTGGGGGG
The DNA here is from genome assembly GCF_030272615.1 of Cryptomeria japonica. Lineage (NCBI taxonomy): Eukaryota > Viridiplantae > Streptophyta > Pinopsida > Cupressales > Cupressaceae > Cryptomeria > Cryptomeria japonica. The sequence continues at coordinate 554,905,278 of NC_081407.1, read as the reverse complement.
AACAACTAGGGTTCGATTTTTCCGCTTTACATTTTGGTGAACCCGACATGAACATCCTAATTTTGATTATTCATGGTTAGATCTAAAAAATTGGCTTCCTTAATTACATTTCCATATTTGATCTTTTGCAAATTTTAGAGGTTAATTGCATAAAAACCCTAAAATTTTCTTTTTAGTAATTGAGCTTGTGAAATGTTTAATTGTTAATGCTTGTTTCAGATCTACCCTTCTATTGCAAATTGTCAATTCATATTTTTGCTTTAATTCTGAAAATTAAGTGGTTAAGTGTCAAAACCCTAATTTTTAAAACCCTCTTGATTCAACCTTTGACTGATAATTTCACTAATCAAAACACCTCCAAATCGACTGTAATTTTGGATTTCGCAACAAAATCATAATATCTCTCATCCTTGAAAATTTTGAAAAAAGTTGCGAGGACCATGTGCACCCCGAGCACCATCGTCCCCGACGTTTTTTCTGAAATTTCGGGAGCTAGATCTTACTGTATTTTTCTGCTAAAATCCAGAATCTTGGCTGATTTCATTAATTTTAACACTTTCAAAATTAAAGTCAAAGTTGGTCTAGTGATTGCTAGGATAAAGGCTTATAATCATTCAAAAATTGTTGAAATTGAAATTTTTGTTAAAATTGTGTTTCTTACTGTCCTAAATCTGAAAAGTGTGTTGGCATTCATTCGAAATTTCAATGCTTTGTTCAAATTTTTGCAGTTTGTGACTTTTGAAATTAAGTGTTTAATTGCGTCAACCTTGATTTCCACTTTCAGAATTGAATTTTGCATGAAATTGAGTCAACTTTTAAATTTCAAAGCTTGCACTGCTTTTAGTATTCCCTCTAAAATCATAAAATTTAAAATTTCAGTTTCCCTCTCTTTTTCAAAATTCAAAATTTGCATTTTTTCAACAATCTTGGTAGGGTTCAACTTTGAGATTACAACTTTATTTTGGCCTACCTACAGATCGTAAAATCACTCAATTTTTTCAGATTAGCTTTAAAATCATCATAACTTTCATCCCCGAAAATTTTGAAAAAAGTTGCGAGGACCGTGTGCACTCCGTTCGCCACGGTCCCTGACATTTTTTCTGAAATTTTGGGAGATTGTCCTGATTGCATTTAACAGCTTAAATCTAGGAGATTGGCTGATTTTATTGAAATTTGCTACCTCTAAAATTCAAAATCTTCTCTCTCTCTTTAGTGCATGAGTTTTACAACAATAAGCCCTACTTACATTATTCCCATTAGATGAAGCCTTAGAATTAAGTCCTTCCAAGGTTTAATTACCGAGGAGATGGAACCTAATTTGAATGGCCTTTTTAACGAGGACATGGGTAATTCCTCTAATCCTCTTAATGATGAAGAAGCTCTCCATGAGGCTCCTGTAGAACAACTTTCGAAATTGGATAACCAATTTGATGATTTTCAGCGATGGATGTCTCAAGAATATCCCGATAGTCAAGCTCTTTCATTAATTGAGGGTCTAAAACGTATGGTTCAAAGTGATAAAAATGGAATTGATATTTTGCGTGGTATTGCACACATTGTGGATTCGAATGTGATGCCGATGAAAAGTTGTGCCGAAACTTTACGTTATACACAACCTCCTACTCAAGTCAATCATTCTATTCCTTTGATGACTTCTATTGCTAGTATACCTACTTTTACATCAAACATAATGACTACTTCAATACAAGACATTCCACCTATGATCACCAGTCATGGGGGCAATCCTTCCTCTTCAATCAACCCTCTTCCTTCATTCAATCCAACTTCTTCATTCATTCCTTCAATGAGTGTTCCTATTATATCTCCACAAATGAACCTGGCGCAGGGGGGCAATTCGTTTAATCATTCTATTCCTCCTTGTAGTGTTCCTCCTTTCCAATCATCTCCTATGACTAACTATCATAGTGTCCCACCACCTTACTCTCAATCAATACCTTCTTTCAACAACATAATACCTCCATCACAATCTAACACGTCTAATATGAACTCTTCGACTGAAGCGACCATTAACAAACTTGCACAAACTGTCTCTTCTTTACAGCAACAAATTGCCTCTATGAATCAATCTAAGTTTAGTGTGCCCACATTTGATGTTGCGAGCCCACTTTCTCTTGACATTGTTAGAGCTATCCCCCCTAAACATGTTGAAATCCCGCAATTGGAGCTTTATAATGGTAAGGGTGATCCTCTAACACATGTTAAGACCTTTCAAACAATATGTACCGATTTTGCTTATGACCAAAGGTTGCTTGCAAAACTGTTTACTAGAACATTAAGAGATAAAGCCCTACAATGGTATTGCTCGTTGCCTTCTTATTCTATTACTTCTTTCGAACAACTTGCAAATGCTTTTATTCAACAATTTCGAAACAATATAAGTCCTAAAGTTACTTTGATTGATTTAATGCATTGTAAACAAGGTGTTAAAGAAAAAGTGACTGATTTCATTGGTAGATATAAGCATTTGTATGCTCAAATTTCTTTTCCAGTACCTGACAATGATATTCAAAGAATCTTTATTTCTAATTTACAAAAAGATATTAGAGAAAAACTTATGTTTTCTGAGTTTACTTCTTTCCAACAGTTGTGCGCAACTCTTCACAATTATCAACTGACTGTGAGTCAAATGGAACAAGCAAATCCCATGGCTCCGAGTGATAAGGGTGATAGTAGTCAACAACCATTTGGGAAGTTTAAACCGAACAGAGAGGTCATTAAGTTCAATGAAAACATCATCAACAACAATGTGAATGCAGCATCAGGTGTGCCTCCTATTTCTACATTTTTCAAGAAAGAAAGAAAGTTTACTCCTTTGAATGAATCATTGCATAGTATTATGAATAAGTTATTGGAACAAAATGTGCTTACTCTCCCTCCTATAAGGCAAATAGATCCTGCAAAGATTAATTCACCCTATTTTGATAACAAATCTTTTTGTCAATTTCATCGTCAACCTGGGCATGATACTGAAAAATGTTTTGCTTTAAAGGGTAAAATTCAAGATTTGATTGATAATAATACTATTTTTGTTTCTAGTGTGAATGATAAAGGCAACACATCTGTAGCTCCTCCTAACCAAAATCTTAAGATTTTTACTGATCCATTACCTTCTCATACCTCTAATGTGATTGATACTAATGATTCCTCTGTCTCACCTGATGATCTTGTGTCTATGACTCCGAATGTGATTAACTTTGTAGAGCAACAGAAAATCCCTAAAGAACCTTCCATCACATTTGATTCCAGTGAAACTATCAGGGCACCTCACGGTCCTTTATATATAGTTGCAAAAGTCAAGAATACACCTTGTCGTGGAGTGCTTATTGATCCTTCTTGTATGGTTAATATCATTACTGAAGAATTTCTTTTTACTTTGCAATTGAATCAAGTGATCTATGACGAAACAAATGTGGTTGTGAAACTATTTGATGCATTTTCTTCTCCTACAATTGGTTCTATTACATTACCTATTGAGGTCCATAACAAATACCTTGATGTGGACTTTGCTATTATTCCATCATCCAAACAAATTCATGTGAAGCTAGGCTATCCTTGGCTATCTTCCATGAAAGCTATTGCTTCTCCTATTCACAAGTGTTTGAAATTTCCCCATAATGGTGAAATTGTTACTATCAATCATAGCCTCTTTAAACCAGCTGAAAGAACTTCTAGCATTCCTATTGACTATTTTTGGCCTAAACAATTCCAATCCCTTCCACCGCGGAGTGATCATCTTTTCAAATCTTATCAAAAGTGGAAAAAAGATATGATCCTATCTCTAAGTGAACCTAGAACACCCAAACTTGATATTCCTATCATTCTTGAGAAGGAAGTTCTTCCTTTGAAAGATAAAACTAACGTCTTTCCTCAAGAAGATTCCCAACCCATCCCTATGAATGTGACTACATCTATGACTAATAAACTTCCTAAAAGTAGACCTATACCTCCTCGTCATGATGGACTTGTCTCCTTCCTAAACCAAATATTCCTCCTTTATATGGAGCAGTTCCTCCTCCTCCCTCTTATAGAGAGAAGAGACCTTCCTCTTCTCCTATTGTTCAACCTAAGAGACCACAACCTAAACACCCAAGTGATAAGGATGAGAACATTCCTCCTCCTCAATCTTCTCAACTTCCTACTAAGACTAGACAAAATCGTTCTGCACGTGAACGCTGACGAAAGCGTCATCTTAGAGCTCAGGTAGCTGCTTCTCAAACTTTGCAATCCCCCAAAACACCTTCAGTTAGTATTATTCCATTTTCTCCTCAGCCAAAAATTGAGCCAAAATCTCCTAAACATAAGATGCATGATGGTCTTGATCTTGTGCGAGTTAAAGATCCTATTTTTATAAATCTTGATGATGATATAGATGAAAATGTTATTCATGATGAAAATGTTACTCCTCTTTCTTCTGATAGTGAATATGAATATGTTGATGTTGATAACCATTTATCTAACGCATTTTCTAAAGCACTTATCCTAGCTCCTAGACAAGAACAACGTGGCTTGGAACATGAACATAGCCCTTGTTTGGATCTTGTGATAGCTCCATCTGCTGTGTTGGATGTTCCTCCTCTAGCGTGTTTCCTACCTTCCCGAAATATTGATCAGCAAGATCGAGGGGTGGATGACGTGCTAGACTAGTTTCATTAGCATAGCAGACTCTCCCCTCCTCTCTTGATCTCTTTTGTTACTTCTTCTATGTGTTATTCTCATTCTTCTATTTGTTGTCCTTAGTGTTGTCTACTTGAGGATGATGCAAAGCATTGAGATCTCTTTTGGTCTCTCTCATGTTGACTCAAAAGACACATGTGTTCCCTTCTTCTAGGTGACCTTCCTTGATTGGGGAATGAAGAACAATTATGCATACATACATATGATATAGCATACTGACCTCGAGGAAAGTGAAGTCACCTTGTGCTTTGTGTTTTGCGTCTATTATCCTTGGGTTTATCTCACACTTGGGGGCTAAATCCTTGTGATAACGTGCTCCTTTCCCTTCTCATTTCTTATATGTATCACTACCTTAAAGCAATCACCCCCGATGAGGCGTGTGCGATCGCTTTAACGTAGGGGGGCACACACCCCATTCATATCTCTTCAAGATACTTGAAAATTTCTTGGCGAATTTAGCTTTGCCTTGAAAATTTTTGGTATTTTTCTTGCATGACTCATAGTGAGGGAACCTTACTACTAACAGTCATGGTTCTCCCTCGTGATCTTCCCTTTTACTTTGTCAATCAAAGTCATAAGATCCTTAGTCCACTGGGGGCTTGGTGTATCTTGCCTCCTTGACGTGGTGAAAGTCTTTCAACATTGTTTCCTTATTCTTTACCGGAAGTATGGGCGTACGCTTATACTCCCGCTAAAGTGGGGGCTAAATGTAGCATCCTAAAATTGCGACACTTGCAATTTCGACTGCATTTGGGTCTTCATGATGGCGGCGCAACGTTGAACCTGAATGGAGACCCCGAAACCTACTAGTGACATCAAAAACTGCATATTTCTGCACCTTGGCCCGATCCTTCCTTGCACCCTGCTGTCCCGGGAGGTGGGACCATGGCGCCCAGCGCCCTGGTCCCTGGCCCTATTTTGGGCCCGGTCTCTTGTTGGGCATCGGGTTTTTAAGTTTGCAATTCGGAAAACAATACTTCTAGGTCGGCCTAAGGTTGGAAAAATCAGTCTCTCAACCCTAATTGACAAGTATATAAACTACTTTTCCTCTCCTAGAAAGGGAGGAAGAAAATAAGCAAGAGCAAGGCGCGAAAGCAATATTCAAACATACAAACATTCAAGCATTCAAGAATTCCTTCAAGCAATTGAGTATTCTAAGTCTCCATTCAAGGCTAAGTGTTGCATTCAAAGACAAGGATTCAACCATTGAAGAGGAGATCACTTACAACGTATAACATACAACATTCATTACACCTTCACATGTAAGAATACAAACTTTCTTACAACAAGGTATCGGTACTTGTTTACATTACAAACATTTACATTTACAACATTCTCATTTCTTGGTTAATTCCAAAAGTGGGTTTTGACCTAAAGGCAAACCCCTAATCCCTAACCCCCCAATCGTCCTCTCTTTTCTGTGTGTAGGTTGCAGGTACGCGGCTGTAATTGAAGATCTGGAATCCTTGTGCAGAGACGAACAGATCCCCCTTCGTTTCGCGGATTTTTCGGAGGACCGTGTGCACTCCGGGCGCCATCGTCTTGTCAACTTTTGCTCAAATTTGCAGAACAGCATCGTCTCGACATTTTACTGCTAATTTCAGGTCCATAGCTTCATCCCGTGTCCCTATCTCCATTTATAAGTGAATCTTTCTTACTTTACATGCATTCCTAGTTCAATCATTCTATCTACATTCTTTACAAAAGAGGGTATCCTTGATGTCTTAACCCTTGAAACTCATTTAGAATCCAGTCTTGCATTGTGTGAGATTGGATCTTGTGGATTTCAACCCCTCTTTTGAATGTAAAGTCTCTCCTAAGTGAAAACCGTCAACCCTAGTGACCCTCCTTTCTCTCTCCTTGGAGTGGAGTGGGGGGAACAACTAGGGTTCGATTTTTCTGTTTTACAGGTACAAATAGATTTATTTATGAAGCTCCCCCTAAGCCAAAGATACAAGATCAATTTCTAGAGGGAGAAGCACCGACATCAAACTCGAGTGCAATAGACTCAGTTGTTTCTTTCTTTTTCCATACCACTGAATTCTTCTTCTTAAGTTCATCTGATTTTACTGGAGTATTCACATTCCTGTATTTATTAGCAAAATGTCCATACTTGTTGCAATTGTAACATTTTATATTCCTCTATCCTTAATTCACCAAATTTTCTCTAGATCTACACTGATTAGCTTTATGACCAAATTTATAGCATATGTGACAATAACCTTGAAAGAGCTTATCCATAAGTGATCCATTTACTCCATTCACAAATTATCTATAGCTTCTATTCATGACTTGATTATTGCAATTATTAGCCTTGTGTCCAAAACTTCTACATGTAAAGCATTGAATATTTTGATTTATATTGTGCATACAATCTACAAATTTATGTCCAAAATAATTTCATTGAAAACAGTAGCCATTTAATGATGTGTGTCTTTAAGAATTAGGTTGCCGATCCAAAGGTCTGTTTACAGTAGGTTTGGGATTCTGGACTTTACTTGAATCTCTAGGTTTCTTCTCAAGTTCCATCTGTTCCTTGCCTTTACTTTTGTCATTTGAACATTCACTGGGAAAACCTAATCCTTACTCATCCTTATGAGATTTATGCATGGCTAATAGTTTGTCCAATGGTGCACTGCTTTCAATGACTTTTGTTTCTAACTTCATCTTCAACAATTCTTGTTCTTGCTTCCTATTTTCTTTAGCCTTTAGATTGATTGTATCCTTCAAGCTTTCTTCAACTTTCCTGCTTTCTTCAATCCTCAACTTCAGATTCACAATAGTTTCATTTGTTTGCTTCAATTCCTTGTTAACTTCTTGATGTCTTGCTTTGATCTTTTGAATTTGATCTCTTAGCTTCTTCACACATTCATTTGCTACCTTAACATTCTCTTTCAAGTCTTCATTCTCAAATTCCACACTCTCAAGATATTCAAGGGTTGTCTTCAATTCTTCATTCAAATAATATTCTCCATCCATATTGATAAGAGCCATATGTTCAAATCAAGATCTCCCTCAAGTGTTTAAGCTAGCAACTAGGGACCATGCTTTGATACCAAATTGTCAAACATATCGAAATACTGAGAGTGGGGGGGGTGAATCAATATTTCTAAATTTAAAAATTTCTAATAATCTGAAACTTATTTTGATCTAAGATATTGTTAGCAAGAAATAAAATATGCAATAGAAGTGAAATGCACAACATACACAACCATAAGAGAGACACTAGATTTTTATACTTGGAAAACCCAAATGGGAAAACCACAAAGAGGGTTAACTCTAAAAATGATATAACTAGTTATATGGGATTACAAAAGAGGCTCATTGTTGGAGGTCTCACTACCCAGATTACAATGGATCAGTGCCAGAAAGCTTCATTGCCAGAGAATAAAGAAATGAACTAAGGAAATTGCATTTGCATATGCATGGGCTTAGTTCCAATTAAGCTTAGGAAACACACCAATTATTTGCAGTAGATCAGGTTAAGAAATTATGCAAATCACTTTGCTTTATGCCTACTCCAAAATATTGTCACACTAGATCTGTCCTTCTCATTTACTCATTCAGCATCAACTTCCTCACTTTATTATTTACTACCTCATTCTCCACTTATTTCATCACAATGCATCCATCTCTCTCATTTCATCTATCTCATTCTTGAAACATTATATATATATGAGTGTCAATAGGAATATACATCAAGTCATTCTCAATAACATTTTTCTAAAATATATTTCAATACTCAAATCACATGCTACAATCAGAGGAGCTAAATATTAACATAATCTTTCAAGGTCGACCTGACCTAGAATAATCATATCCTTGAATTTCCAAAAATAACATTGTACAAGAGCACAACGATCATGATCCAACTCAACATTACAAGGTTGAAGACATAAACAACAAATCATCAACAACATATAATCATAAATCAAGAAACTGGAGGAAACCGAAGCACAAAGAGCTGCTCAAAACTGCATAACCAAATATATTCCTAGAGCACAATATCCAGAGCACGACTTTCAGAGCACCAAAACCACAAATACAACAATCTCAATTGATGACAACAATCATATCAAAATTGCATCAAGACACAAATGTAGTGTTGTCACAGGGATTTTCACCCGAAAGCTAAGCTTGATGCTCAAAAATCCCGTGAAACATGGGAACATCCTCAAGCCCGTGGGTTGCTAATCATGAGGATGAACCTCTAGATTATGGGTTGGCTCCACTTTTGATATCCTAAAACTAATGATTTGTGATTGAGGAAAAGGATAAAAGGATAACTTTGAAATGAAATCTATCCTAAGAGGAGGTGATACACCAAATGTGTTTTCAGAATTATACCACTATTTTGGACACACAAAATGACTGACTTATCAAGCCAGAACATACACAACTTCAAAAATCAGATGCACTTTACAAAAATGATTTACAACTAGGCTTAGAACACTAAGAACAATATTAAGAAGGAGCTAAGAAAGTCATCACATCCTAACTTCTACTCTTTAGCTAATAAACACAAGTAATAACTTGCAAGGTATACAACTTTCCGCATGAAAGGCAACAGAAATGAGAGAAAAACCAAGAAGAAAAATACATCACATGATTACATCCATCATTCCAAAGATTTACACAATGAAACAACTCTTTAGAAGGTAAAAGGGCTTGATTTTATTCATCAAAAAGGTATCTTACAATAGCCATATAATTTGAAAGAGTTACAATGTTGCTCTTAAGCTTGAAAGAGCCCCAAAAGCTACAATACCAGTTGAGAGAAAGAAAAGAACTAGCCAAAATAGAAGAAGAAGAGGAGACTTATAGTCAAGAAGGGCTCTAAAATTTTGAATTCGAATTGTTGGCTGCCTTTGGATTGATGTTGACTGCTCCTCCTCAAAATCATGTCCAACTAATTGAAATTTTGAAATAGCAGTTGCTAGGCGGATGGAGTTGAAAATCCTTCAAAAAGAGGGTTGGAACTGAGGTTCACAAGCTGATAGCTATCTCTAAACTCCCCTTGGATGATGACTAACCATTGGGAGCCTTCAAATTAGGTGTAAAATTGTTGTTGTGGCCTTAAAATCTCCACCAAAAGTGGGATTTTGTCTTCGGACACCTCCCTTGACTTGCATTTGAAATTTGAACCTGCATTTATGAGTAGTCTGAATTTGATGTTCAAATTGAAGACATGGCAGTCAGCCTTCATGACACTTTGAGACTCATGGATGTTCTCTTCTACTCTATCCTTTTTGTTGATGCTATTTAGACTTGATGAAGAGATATTGTGCCCTCACTGTTCTATAGGCATTGACTGTAGTATCTCAAAAAATTTGAACCATGGATAGTGTCTATTTTAATTGCAAAAATTTGTGACTAAACCTTGTGTGGTGATTTATCTTGAAGGGATTTTCCTTCATGTTTCCCTCCTCTATCATGAAGAATGTTGGAACACTTGTGTCCTTTCACTATTCCAAATCTTTTGAGTGTTGGGTGATTAGTGATATAATCTCATTGTTGCATCAACATAAGCCCCAAGATTGCTATAGCAATCTTTGTATGACTATAAACCTTCTTTTACTCATCTGACCTTGGATTATGATATATCCCTATACTGTTAGGGCTACTAAATTGTAAAGTATATCCCTGAATTGCTTTGTCAATGAGATGACACTGAACTTGTGCCATGAATACATTGCTCTCTCTTTGACCATGGATTGGATTGCTTCTTTTATTGTGACAGTGTTTTTGTTTATAAGTTTTGTGATTGACCTACTGTTCAGAATGTATTCATGTTTTCTTTTTGACATCCATCTCCATCTCCATTTGGTGAATTATTTGTTCTTTGTCTTGAGGCTTGCTCCTCTATGAATAGGGCATTCTTCATGTACAGGTCTAATAGTGATGCATCACTGCTAATAGACTACTCAATATTACTCATTTCCTTTGATATAGGCCTTGTGACAATCATTATTGATCAATACCCCACTTGTCTTGCCCCAATTCTTGATTGCATTTTGGGCTTTTTGAAAAGGATGATTCACTGCCCTTTGTGACTATATTTGACAGTGATCTAAGCCTTGTATTTGCTATGATGTCATGACTACAAACTAGTTCATGGATGATGATCACTGAGACTTTCCTTGCTCTGACCTTTTGATATTAAATTGGTCTTAGAAGCTTGCTATGAAAGATCTGTAACCTCTCTGTCTTTTTCCATTGAACTTTGATACTACTCATGTTCTTTTCCCATTCAATGTTTTAGACTATGTTTGGCTGCTACTGTAGCTATCATGTTGATTGGTCTTAAGGAACAAAACTCCATCTCTTCACTATTATTGAAATCTTTTTGTTGCTTACTGTCACTACTTTGAGACTCAAATCAATTTGTTGTCCTTTACACAGACAAAAATACAATAAGAAGCTCCATGTTAGTGTAAACCCTTTCTTCATTGCATGGTTATACACTACCTAAGAATATTGCCCTTGAATGAAGATTATACTTGCTTCTTTGAGACTTTGACTGTGTCTTTGACTAGGTCATCCATTTAGCCATCTTCCTATGGCTCCTAATGAATGCTATGAAAGCTCAAATACCCTGCTATAGCACCAGCTGGAAACGTCACTATGACTGCTAAAATAATGACTGTATTTTGTCAATTTGAAAGTGGACTACGATTTGAAAATCCTTGATACTGTCGCTTTGACTTTGTTGGAGACTTTATAAATACCTTTCAAACTATTTCCATGAGATTGTGAAAGGGTTTCAACAGCTCTGCAACTAGAGGTTCATCGTGTATTGCTAATGATTGCACATTTATTATGACTGCTACATTTCCATTTATGGATGTGTCAAACCATTGTCATGTAAAGCTTTCTATTGTAGTTGCTTTGAGTAGGCGACAAACTTTGGACTGATTTGACAACCTGTTGCTTATTATCATCTTTGTTCTATTTTTATGCCACTTTACTTTCTTAAATGACTCTGGCTGTTATAACCTTCAAGTTCCTTAAGGTTGCTACTTCATTCTTTGTGACTATGGCTACCTTCTTAATGATGAGGCTATCAATTTTGCTCATCAAGCCATTAAACTCTCAAAAAATTTGAGTCTTATTGACTTTCTTTTTGGGTTTGACTGTCATTGACACCTTTGAGGCTGACATATTATTTACTGTTTTTTGATCTTGAATCTCTATCATTGTGTTCTCATTGCCAAGATGACTCAGATTTGCACTTTGACTCCCTTCATCAGCATGATGCATATACTTTGAATTCTCCTTATCATAGACTAAGATTCTTTGATTTGATCAAGAAATTTACTCGCTGCTCCTTTTTGCAGGTTTGAGACTCTGGTAATTGTGATCAATACCCTACAAAATATCTTCAAATGTGAATCAATGAATGTGCTCACTATCATTCTCTGTGTGTTAATGACTAAAGACTTCTTTGTGTCACCTCACTAACTAGGGTTTTCTTTTAGATTCCTTTCAAGATGTCAAACATTTCTCTTTATAACCTTACCTTAATTATGGCATCATCAAATAATGACTGCTTCAAAGTATTGTTAAGCGTTATTGTTGCAACTGCAAATGCATCTTTTGTTCTTTTGTTATAGGTAGGAACTGTGTTTTTACTTTATCTCTGATCTTTTGTCATCGTGATTGCTCTATATCTTGATTCTTTACTCTTAGCCTCTTGCAAAGATAATGCCTTCACTTGCCTCTTAACTGTCCTATGACAATGATAAGGCTTGATACTTTGTCACTACTAATACTATCATTTTGTAACTATTCTGAAGCTTCACAAAACACAGTCACAAGATTATGAGCTTTGTCTTATTGCTTGACTGAGATACTGATTTTGACAGTGCTTCTCTTTATTCTCTTCTCTTAGACCATTAGCAAGTTGTCTCAAAACCTTGGCTTCCTGCTAGGTTTTCACAAAAAAATAGTGGCTATGACTATCTTGTCACTGTTCTTGCGTCATTAATGCCCTTGTTCCCACACCTTGAATCTTGACCAAGAAATTGATTTATGTGATGCAATACTTCTTCAGGTTTGTACGCATTCATTGTGGCATGATTACCTAACTTTATGATAGTCAATAATGATTGTAGCCGCCCTTTCAATAAAATGACTACTATTTTAACCTTTAAAAGTGATCATCAATACTACTCACTATAATTTTGTCTTTATTACTTCCTCTATTTATTTCTCAAAATGTTCATGCACATCCATACAAGAATGACTCTATTTCTCACCATGAGTTTTACCCATATAGGAAATAAAAGGAATTTGAAATTGATACAACAATCTTGGAGCTTGACACTCAGATACTCAATTAGTTTTTTGAAGGAGAGATATAAACAGATAAAAGAAGCATCATTCATTTATAACACAAGCTATCACATGCCTCATGTGGCTCAATCATTATAAAATACACCCATACAAAAACAAACCTTCCAAAAGGAGAAAAATAAATAGCAAAGCCCATGATATGCATGAAGTTTGTACCTGGAATATCACTTGAATGCTTCTCAACATGTGCAGTTAACTGTTGCAATCTCATTATCACTACCCTTAGTTCATGCAACATGCTAAGATCCTCCTTCTATGTGGTTGTAATGTGATGCTCTCTAGTATTACCCTTATTTGCAGTTGCCATCATAACTTAATTTGAAGTTTGCAAGATTGAACCAACACGTTGGGGTTTCCCTTTGCATAGAATAGTCCATGTGAATGGGCTAACTCATTGTTAAACCACACTCTTGCCAACAGTTCAACATTATCTTCAAGACCATGATTGTAGTTAGGCTTTTCCAAACTAAAAGTTAATTTTCCCTCCAATGCACAGTTCTTTCTAATTTTACTTTTGACTTATCAATGTAGGAAAGTGACTTTTTGAACCCTTTGTAAAATAAATTGATAAATGAAAGATAAAATTTACCTCATATTTATCATCATAATGTAATAATATAGGAATTTCAAAGTGATGACCTTGTAGAAGAAATTTTAATGATTGTTTAGAACCTATGTAAGGCATTTTTTACCTTGAAAGGTAAAAATTGATGACATGCAAAGGACCATGCTTCTGAAATAAGTCAATTGCATATTGTCAGACTGCATGAATTACTGGAGCATGATACCAATTGCCACAACTAGCACAAAATCTCTCATATCAAGATAAGCATATCCTAATACTGACAATACATATTTCCAAAGCAATAAACATGTCTGCAATACATCAACAACAACTAGGATATGCCATTTGAAACATTTATACCTATCTTCCATTGTTCTGCAACATATCATGCGTTCCTATATTCCACTGTTTTGCAACATGTCATGCATACCTATCTTCCATTGTTTTGCAATATATCATACATACCTATCTTCCACTATTCTGCAACATATCATACATACCTATCTTTCACTATTCTGCAACATATTCGAACCAAGATGGATCACCGGGTTTGACATCAATGACAACTAAGACAAGTATTTCTAACACTTGGAACAACAACTTCCATAATGCACTTATCAATTGAAATTACAATTGTGATTTCATCCTTTTATTTCTGCATAATAGATTTGGGAATCCTTTGTTTGTTATGCATCTTCAATTGAAAAATAGAGAAAAATGCAGTAAATGCTTCCTCTTTCTTAGTGTATGTAGAAAACCTCTTCAAATGATCTGCAATCTGATGTGCCACCAGAATGTCCTATAACCAAAATACCTTCTCAATTCTAGGAATCTGTTGCAGGAAATAGAATAGGATGCACAGTGCTAGGGTTCCATATTTGAATGGATGATTCTTCTCCTTGCATTGCTTAAGATTATCAAGGAATTGTTATTTCAAAATCTCGCACAAATCATAATCTACATTCTTCTCCACCATTTTGTAGGCCATATTGACCGTAGTGGCTAAAATTGAGTTTTCTCGATTGGTGTAGTAAATTGTATTCTCAACCATCATCGATACATATCACATGACATGGTTTGTAATAGTATCAACCTTCACAGAATGACCATCGTAGACTGCATTGGTCAGTTTTTCAACTTCTTTATTCTTTACCAACTTAGGTGTCAGAATACCACTCGAGTCACATTGTAATGCCCCACCAGGAACCCCAAAGGAAAACCCACATCAAGGGTGAAACAAATTTTTTTTAAAGTATAAACATAATAAGTGCATTAAACACAACATGCATGAAACACAAATGGAAGACTTCTAGTAGATCCACCACCAGCATAAGTAACGAAGGAAAAGACATAAGCACTTGTAGATCTAGTTGATGGACCAATAGCAACATCTAAGGCAGAGGCAGACCCTGTTGATTATGTCGATTATGCAGCAGCTTTTGATCTTCATCTTGGTTATGTTATAGATTATGTCGTTGATTCTGTTGCTTATGCAAGTGACCCAGTTGAAGCACACATTTACCTTGTTGTTTAAGCAGTAGCTGTTTAAGCCATTCATGATGTTCTTTATTCTGATCTTGATCCAACATCCTCAGTAGTAGAACCGGCATAAGTAGTTCCTGCAGCAGCATACCTAGTAGCATATCTAGGAGCATACACAACTTATCCACCAGTAGCATTTTACCCTATTCCGGTTTTTGGTACATAGTCCTGGCCAGTAGCATGGGTCGTAGCATACCTTCCATCTCGAGATCGAACATCAGCAGCTTGACCAGCAGACCTTACGACTAGTGATCAAGATCCATACCTTTGTGATGTTGTTTCAAATGCTGATCTTCGTGATCCAGACCTATACACCAGAATTCCTTAAGGGTTACCAACGAAGAATTAAAAACAAAAGATAATTTCCACAATTAAGGTTAATCCAATAATCCATCATTAACTCAATGATCACAATAAGCCATAAGCAATAACAGATTACACCATTGAAAGATTGAAAGGATGCAATATAATTTCTCTTCAATAAGCATATACACATAACATAAAGGAAACTGATAAATAACATCCCAATCTTAGGATTACATTTCTCTTCCAATACATAGCTTCTTAATATATATATATATATATATATATATATATATATATATATATATATATATATATATATATATATATATATATATATAAAGATACAACTTAACCAAATACAAGGTTACATAAGATCATGATACAATGACCACATAGGTCTCCAAATAACAATAATCTTCAACATGAGATAGAGCATGAGCCACGAACCATAGAAACACCTGCGAAGCCTATCCTCGCATGAAGGTACAAACAAGAACATCTGATGGAAGTGACACTAACACCCATCCATGTAATTCCCAAAATGGAATCACCCCACCGTGCTTGTAGATAACTAAGGACCCTCAAACAAGCAAAAGCATGACATGGTCGATAAAACAATACGACTCCATGATAGCACCATACGATTCCACAATAATTTGGGTGACTCAACATCACAAATACACAAGTGAACCGACATCACAAACCACAAGTGAACCTAAAGAGAGAGTGTCATCACATAGTTTATGATGGTTACCATGGTTGGCCTCCATAGGTCCCGACCCCCATCTTGGGTTACCCTGGTAACCTTTCACGAACCTCTGGCTCCAACTAAGTCTCATGCAAACCCTACCAGCCTTTCGTGAAGACAAGGTGGTTAGTTTGCCATTCCAGACCTTCTCACTACATTATGAGCCTTGTACAAGCACTCACCTATGCGCGAGGTACAATATCTTATTTAATGTTATGAACTACCCACCTAATCAATTAATTAGATTATCACTTTATTATCTGACTTTCGATGGGTTATCCTGCCAACCACTTTGGGTGTGACCCCCACTCGAAAGCCACTCTCTCAAAGGACACTAAACAAACATGGTCACTCCATGAGGACCCTCTGGCAAAGCAGACAACCATAACACCACTATCCAGAAACAAGTGGTCAAACAAGGACATACTAACTCTTGGTTAACCATAAGGCAAAGACACTACATGGTTAATACAACGAAGTCATCATATATCACTTGGTCAAAGGTACCAAAATACGCCACCACAGGATGACTGAACCATAGACCATAAATAATACAATATAACTCTTGCAAGGAAAGCTAATTTCACTAAGTCCGCACTCAAACAATCTTTGAGAAAACCAGCATCATAAGCACTTGCAACATCATTGATTGAAAATTAAATAAAACACTCTTTTATGATATTCACATCTATTCAATTTCCAAATCAATATTCCATCAAGAATGAAATTCACATCAAATATTCAACCGAATAAAACATGAATTCCTAATAGGCATTTAATTCATTTCCATAATATATCCAAATTAACCAATTTGAATTACTAATTCATGTCTTGATTTCCATAGATAAATTTATTAATCTACATGATAAAAATCATTAGGAAATTACTATTTATATTTAACATTAAAACCCACTTTAAAAATGGGTGGAAGGAGGCACAGTGGCTGCAGGTGTTGGGTGGTGCTGTGAGAGGTAGGGGCTCGAGGTTCCTGCGGATACACAACCTGCTTGCGGGGAAGGGTAGTGGGGGTTTGATCTACCTGGTGGTGGAGCGTGGTAGGGGAGGTGTGTGTGTTTTTGCAGGGGGTGTGGTGTCCTTCCCCATTTCCTTTCGGGAGGTGGGCTCTCTGAGTGGTGCTATGTCTAGATCTGGTGGAGAGGCCTCTAAGACGTCTCTTGATATGGATTTATAGACTATGGTGGGGTTGAAATCTCCATCCCAAAATGTCAAGACCTTTGATAATAACCTTTTTTCCTTAGAGTCCGGGGCTAGCAATGCTGGTGGCTCTCGGATATCAAAGATTAATGGCTACCTAGAGAAGTGCAACAAGAGAAAAAGGTTGATTATTCCTCCGGAGATGATAGTGGAAGATGTTGATTACTTTTCAAAACATCTGTTATACTGCAAGTTTTTGGGGATGAGGGTTTCTCTGCAATTTTTGGAGAACTGGGCTCAGAGGACTTGGGCACCGGAAGAGGAAATGGAGATTATGTTACTGGCAAATAACTACTTCATGGTTACTTTCAACTACATGGAGGATCAGAGTAGGGTTTTTGAAGGAGGCTCATATTTTTACAACCAGGTGGGGTTGTTCATCAAACCTTGGCATGCACGGTTCAACCCTTTAGAGGAGCTTCTGAATAGGGTCCCAGTGTGGGTTCGTTTACCGCATTTTCTGGTGGAATGTTGTTGGGAGGATGTGCTATGGATGCTCACTTCAGTGCTTGGGAGGCCAATTGGAGCCTCAACGCAAACCTTGGGGAGAAAGGTAATGACCTTCACCCGTATCTATGTTGAAATTGATCTTAGTAAGCCCCTGCCATATGCTATAGATATGTGTGCGGGTTCTTATTCTTGGGTTCAGTAGCTGGATTATGAGACTTTACCATTTCAGTGTCGTCTGTGTCATGAGTATGGTCATTTGCAACGCAAGTGTCCTAGGTATAAACTGATGGTGTACCAACCTAAACAATTGACCTGTAACACAGATGGGGCTGACAAAGACAAATCCGCTATGACTGGGGAACTGATGGTTTTGTCCTAGTTAAGACAAAGAACAGGAATCAGGGACAAAAGAGGCCCCTACAGGAGAGACAGGAGGAGGATACCTTTAACAGATTTTAAGCCTTGAATGACCTTACCCAGCAAGAGGTGAACTTTGGGTTGACTCCTTTGGATCAGGGTGCGTCAAGGTTGGTCAATGATAGTGTGAATTGGGACTTGAACCAGGCTCTGCAAATTACTAGGAGTTAGAAAATGGAGATGGATTTGCCAGTAGGGGTTCAATTGGGGACCATTTCTAGTGTTGTAGTGGAGTTGGCTTGGGGGGATATTTCTCCTACAACTCAAAAATTGGAATCTGTTGGGGCCAAAAGTAACAAGATGGTCTTACATTTGGGTCTCCATCAGAAGGACATTAAGAAAGGATCAACGGAGAAGATTTCAAAGGTTGGCAGAAAGAAGGATTTGGAGAAGATCAAATTGACGGGGGAGAATTTGGTTGAGACAGGGTCAGTAAAGACTCTGGATTCTCACTTTTTTCAATCCCCCAAAATGATTGTTTTATCATGGAATGTGAGGGGCTTGAATAGTGGCCCTAGACAAAAAGTTGTTCGGAAGTTGATAAGGAGTCATTCTCCTGATATCCTATTTTTGCAGGAGACAAAACTTTTTGTGGAAAGTATGATGGATTTGGTGCCAAATCTATGGGGGAGAAGCCAGGTTCAGTGTATTGGGGTTGTGGGCTCCTTGGGAGGGGTGGCCCGTCTTTGGAACCCTTTAAGGATTCGCCATGTCTGGTGGGTGGCCTCCAGATCTTCGTTATCCAGGGTTGTCTCTAGTCTTGAGACTGGGGAATATATCTTGTTTACTAACATCTATGCACCCACTGATCTTCAGGGTAAGAAGAACTTATGGTCTCATATTTATTGTATGTGAAGGTTGGTCCCTTTTCATCCTTGGATTATGGCAGGCGATTTCGATGCCATCCTTGAGTTGAGTGAGAAGAAGGGGGGTGTTATGCGATTGGAACCTTCTTGTAGTACCCTTCCTCATTTGAACTTATTAAGCTCATATTTTATTATTGTTTACTATCAGTGGATACATTACCATGATGTGTTATTCAAACTTATTTGACATTATTTCAAGCTTTATCTGGATATGAGATGCATAATTTATTTGCAGTATTTCAGTACCTGTGATTTATGTCATTTTATGGATTATTGCTATGTACTGACACTTTACTTTATCTATGCAATGTGAAATTATATGTTGTGTGTCTGCGAGTGTATTGGATGCAAGGGGACAATTTTCCTTCACTCACTCTGGTGAGACAGGGAACGTCGCGATTCTCCTTCATCGGTGTGTATGTTGTGTTTTCTATATTGTATATATACATGTGTGGTTCAGTGATGCAAGATATTGCAGGTACAAGTACCGGGTAGGTATGGGGTATCGTCTCCACCTGGCTTCACAAGTCTGAGCGTGCCTTATATTTGTCCGATGGAAGTGGAGGAAGTAGTAGTTGACCCTATTTTACTCAGTTACACTCTTGTGAGTGTCGTTAGTTGGTCGTCTTGTCAGTTTGTTCGGCCTTTGTGTATTGTCATTTGACTTCTTTGCTTGAGGTTTATACAGTTTGTGTGTTTTAGTGTATTTAATTAATTAATTAAATTTATGGAGTTATCTCATAGTTGGTATTTTTGAATTATGTATTTTATGCATTGAGATTATAAATTTAGTTAATTTAAAAGAAATTATTAAATTAAGTTGCAAGCTGCATGATATTGGAAATATATTTTATTTAAATTTTAGAGAAAAATAAATTAGATTAATTTCATTTATTGTTTCCTAGAATTTTAAATAAATAAAAGAATAAAAGAATAAATTAGAATTAAAAGTATTGCTTTAATTTCTTTATTTAGAAAATTAATTAATTTGCATGAGAAAAGAACAAAAAGAAAAATGGTTTTTAATTATTGCATGTTAACTTATCCTTTGTTAGAAAATTAGAAAAGAAAAGAAAATTGCTTTTATTACTAAAATTAAATATTAGGGTTTTGGGAAAAATATATGCAACCTAAAATTTTAGTTTAAAAGGGGAATATGTTTTTATTTTAGGGGGGACACAGGAAATAGGTCAGGGATTTAGGTGAAGAGAAATTTATTTGGAAGTTTGTTGAAGGATTGGTTCTCTTCTACAAATTTCTTCTAGGAAAGCTATACCAGGTTGGGTGGCTTCTTTTAATTGTTTGTTTTAAAGAAAATATTTCCATTTCTTCTATCTTTCTGAATGATGTACATGTTAAGATGTTTGTCAAATCTAAAATCCCGTCTGATTATTTCTTGTTCTTGGCTAAAGTCCATTCCTGAAGTTAATTTTTGGTTTATGAAAAGAAGTTATTTCCTGGGTGTTTTTAGATTAAAACTTTGAGAAGATTGGGAAAAGTTAATGTGGCAAATTTTGCCAAGATTTTTATTGTGCATGAAAATTGCAAGATTTGGGAGGAATGGGATTTACTAGAGAAAACATTCCTTCTTGTTTGATTTTTATTTCGTTACTTGGCTATGATATATATATATATATATATATATATTAGAGTTTGGTTATTTCCGAAAAAGCTTATAATTTTAGATTCTATATTTATGCTTGGAAATACATTAGGAGATTAATTTTTACGTGATTTTATTTAACCTTATCGGACAAATGACAACATTGATTTCTTTATATTAATATAGTTGTATTTTCTTATTTTCTGGAAAATCTTTAATTGCAAGTTATTTATGCTTTTGGTTGTTTTAAGAAAAGATTGTCTGTATTAGGATCTTGTTTAAATGGTATTTGCAGTCAAGTTTAATTTCGTTGCAATTCTGGTTGAGTTGTCATTATATCATATGTTATTATATCTCCTTGGTCAAGTGTTGTTGTATAACCTTGTTGATGTGAACCATTGTGTGTTTTGTTCCAAATGGTCAATCTTGGGTTAGTGTTTGTGTATCCTTCACCTGTGGTTTGTCAGGATTAGTTATGGTTGTCTGTTTCGTCATAGAGTTCTCGTAGAAAGACCTTTCTTGTTACTGTCCTATGAGAGAGAGTGGCTTTCGAGCAGGAGTCGTGTCCGAAGTGGATGGCAGGATAACCCGTCGAAAGTCAGTTAAGAAGTGATAATCTAATAATTTATTAGGGGGTGGGTAGATTAAATATTAATTAAGATAATGTACCTCGTGCATAGGTGAGTGCTAGTACAAGGCTCATAATGTTGCGAGAAGGCTTGGAATGAAAAACTTACCACCTTGTCTTCATGAAAGGATGGGTAGGGTTTGCATGAGACTTAGATGGAGTCGGAGGTTCGGGAGAGGTTACCAGGATAACCCAGCATGGGGGTCGGGACCTATGGAGGCCTACCAGGGTAACCACCATAAGCCATGCGATGACACTCTCTCCTTAGAGTCACTAGTGTTTGTGAGTTATGTCACATGGATGTTTGCGGAGTCATGTAGTTCTTTCGTACTTGTCTTATCTTGCTTGCTTGAGGGTCTTCTACTATCTCCTGGCACGGTGGGGTGTTTCCATTTCGGGATCACATGGTCGGGTGGTAGTGCCACTTCCCATCGGATGTTCTGGATTGTATCTTCAGGGGAGGAAAGGCTTCGCTGGGGTTTCTTGGTTCGTGGTTCATGTACCAGCTCATGTTCATGATCATTGTTTAGTTGAGACCTTGTGGTCATTGTATCAGACTTTTATGTAACCTTGATATTTTAACTTTTGGATTCCGTGGTATTTTTGGAAGCCATGTAATTATGGATATTGTAATATCATGTCAGTGGAATATATGTTAATTCAGTTGTTTTGATCTCATGTATAAATGAAATATGGATAAATAAATGCATTGGAATACTTTGGTTCTTTCATTATGGAATTTAGATTTATGTGTAGGTTTAATCTTAAGCATTTAATTTATCTAATTAAATGGACAATTGGATTAACCACGGTGTTAATATAATTTGTGAATTAATCTTCGTTGGTAACCCTTAGGAAATCATGTGTTAGACTTTCATTGTGTGATTAAATGTGCAACTGATATAATTAATGCACTTAATCTTTAAAAAATAAAAAAATCACCCCTTTAGTTGCCTAGTTGTGTTGTTTTCCTTTAGGGTTCCTGGCGGGGCATTACATTTGGTATCAAAGCCCAAGTTTCAACACTGGGTACTCTGGGTTTGTAGTGAGCCCATTCAGTTTGACCTTGTTGCTTAGGTCTTAATGTTTGTGTTTCCCTTGTTTTATCCTTGCCATAGGTCTAAACCATTTTCTCTATACAGTGCTAGGTCATGGCTAGGAAAGCTAGGGGAGGTGGTCGTACGGGTGGTCACAATAGAGGTAGAGGTGGAGGGGCCGTGGTTCTGACCATCACAGTCCTTCACCACCACCCACTCATGTGATTGTTGAGCTGGAACAATCAATTCATAAGGATCCTCAGCATGCAGGAGAGCAGGTTCCCGAAAGGGAAGAGTTGAGACAGATGTTTCAGGAGGTTCTGGCTAGGTTAGGCCACAGGCCTGAGTTTGAGCAGCCTATTCATGCTGAGGTTGAGGAGCCGCATCAACAGGTTCTAGAGGAGAGAGAGAGAGAGGGAGAGATCACCCAAGAGGAGGGAGATTCCACCTGACCGAGATCCACCTTCCTTGGGTCACATAAAGGACTTGATGAGGTCCAACCCTCCTTACTTTGATGGTATGGGTACCGATCTTGAGGCAGAGACTTGGCTCATCGGTTTGGATTTGTGTTTCACTATGTTTCCATACAGTAGAAACACCAAGGCGAGATGTGCTATTATGCATCTTGAAAGTTTTGCTTCGATCTGGTGGAGACTAGAGGAGGAGAAGATCGTGTGTGCATTAACACCATAACATGGGAGCTATTTCTGGAGAGATTCAGAGCACGATTTCTCTCACCCCAATGGAGGCAGACTCGAGCAGATGAGTTCTACGCCTTGCGTCAATATGGTATGACAATAGACCAGTATGAGCACAGGTTCTATGAGCTGAAACAGTATGTCGGGATGCACTTCTTGAGAGGTTTGAATGACTGCATCAGTGGAGGAGTGAGGGTGTTTGAGCCACCTTTAGTTGAGATAGCCGCAGTGAAAGCTAGATTGGTTGAGCTGAACCTTAGCCGTGCACTTGGTGGTTAGACATGTGTGCAGATTCAGAGTGCACCTTCCAGTGGGAATAGATCTTGGGGAAATTAGTCCCAGTCAGCTGAACCGTTTAAGACTCCTTAGGCGCCTGCTAAGGGTGGAAAGCAACAGTAGCAGTGACAACCGTCGAAATCGAAACAATTTCAGGGCAGTTCTCGCAGAGTGAATCTCACGCCCCTAGCCAAGGAAGTTTCCAGCAGTCTAGTGGGCCGATAGGTAATAAAGGACCAAGTAGAGGAGCTTGCTTCTCTTATGGGCAGTTTGGTCACATAGTCGCGTAGTGCCCTCAACATTTACAAAATACAGGTAGTCAAAGGCCAGCAACATCAAAGCCTATAGTGGGAGATGCAGGGAGATCCCACCAGTTATTGAGGCAGCAGGTCAAGGATGGGCAACTTTCCATGGAGCCTGTGCACATTCTTCAGCGTCGGGATTTGATCCTCAGGGGTCGCACCATCGACCAGGTAAGGGTCCTATGGGACCCAAATAATGAAACCTCGACGACTAGGGAGGATGCAGCGAAGATGAGAGAGTTGTATTCTTATTTGTTTTAGGCTTCCAGGAGTAAGCCTAGTTTTGGGGGGGAGATTGTAGTACCCTTCCTCATTTGAACTTATTAGACTTATATTTTATTATTGTTTACTTTCAGTGGATACATTACCATGATATGTTATTCAAACTTATATGACATTATTTCATGCTTTATCTGGACATGAGATTCATAATTTATTTGCAGTATTTTAGTACTTGTGATTTATGGCATTTTATGGATTATTGCTATGTACTGACACTTTACTTTATCTATGCAATGTGAAATTATATGTTGTGTGTCTGCGAGTGTATTAGATGCAAGGGGGCGATTTTCCTTCACTCACTCTGGTGAGTCAGGGAACGTTGCGATTCTCCTTCATCGGTGTGTATGATGTGATTTCTATATTGTATATATGCATGTGTAGTTCGATGATTCAGGATATTGCAGGTACAAGTATCGGGTAGGTACGGGGTATCGTCTCCACCTAGCTTCACAGGTCTAAGCGTGCCTTATATTTGTCCGATGGAAGTGGAGGAGCTAGTAGTTGACCCTATTTTACTCAGTTACACTCTTCTGAGTGTCGTCAGTTGGTCGTCCTATCAGTTTGTTCGGCCTTCATGTATTGTGGTTTGACTTTTTCTGAGTCTTTGCTTGGGGTTTATTCAGTTTGTGTGTTTTAGTGTATTTAATTAATTAATTAAATTTATGGAGTTATCTCATAGTTGGTATTATTGAATTATGTATTTTATGCATTGAGATTATAAATTTAATTCATTAAAAGTAATTATTAAATTAAGTTGCAAGTTGCATGATATTGGAAATATATTTTATTTAAATTTTAGTGAAAAATAAATTAGATTAATTTCATTTATTGTTTCCAAGAATTTTAAATAAATAAAAGAATAAAAGAATAAATTAGAATTACAAGTATTGCTTTAATTTCTTTATTTAGAAAATTAATTAATTTGCATGAGAAAAGAAAAGAAAGAAAAATGATTTTTAATTATTGCATGTTAATTTATCCTTTGTTAGAAAATTAGAAAATAAAATAAAATTGCTTTTATTACTAAAATTAAATATTAGGGTTTTGGGAAAAATATATTCAACCTAGAATTTTAGTTTAAAAGTGGAATATGTCTTTATTTTAGGGGGGACACAGGAAACAGGTCAGGGATTTAGGTGAAGAGAAATTTATTTGGAAGCTTGTTGAAGGATTGGTTCTTTTCTACAAATTTCTTCCAGGAATGTTATATCAGGTTGGGTGGCTTCTTTTGATTGTTTGTTTTAAAGAAAATATTTTTATTTCTTCTATCTTTCTGAATGATGTGCGTATTAAGATGTTTGTCAAATCTAAAATCCCGTCTGATTATTTCTTGTTCTTGGCTAAAGTCCATTCCTGAAGTTAATTTTTGGTTTATGGAAAGAAGTTATTTCCTAGGTGTTTTTAGATTAAAACTTTGAGAAGATTGGGAAAAGTTAATGTGGCAAATTTTGCCAAGATTTTTATTGTGCATGAAAATTGCAAGATTTGGGAGGAATGAGATTCACTAGAGAAAACATTCCCTCTTGTTTGATTTTTGTTTTGGTACTTGGCTATGACAGTCCTTTTTAATATTTGTGTATCTCTGCGATATTATTAGTTATTATAGAAATAAATTTAATCATTAATTAAATTTATTGTGTTATTAAAAATTAAGGAAAATTATTTTATTATATTGTTTTGGAGAAATTATGTATTAATTAATTTCCCTGTAAATAAATTGGATTGGAAATAAATTTTGGTTGAAAATCAATTTACTTTTTTTTTTTAGGTTATTGTATCTATAAAAAAAATATTAAAAAAAATATATATATAAAATAAAATAAAAAAAATAATCGATATTATGCTACCGACGGTAGCATCTGCTACTGTAAGGTAGTGGTGCTACCTACGGTAGCTGTGCTACCATGTGTAGCAGAGGTAATAATTGAATTTGCTTTCCCTAGGTTATTTCGTGCAGTCCGATATATGAAATTTTGGATTTCTGTGCAGGGTATTAAATTTGATTTTTAAATTAATTTATTATATATATATATATATATATATATATATATATTCATAAATAGGTTTTGTTATTATGGGCATTATGTTATTTAATATTATTTTAATACGGTGAAAATTAATTCATGTGTTTATATATATATATATATTTTGTAATGTGATTATAGGTATATGATATATATATTAGAGTTTGGTTATTTCCGGAAAAGCTTATAATTTTAGATTCTATATTTATGCTTGGGAATACATTAGGAGATTAATTTTTATGTGATTTTATTTAACCTTACCGGGCAAATGACAACATTGATTTCTTTGTATTAATATAGTT
This sequence comes from Cryptomeria japonica, assembly GCF_030272615.1. Taxonomy (NCBI): domain Eukaryota; kingdom Viridiplantae; phylum Streptophyta; class Pinopsida; order Cupressales; family Cupressaceae; genus Cryptomeria; species Cryptomeria japonica. Next base: position 554,878,967 of record NC_081407.1, on the reverse strand, counting down.
GTATTTTCTTATTTTTTGGAAAATCTTTAATTGCAAGTTATTTATGCTTTTGGTTGTTTTAAGAAAAGATTGTCTGTATTAGGATCTTGTGTAAATTGTATTTGTAGTCAAGCTTAATTTCATTGCAATTCTGGTTGAGTTGTCATTATGTCATATGTTATTATATCTCCTTGGTCAGGTGTTGTTGTATAACCTCGTTGATGTGAGTCATTGTGTGGTTTGATCCAAATGGTCAATCTTGGGTTAGTGTTTGTGTATCCTTCACCTGTGGTTTATCAAGATTAGTTATGGTTGTCTGTTTCGCCATAGAGTTCTTGTAGAGAGACCTTTCCTGTTAGTGTCCTATGAGAGAGAGTGGCTTTCAAGCGGGGGCCGCGCCCGAAGTGGATGGCAGGATAACCCGTCAAAAGTCAGTTAAGAAGTGATAACCTAATAATTGATTAGGGGGTGGGTAGATTAAATATTAATTAAGATAATGTACCTCGTGCATAGGTGAGTGCTAGTACAGGGTTCATAATGTTGCGAGAAGGCCTGGAATGACAAACTTACCACCTTGTCTTCATGAAAGGATGGGTAGGGTCCGCATGAGACTTAGATGGAGCCGGAGGTTCGGGAAAGGTTACCAGGATAACCCAGGATGGGGGTCGGGACCTATGGAGGCCTACCAGGGTAACCACCGTAAGCCATGCGATGACACACTCTCCTTAGAGTCACTAGTGTTTGTGAGTTGAGTCACATGGATGTTTGCGGAGTCATGTAGTTCTTTTGTACTTGTCTTATCTTGCTTGCTTGAGGGTCTTCTACTATCTCCTAGCACGGTGGGGTGGTTCCATTTCGGGATCACATGGTCGGTGGCAGTGCCACTTCCCATCAGATGTTCTAGTTTGTATCTTCAGGCAAGGAAAGGCTTCGTTGGTGTTTCTTGGTTCGTGGTTCATGTACCAGCTCATGTTCGTGATCATTGTTCAGTTGAGACCTTGTGGTCATTGTATCAGACTTTTATGTAACCTTGATATTGTAACTTTTGGATTCTGTGGTATTTTTGGAAGCGATGTAATTATGGATATTGTAATATTATGTCAGTGGAATGTATGTTAATTCAGTTGCTTTGATCTTATGTATAAATGAAATATGGATAAATAAATGCATTGGAATACTTTGGTTCTTTCATTATGGAATTTAGATTTATGTGTAGGTTTAATCTTAAGCATTTAATTTATCTAATTAAATGGACAATTGGATTAACCATGGTGTTAATATAATTTATGAATTAATCTTCGTTGGTAACCCTCAGGTTATCATGTGTTAGACTTCTACTGTGTTATTAAACGTGCAACTGTTATAATTAATGCACTTAATCTTAAAAAAAATAAAAAATCGCCCCTTTAGTTGCCTAGTTGTGTTGTTTTCCTTTAGGTTTCTTGGCGGGGCATTACACTTCTTCTTCCTTTTTCGAGATAGTATAGCATTGTTGCATCTTGTTGACATTAAGCCTAGTAATGGTTTGTTCACCTGGAACAATAAGAGGGTGGGGGAGTATTGGATTGAGGAAAGGTTGGATCGATTTCTGGTTTCTAGTTTTTGGGTTGGTGGGGGGTGGTCCACAAGCTCTAAGATTCTTGACTGGACAGGGTCAGACCCTTGGCCCATCAAGATGGTTTGTTCTTCTGCTCGGGTGGCTCGTTCTCCTTCATTCAAATTCCAACTTATGTGGCTTCAGGATCCTACTTTGCAGACTCTTGTAGTGAAGTGGTGGAGGAAAGGGAGGCCTACCTTTGGCACTGCTATGTACACTTTTGCCAAGCAGCTACAATTTGTTAAGTTTCAACTTAAACAATGGAACCGTTAGGGTTTTAGGAATATTTTTCATGCTAAGAAAGCTGCTGAAATAGTGTTGAATGGAATCACCAATGAAATTAGAGAGCATGGTTTGTTTGAAGCCTTGCTTAGGGAGGAAGACAGGGTTGTCAAGGTTTTAGAGGAATGGGAGCTTAGGGAAGAAATATACTGGAAACAGAGAGCTTGTATTGATTGGCTTCAAAAGGGGGATAAGAACATTGCTTTCTTCTTCAACTCAGTGAAAGCAAGAAGACATGAAAATTCGATTCTTGTTATGGTCAATGATAGAGGTGAGCAACTTTTATCCTTGCAGGAGATCTCTAGGGAGTCTTTACATTATTTTCGGTCCCTCTTCAGTGTGGATTGTCAGGGGAAATCGGTGGAGGAGAATCGAGTTCTCGATTGCATTCATCCTCTAGTTACTAGGGAGATGAATGAGCAACTTATGGGTCCCATTTTGCTGGAAGAACTAGAGAGGATTGTTTTTCACATGAGAAAGGGAAAGGTTCCTGGAGCGGATGGGTTCCCGGTTGAATTCTTTCAAGATTTCTGGGATATTATCAAACTAGACTTATGGGAAGTAGTTCAGGAGTCCCAGAAGAATAAGCAAATGCTTCGGGCTTTGAATATGACTTTCATTGCACTTATCCCCAAGTGTGATGGGGTTGATCAGTTAGGCCAGTTCCACCCTATCTCTCTCTGCAATGTGATTTATAAGATCATCTCTAAGCTGATAGCAGATAGGTTGAAGAAGTGTTTGGGGGATGTTATCTCTGAGGAGCAGAGCGAGTTTGTGGAAGGGCACCAAATCTTGGATGGGGTGGTCATTGCTACGGAGACCATTCATTCTATGGCAACTTCCAAGGAGAAAGCTATGTTTATTAAGTTGGATATGGCTAAGGCTTATGATAGAGTTTATTGGTCCTTCCTCCAGAATATCCTCAAGGCTTTTGGCTTTGCTGACGAATGGATCCAATGGGTTATGAGTTGTGTTACGTCTACCTCTTTCTCTATGCTAATCAATGGAGATCATAACGAGTTGTTTGGTGCTTCTAGGGATTTTTGCCAGGGGGACCCCCTATCCCCTTACTTATTCATTCTTTTGGCTGAGGGTCTGGGGATGTTGATTAAGCATAATGTGGGTCTGGGTATTATTTACAGTTGGAGTTGGGGTAATGACTTGCAGCCATAGTCTCATTTGCAATTTGTTGATGACATGACCCTGATGGGACTTGCTCGGATTAGAGAAGTCACTAATTTGCATAAGGTTTTGGATGTTTATCTTGCAGCCTCGGGCCAGTTGATCAATGATGATAAATCTTATATCCTCTTCTTCAACACACCTAGTACTATTCAAAGGAGGATTGCTCTTATCTTGAGATTCCAAGTTGGCTCTTTGCCCTTGACTTATTTGGGTATTCCTATTTCTCTTGGTAATCCTCCTAGGGAATCATGGCAGGGTATCTTGGATAAATTTCGCACGAAGGTTGATCACTGGACAAATAGATGGTTATCCTTTGCTAGGAGGGTTCAGTTGATTCAGTCGGTGGTTTAGGCTCTTTCGATTTATTGATGTATGCTACAAGTGGCTCCTAAGTGGTTCTTGAAGGGATTAGACTCTCTGGCAAGGCAATTCTTATGGATAGGCAATTATCCTCTTCCAAATGGAGTCTTGTCAATTGGGACTTGGTGTGTAGCCCAAAGCAGTCGGGGGGGGGGGGGGGGGGGCTTGGTTTAAGGCAGTCTATTTTATTTGGGGAGGCTCTGGCGGCTACATTGTACTAGAGGTGGTGTGCCGAGCAGGATCGAGGCTGGGCTAGGATTTTGGCCTACAAATATATGTAGAGGATCCCAATGGAGGAAATTCCAAGATATCCGCTTGAGGGAAAAGACTCATCTATTTGGTTTGATCTCAAGAAGGGGGCTTCTCTAATTAAGGAAGGTCTCTTTTGGATTTGCAGGAGGGGGGAAGAGGTCCTCTTTTGGAACGACTCTTGGGATGGATATCCCCCCATCCTTGATCAGTTTCCTAACCTTGGGAATCTTTGCCAAAGGTTTTTGGAGGTAGGGTGGCCAAGGGTGAGTGACTTCAAGGTTGTGTATAGGTGTGGGCAGCTGGAGATGGAGCATTGGAAGACTCCTAATGAGTGGTCGGTTGCTAGGATGGAGGAAGAGTGTGTTGAGTTGCATGGCATTCTGGCAAATAGACACTGTAGTTCCCTCAAGGGTAGGGATGGACTTGCTTGGTTTCCAAATCCTAAGGGAATGTTTACTATGGCTAGTGGATACCGGGAACTGTTGAACTAAAGAGTTGAGGGAAGAGAGGTGCACTGGTGAAAACATGTATGGAATAATTTTTCTTGGCCGAAGTCTAACTACTTTGCTTGGACTTTGGGTTTGAACAGATGCCTAACTTGGGACAATATTCACAAGCAGGGATTCTTGGGGCCTTCCATTTGTGCTTTATGTGGTAATGAGGAGGAATATTCCTCACACCTATTCTTCAGATGCCCCTTCTCTATGCTTATTTGGCACTACTGGTGGGGGGTGTGGAAGCATTCTTGTGTTCACACAAATTCTCTAATGGATTTTTGGAGCAGTTTGGGTAGACCTCTTATCTTGTCCTCCTCCCTCCAGATTGTCTGGTATATTGGGCCCATTTTCATACTATGGCAGATCTAGCTCGAGAGGAATAGGAGGATCTTTCATGAGGTCAGACTGTTAGTTCAACAAGTATGGAATAGAATCATTATCATGATTCAGGAGATGGTGGAAGTTAAATGTGAGGTGAATTTTCCTCTGGATAGAGATGAGGCGGATGTTGTGAGTAGGTTGGGATTGCAGGAGTTGTCTCCTGCCTCAACTTGTGTCAGGAGAGGTAGACGTACTATGAAGAAGGTTCAAAGGGTGGGAAGGTGGATGCCCCCTCAGGATGAGTTTATCAAGATTAACATCTATGGCTCCTCTAAGGGTAACCCCGGCCCTGCTGGGGTTGGTGGTGTTGGTAGGAATCGTATGGGGGAGGTGGTCTTCTTCTTTTCGGTGCATAAAGGGTGGGATTCTAATAATTTTATGGAGGGTTTTTCAATTCTCTATGCCCTAGAGCATGCTTGGGAGTTGGGACGAAGGAAGGTTATCTGTGAATCGGATTCACAAATTATTGTGAACTTGTTGACAGAGCAGAAGGTGAGTGGGATTCATTGGCAACTGACAGAGATTGTTCATCAGATTCTTCATATTAGCTCGTTAATGGAGTAGGTGTTTTTCATCCACATTCCTAATGAATGAAATAGAGCAGTTGATTGTTTGGCTAAGTGGGCCTCGAAACATGGTGGTGATTAGAAAGTTGAAGGTTGGGAGCATCTCTCCTCGGATTACTATCAAGACTTGCAGAAGATTTTAGCTGAGGACATGGATGGTTATGAAGCTGGCTGATCTTGGGCTGGGTTTGTGGTTCATTTCTAGGGCCTTGGGGCTCTGGTTCTCATTGTAATTCTCGCGTCTGATTTTCAATAAATTTTTTACCCCTTTATTAAAAAAAAAACTATTTTAAAAATATTTCATTTTAAATAAAATTCATGGCACATGAAAAAGGGGTGTACTGCAAAGGTATAAGTGTCACGTGGGGACCAAGGCCAACCTATAGTAGTGCTGCTGCCGAGGCAGCAGACACTACTTGTCAGTAGTACTGCTACCGATTGGTAGTGCTACTATCAACCGGTAGCAGCCACTACCGACCGATAGCACTGCTACCAACCGGTAGCAGTCCTACCTACCGGTAGTGCTGCTATTGATCGGTAGCAGTCCTACCGATCGGTAGCATTCCTATGAACTGGTAGTGGTGCTACCGCATAGCAGTACTGCCAACCGATAGTACTACTACCTACGGGTAATAGACACTACCGACCCGCATGGTGGGACTAGCCCACCATGGGGTAAGGTAAGGTCTACACATAAAATAATCACATGCTTCCAAAGCATTCAAAAATCAATATGCTACAAAACTGTTTAAACATTAAAACGGTTCATTACTTGATCTTTTTATGGGCACACACACATAGTGCCACGATCTAATTCAAAGGGATATTTACCAGTAAAGTAAATGGTGAAATAAAATCACACAAGAACCCAATAGATAACGATTTAGGCAACAATAGAAGAGGTAATTCAAGAAGTTGATTTCAAGAACAAAAAACATACAGTAAATAGAGTTATGAACCATTTCTTTCCTATACGCAATCATATGATATAAGCTTCACAAAATCAACAATTTTAGGCATTTCTTCTTCCATTCCTATCATTCCACAAGAATTTACAAGGAGATTTGCATATTTTCAACACATGGGAAGCAACTGAAAATTTAAAAACTAAACTTAAAACAAGAAGAGATCATCCAACCTTGAAGCAAACTAGCAAGCAAAATGATGGCGAATCCCAATCCTTGCAAACCAAATCAAATTCCAGCTCCTCCTTCAGAATGGTTTTCCAAATTTGCTCCAAAAAATCTGCCTCCTTCTTCCCGTGAATTTCAAGGAATATATGGGGAAAATAATTTCAACCTAAACTTTATAGGTTGAAAGTTTTCTCCACCAATCAAATTGATTTATTTAAAAAGTAAGAACAATCAGATTTACCTTTATCCAAAAATAATTCTTTTCCAATAAACAAAATACACAAGTCAAATGGAAAGGTAAAAAAAGAAAAGCTTTTTCTTTTATTTCCTATTTTCCATAATACTTTCCTTCAACATAATCATTTAACACTTAAATGGCTAAGCAATAATTTGTTTCCTTCGACAAAATATATTAATGCAACTTTACACAATGAAATAAGTCATCTAACCATTTAATCTAGCAAATCATTAATTTAATTAAATCAATAATCTCATCGCATAATAATTAACTAATTATGCCAACATAAGATGGCATCATCCATTCAATTAAATAACCATTCAGATGAATGAAAGCATGCAAAATGAAGAATGATCAAATGACGACTCACAAATGACCAAACCAAAGCACTATGACTCGCATACCAGCCAGACGGGAAAGATAACTGACTGACAACACTCACACGAGTGTAACTGCAGGTCACGTTAGGGTCCAACAATTATCTCCTCCACTCCCATCAAACATATAAGGCACGCTCAGACCTGCGAAACCAGGTGGAGTCGATACCCCGTACCTACCCAGTACTTGTACCTGCAATGTCCTGCACCAAAGAACCACACGTGCATATAGACAAATATATATATATATATAGATACACACACACACACAGACACGACACACACACCGATGAAGGAGAATCGTGATGTTCCCTGTCTTATTGGACTGAGTGAAGGAAAATCATCTCCTCGCATCCCATACACATGCAAACACACAACACATAAATAACACATCGCACACATAAGGTAAGAGTGTCAGTCCATGATAATGATCCATAAAATAACGTTAATCATAAGCACAGAGACACTGCATAACCTCATGCACCACAAATCTAGATAAAGCATGAAATGACATCGCATAGAATCTGAATCAATATACAATAATGTTCCATTGAAGTCAATTAAAAACATACAAAAAGAGTCTAATCAAGGAGGGGTACTACACACATAATCTGGTTAGTACCTTCATTACATTCTTGGTGACCTGAAATGATTCTTTGAGCCATATGAATTCATCATGAAAATGACTCATTGTCATTGTGACCCATTTGCCGTCTAGACCATAATTTTTGCAATTTCCCATGGTCGTGTTCTTCCAATTTTACATGGATATATGCCCTAATGTCTTCAATTAACAAAAATCCAAAGGGAATGCTTGAAAGCGCACCAATCGAATCGTTTTCAAGTGATTTGTTTGGGTATTTCTTAAAACTTTTTTGTTCTTGAGTATTAGCATCAACGGTAGTAGGAGTAGCCATGGATGAAAAATACTGAAAGTAACAAATTTGTAGTGAAAATACCTTTTGCCGCTTTTTCGGGAAATCTTAACCCTTGTTTCGCTTTTCTGCTTCTTGAAATATCTTTAGCTTTGACTGACAAGTGACTTAGCAAGTTCTCCTTTCAACTGTTTTTGACCCACTTGCACACAATAAATGTGGTGAGAGATAAAGGCAGGTTTACTAACTATTAGTTTCATATGAGTCCATAGAAACCTTTCAGACTTTCACATTTTTCCATAGTGAAGTTATTTTTACTAGAGTTTCCATCAGCACACATCTCTCAACATGTTGTTACTACAACCTTGTGCTCTTTAGCAGGGGAGATATATTTCTTAATTTTCTCCCCATGGGCCAAAGCCTCTGACTCTTAATTGCTGGAGGAAATGTTTGCACCAGAGCTGGGTGGGTATGTGCAGGATCATGGTGTGCCAAAACAGGCCCTTAAGTGGCAATGAAATTTCAGGAAATTCAGAGTTATGCAACTTGACATGAAAATTTGAATAAGTTATGAACATTATTTTTAAAATATGTAAGAAGAGAATATATAGAAAATTGAATGTAGTTTCTAAGCTACTAGTTGTTTTTTGAAAAGAAAAATCCTATTTGATGAAAATTTCAAATTTCAATGCAATGCTACTAAAATTTTAGGAAAAAAGACAAAGTAGACGTATGTGTGACCACCCTAATCACAATCAAATCATAATATTTATAATATAAGTATTAGACTCACGTCCGGATGTGACACATTATTTTAAATTTTTTTTATAAAGTAAATAATTATTTATGAATATTTTACTACAACTTTTCAGAAATTCAGAAACTCCTACGTCTGACCACCTTAACTTGGTCAAAACCTTATGAAATTTAATTTTTTTTAAATTTTCCCTATAGTAGACGAAGCATAGGATGTGATGCATGTTTCGGATTCAATAAATGTTATACCTTTTGAAAGTTATGAGTGTTTTTCAATTAGTCTATCAATCAGGACTATTGTCAGAATTCAATTAGAAAATAAATAATAATTATTTATTAAAGTTGAAATAAGACAAGCCTTGTATTGTTGGAAAGTTGGAAACATCCTTAAAAACCCTTTTCGTTTTATCAATTTTGGCTACAAAAAAGTTGTCAGCCACCGGTGTAAAGTCTGGAGAATCAAAGAATACTGAAAAACACGTTTTTTCAGTTGAATTTCCAGGCTTGTCACTTCCAAGCCAAATACCAAAGCATTCCTGAGCCGAAATTTGAAATTTGAAAATTTGACTACAAAAATCGGATATCCGATTTTAATAAGTAAATTCTCTAACTAAATTTGCCCATAATTAATCTAATGTTTATTAATATATTAATAAATTAGAGGGAGAGAGAGAGAGAGAGAGAGAGAGAGAGAGAGAGAGAGAGAGAGAGAGAGAGAGAGAGAGAGAGAGAGAGAGAGAGAGAGAGAGGGGGAGAGAGAGAGATTAAGACACCATAGGACCCAAAGTGACCCAATATGGTGTATTAATAAATTAGAGAGAGAGAGAGAGAGAGAGAGAGAGTAGGGGAGAGGGAGGGAGAGAGAGGGAGGGAGGGAGAGATAGATGGAGAGATTAGGGGAGATGGATAGAGAGAGATTATGGGAGAGAGAGAGAGATTAGGGGAGAGGGGGAGAGAGAGAGATTAAGACACCATAGGACCCAAAGCGTCCCAATATGGTGTCATAATGGGTCGTATGGTGTCCTAAGGGGTCATAAGGGTTCATGGGACACCATATGACCCCTAAGGACAACATACGACCCCTTATGACACCATATGGTGTTGTTAGGGGTCATATGGTGTCCATAGGCATCATATGGTGTCCTAGGACACCATATGACCACTTAAGACACCAAATTGTGTTGTTATGGGTCATATGGTGTCCTAAGGGGTCATAGGACACAATATGACCCCTTAGGACACAATATGACCCAAAGCGACCCAATATGGTGTCATTAGGGGTTATATGATGTCTTAAAAGGGTCATATGACACAATATGACCCGCTAGGACACAATATGACCCATAACGACCAAATATGGTGTCTTAAGGGTTCATATGGTGTCCTAAGGGGTTGTATGACACTATATGGCCCCTATGGACACCATAGGACCCCTTATGACACCATATGGTGTTGTTAGGGGTCATATGGTGTCCTAAGGGGTTGTAGGACATAATATGACCCCTTAGGACACCATAGGACCCAAAGCGACCCAATATGGTGTCATAACGGGTCGTATGGTGTCTTAAGGGGTCATAAGGGTTCATGGGACACCATATGACCCCTAAGGACAACATATGACCCCTAATGACACCATATGGTGTCGTTAGGGGTCATATGGTGTCCATAGGCATCATGTGGTGTCCTAGGACACTACATGACCCCTTAAGACACCAAATTGTGTCATTATGGGTCATATGGTGTCCTAAGGGGTCGTAGGACACAATATGACCCCTTAGGACATCATATGACCCAAAGCGACCCAATATGGTGTCATTAAGGGTCATATGGTGTCCTAAGGGGTCATATGATGTCTTAAAGGGGTCATATGACACAATATGACCCATTAGGACACAATATGACCCATAATGACAAAATATGGTGTCTTAAGGGGTCATATGGTGTCCTAAGGGGTCGTAGGACACCATAGAACCCATTATGACACCATATGGTGTCGTTAGGGGTCATATGGTGTCCTAACGAGTTGTAGGACATAATATGACCCCTTAGGACACCATAGGACCCAAAGCGACGCAATATGGTGTCATAACGGGTTGTATGGTGTCCTAAGGGGTCATAAGGGTTCATGGGACACCATATGACCCCTAAGGACAACATATGACCCCTTATGACACCATATGGTGTCGTTAGGGGTCATATGGTGTCCTATGACACCATATGACCCCTTAAGACACCAAACTGTGTCGTTATGGGTCATATGGTGTCCTAAGGGGTCGTAGGACACAATATGACCCCTTAGGACACAGTATGACCCAAAGTGACCCAATATGGTGTCATTAGGGGTCATATGGTGTCCTAAGGGGTCATATGATGTCTTAAAGGGGTCATATGACACAATATGACCTATTAGGACACACTATGACCCATAACGACCAAATATGGTGTCTTAAGGGGTCATTATGGTGTCCTAAGGGGTCGCAGGGACACCATAGGACCCCTTATGACACCATATGGTTTTGTTAGGGGTCATATGGTGCCTAAGGGGTCGTAGGACATAATATGACCCCTTAGGACACCATAGGACCCAAAGCGACCCAATATGGTGTCCTAACGGGTCGTATGGTGTCCTAAGGGGTCATAAGGGTTCATGGGACACCATATGACCCCTAAGGACAACATACGACCCTTTATGACACCATATAGTGTCGTTAGGGGTCATATGGTGTCCTAGGACACCATATGACCCCTTAAGACACCATATTGTGTTGTTATGGGTCATATGGTGTCCTAAGGGGTCATAAGGGTTCATGGGGCACCATATGACCCCTAAGGACAACATACGACCCCTCATGACACCATATGGTGTTGTTAGGGGTCATATGGTGTATCCTAGGACACCATATGACCCCTTAAGGCACCAACTTGTGTCGTTATGGGTCATATGGTGTCCTAACGGGTCATATGGTGTCCTAAGGGGTCATAAGGGTTCATGGGACACCATATGACCCCTAAGGACAATATAAGACCCCTTATGACACCATATGGTGTCGTTAGGGGTCATATGGTGTCCTAGGACACCATATGACCCCTTAAGACACCAAATTGTGTTGTTAGGGGTCATATAGTGTCCTAACAGGTTGTATGGTGTTTTAAGGGGTCATAAGGGTTCATGGGACACCATATGACCCCTAAGGACAACATACGACCCCTTATGACACCATATAGTGTCGTTAGGGGTCATATGGTGTCTTAGGACACCATATGACCCCTTAAGACACCAAATTGTGTCGTTATGGGTCATATGGTGTCCTAAGGGGTCGTAGGACACAATATGACCCCTTAGGACACCATATGACCCAAAGCGACCCAATATGGTGTCATTAGGGGTCATACGGTGTCCTAAGGGGTCATATGATGTCTTAAAGGGGTCATATGACACAATATGACCCCTTAGGACACCATATGACCCAAAGCGACCCAAAATGGTGTCATTAGGGGTCATATGGTGTCCTAAGGGGTCATGTGATGTCTTAAAGGGGTCATATAATACAATATGACCCACTAGGACACAATATGACAACGACCAAATATGGTGTCTTAAGGGGTCATATGGGTTAATGGGACACCATATGACCCCTTAAGGCACCAAATTGTGTCGTTATGGGTCATATGGTGTCCTAAGGGGTTGTAGGAAACAATTGGACCCCTTAGGACACCATATGACCCAAAGCAACCCAATATGGTGTCATTAGGGGTCATATGGTGTCCTAAAGGGTCATATGATGTCTTAAAGGGGTCATATGACACAATATGACCCACTAGGACACAATATGACCCATAATGACCAAATATGGTATCTTCAGGGGTCATATGGTGTCCTAAGGGGTCATAGGACACCATAGGACCCCTTATGACACCATATGGTGTCGTTAGGGGCCATATTGTGTCCTAAGGGGTCGTAGGACATAACATGACCCCTTAGGACACCATAGGACCCAAAGCGACCCAATATGGTGTCCTAAGGGGTCATAAGGGTTCATGGGACACCATATGACCCTTAAGGACAACATACGACCCCTTATGACACCATATGGTGTCGTTAGGGGTCACATGGTGTCCATAGAGGTCATATGGTGTCCTAAGACACCATAGAGGTCATATGGTGTCCTAGGACACCATATGACCCCTTAAGACACCAAATTGTGTCGTTATGGGTCATATGGTGTCCTAAGGGGTCGATGGACACAATATGACCCCTTAAGACACCATATGACCCAAAGCGACCCAATATGGTGTCATTAGGGGTCATATGGTGTCGTAAGGGGTCATATGATGTCTTAAAGGGGTCACATGACACAATATGACCCACTAGGACACAATATGACCCATAATGACCAAATATGGTGTCTTAAGGGGTCATATGGTGTCCTAAGGGGTCATACGACACCATATGACCCCTTATGACACCATATGGTGTCCTAAGGGGTCATACGACACCATATGACCCCTTATGACACCATATGGTGTCGTTAGGGGTCATATGGTGTCCTAAGGGGTCTTAGGACATAATATGACCCCTTAGGACACCATAGGACCCAAAGCGACCCAATATGGTGTCATAATGGGTCGTATGGTGTCCTAAGGGGTTATAAGGGTTCATGGGACACCATATGACCCCTAAGGACAACATACGACCCCTTATGACACCATATGGTATTGTTAGGGGTCGTATGGTGTCCATAGGCATCATATGGTGTCCTGGGACACCATATGACCCCTTAAGTCACCAAATTGTGTCATTATGGGTCATATGGTGTCCTAAGGGGTCATAGGACACAATATGACCCAAATATCTCTCCCTCTCCTCCTCCTCTCTCCCTCTCTCTCTAAAATATGACTAATAAAATCCGATATCGGATTTTATCAGATATCTGATTTTTGCCATTGCCATTAATGTGGTAGTTTAGTTGAAAAAAGTCGGCAACGGGAATTTTTTTTGGGACCATAAATTTATACATTAAAATCGGATATCCAATTTTTGTACATAAAAAAGAGCCTTGTGGGCCATTTTGTGGATTCCAATGGCCCATAGTCTGTATATTCTATTTTTTGTCGATGATCATGGGTTTTTAGAAAGGTTGAGACAAATTTGTGCTTTTGGGAGATTCTTAAAATCAAATCTTACATTGTCAATCATGTAGGAGCATCTGTGTGGAGGGAAATGGGGAGTAGTAGTCGTCGGAAGTCTAAACACAAAAGAAAACTTTCAAATGACCAAATTGAAGTGTATAGAGAAAGAGATAGAGAATGTCATAGGAGGAGAAGACAAGGTATGTTAAATATTGCTAATGTTACTTCAAGTGAAGAGGAAATTGAATTTGAAAATGTGCCACAAGTTATTGAAATGAAAATGTAGATTTTGAAAGTGAAAATTTTGAAAATGTTGAAAGTGATAATGAAAATGCTCAACATGTGGAAAATTTTGACATAGTAGGTGAAAATGTGGAAAATTTTGACATTGAAGGTGGAATTGCTCAACCAAGTGAACCATATGTAGCACCTAATTACTTTAGAAATGAAGACCCTCTCATGGATGAAAGACAAATTCCAAATCCAAGACCTTCAAGAACCCCAAAATGGTTATTTGAAATCAATGAGAACATTATTGCGAATCTTGAAGGCAATAGGTCAACAAGAACCGTTTGGTTGTGGGCTACACAACTTTTCAACCAAAATTCTAGCAATAAGACATTGACGGAGCAATGCCAACTCTTTGTTCAATTGCTAAAGATGATAAAGATGAGACCATTGCTAAACAAATTGAAGATTCATATGAACAAGAAGATGGAGAGAAATTCTATTATTGCAAAAAATCTATTTGACGCTCTCAATTCTATTGGAAAAAATACCAAAGAAAGAGATAAGAGAGCTCCTCGAAGAGTGATTACAACCTCCTTAGTAAGCCATCAATTGAGGAAGGCTCGTCAAATGAGACAAACTTGTGTTTATTTTAACATAAACCGTAAAACTTTGGATAGAGCACTTGCACAAAGACAAAGACTTGACGATCCACTTCAACAAGATACATGGGCTTTTGGTGGGAGGCTTCCACGTGTTGATAGAAAGTTGACTGACAATGTGAAGGAGTAGATTCAACAATTTCAACACTCTAATTCAAGAGTGTCACCCAATGTAAAGGACATTTTGAAATTAAGAATCAACAACCGAGACCGCACATCGCATCCCAAACATTTCTTGGAATCAAGCCAAACAATGTTGTACAATATTTTTGTGAATTACATCCAACTTTGCAAATATCACAAAGGGCCTTTGAATCTTTGAAACCATTTTATTGTGTTCCTCTTAATATTCACAATACTTGTTGTTGCAAGTAGTGGAGTTTTCAATGTACCATGAAATTTTATGTCATATTTGTTCTACGATGCATACTAATGAGATGTTACAGGAGTGTGGTGCAATGCTATTTCCGAGATCATTAAGAGACTTGCAAGATCTATTTTTATGCCCTAGAGATGATGGCTGCTATTTCTATAGAAATGATTGTTTGAATGAGAAGTGCTCAGAATGTGGTGGGTTGTCAAAGTTTGTTTCATGTTTTCATGAGGGTAGCGAACACGAGTTTGGAAAGAATTATGTTGAGAAAAAAAGATATAAGATAGTGAAATATACTTTGAAGAGTGGAGATGAAGGTTCTAGATGTGAATTAGTCTCAAGAGAAGTGAGTATTGCTGATTTTATTTTAGATTTTAAGGAAAATCTTTTCTACAAGTATGCAAGGCACACCCATAGGTCTCAGTGGTTGGATCAACAGTTCAAGATGTGTAAGAACTCTTTCCCGATTGGCACTATTGTATCGGTGGTTGATTTTGCAGAGAACTATACATTGCAACCACAGAATGAGGTACAGTCTTAGTACTATAATTCAGTCCAAATTGCTATTTTTGTTCACATTACATATAAACATGCTCCTGATAGTATAGAAGAGGATAGGAAGATAATCAGGGAGTATCATTTTTATATGAGTGATGATAGATCACACTCCTCCGAGTATGTGCAACATTCTTTTGAGAGTTTTTTTGAGTTCTTGCATGAGAAAGATATTGCAATTGACCAACATATAATATGGTCAGATAACTATACGGGTCAATTCAAGAATGCCCGTATGTTTTATTGGTTGAGTAGAATGCATGTAGAGAGGCGTATACGGATTCCGAGTTAGGGCTCGTCAAAGTTTGACATTTTTTAGCACTCAGGGTGCTCAAGGGACGACGCCGGTAGGGTATGACCTCGAGCGTTCGATCGAGTGGGGGGGGCAAAATAGGAGCATGCATAGGGTAATAATTCCTAACTGGACATGTCAGAGCTGACGGTTCATCATCGCGACGAGCAGGAGGTGAAATTGGCCACGCGACAACATTCGATTGAGTGAGATTGACGTTTTTTTCGCCAACTGAAAAATTGTTGCCTTAATAAAACCATAAGGCAACTTTAAAAACTGAGATATGATTTTGTAGGGACCCCTCTTGTGGCCCTGTAGGTTCAAACAAATCGTTCGCAGGTGCCACAGATTCTGAGTTAGGGCCTGTCAAAGTTTGACAATTTTTAGCACTTGGGGCGCTCAAGGGACGACACCGGTAGGGTATGACCCTGAGCATTCGATCGAGTGGGGGGGGCAAAATAGGAGCATGCATAGGGTAATAATGCCTAACTGGACATGTCGGAGCTGATGGTTCGTCATCGTAGCGAGCAGGAGGTGAAATTGGCCACATGACAACATTCGATTGAGTGAGACTGACGATTTTTTTGCCAACTGAAAAATTGTTGCCCCAATAAAAATGTAGGGCAAATTGAAAAACCGAGATAGGCTTTTGTAGGGACCCCTCTTATGGCCCCGTAGGTTCAAACAGATCATTCGTAGGTGCCACAGATTCTGAGTTAAAGCCAGCCAAAGTTTGACAATTTTTAGCACTTAGGGCGCTCAAGGATGACGCCGGTAGGGTATGACCCTGAGCATTCGATCGAGTGGGGGGGGGGGGGGGGGATAGGAGTATGCATAGGGTAATAATGCCTAACTGGACATGTCAAAGTTGATGGTTCGTCATCGCGATGAGCTGAACGATAAATTGGGCACATGACAACATTCGATTGAGTGAGATTGATGATTTTTTCTCCAACTGAAAAATTGCTTCCCTAATAAAACTGTAGGGAAACTTGAAAAACCGAGATAGGATTTTGTAGGGACCCCTCTCATGGCCTCGTAGGTTCAAATGGATCATTCGCAAGTGGCACGAATTCTGAGTTAAGGCCTGTCAAAGTTTGATAATTTTTAGCACTTAGGGCGCTCAAGGGACGACGCCGGTAGGGTATGACCCTGAGCATTCGATTGAGTGGGGGGGCAAAATAGGAGCATCCATAGGGTAATAATGCCTAATTGGACATGTCAGAGTTGACGATTCGTCATTGCGATGAGCTGAATGAGAAATTGGCCATGCGACAACATTCGATTGAGTGAGACTGACGATTTTTTTGCCAATCGAAAAATTGCTGCCCTAATAAAACCCTGAGCGTTCAACCGAGGTGGTGGGAAAAATAGGAACATGCATAGGGTAATAATGAATTGTATCAAGTATTGTTCATTAAATGAATTGTATTATATTGTTCATTAAATGAATTGTATTGTTCATTAAATGAATTGTACTGTATTGTTGATTAAATGAATTGTATTGTTCATTAAATGAATTGTATTGTATTGTTCATTAAATGAATTATATTGTCCATTATACAAACAACACTTACGATGAAATGAAATGAATTGTATTGTTCATTAAATAACCATTGTTAATTATTGGAATGAAGATTAAAGATTTCCATGATAACACCACGCACAAATGAGAAACAATTTATATGATCGAATATCGACTTCTGTATATATAAAAATATCAAATGATTACAAATGTATGTCCATACACAAATATGGTATAAACGCCAACTGAAACAAAATGTATGTCTATATACAAAATATACATGCCAACTAGACATGTAGGCATCCCAAAACTATCTATGACATCCTAAGTTACTGATGGATCGTCAAAATCGATCCTCTTTGCCACACTGATCGACTTTGAAGGATCATGCACAAGAAAAGCAAACTGCGATTAATATTAGTTATATTATATAATTCACATTCGAAAAGTTAACATAAAAATAAACTATAATTGAACTATTTATGTTTACCTCATCTCCACGTTTTCTCTTTGGCTTTGCAAGACTCTTGATGCATGTCTTCGATAGAGGAGGTATGTTTTGAATATTTTCATACATAACCTACATATGTTCAGAAACATGACATTGATACAAGTTAGCATATAATTGTCACCGATAATAACAAATTATATCTACTAATCACAAAATAAAATAAACACACATCTACTCGAGGCATCTCTTATTCTTCTTCTTCAGGTATACTCGGTGTAGTCATCAAGGATATGAAGCCAATAATTCTCTATATATATACATAACAAGTATATGAAACTATCAGTCTATGTCTAGACGTGTATAATCACTATAAGTTATTTAAACTATTCATTCAATCATATTTGCATTCAATTACCTTTCCCTTGTCTCCAACTGCACTACCAGATCCTAAATCACACTGCCCCGCACTCGTGCTGCTTGTGCCCTACAAGAGTAAAATAAGATATACATGCAAGTTACTACATAATCTAATTAATACCAATATAAATGATGAACATGTATGTACAATAAAATACAAACGACTAGGTGCAATAATTTATGTACCGTCAAGCTATCAAGGCCAAATGAAATGGCCGACAAGGTGCCCTCCTGATTCTATCTCAACTCCTCCTCGATCATCAACTATTAAATAGACCATGTAAATAAAAATTAGTACTTAACATTATCTAGATTATAAATATTCATTTAAAATATAACATGAACTGTGAAAATACAAATCTTACCACTACATCATCAATGTATGATGACGGTGCCTCCTCGCCTTTAGCATGTGAGGATTCCCCAGGGTATCCTCCAGTCTGTGTAATAATATCTGGTGCATCATGCATCTCATGCACCTCATAATCTGCACTATCCGCAGGAGGATCAATGGGCTGTCCAACTGAACCCAAGCATACGTGCCCACACATGACACAATTATGGGGCACACATATGTGTGAAACCGAGGATGACGTGTCAGCACCACCGGATGCACCGCTACCATCAAGAGTAGGCTGAGCTACTGACCCAGCCTGAGAAACCAAAAGGCTACTCAAAGAGTGAATAGCCGATATGGTCCGTGAAGCTGCCTCACAAATGATATCAGGATGCTGCACTACAGGTGGGGGATCAACAGGAGGAGGGGGGACATATGGGCCCTGGACTACTCTGACTACCCCAGGTCTATTTTGGGGCATACCTAAACCTACACCCTCGAAAGGTTGGATGTTAAAGTAGTTAACATGTTTGCGTAAAACAAACTTAGCATACAATTTTTTTATGAAATAGAAGGGGACATCAAGATTGTTGTTGGGTGGTTTGTCGAAAACCATCCACCAACAATCCCAAAAGTTTTTCACAATACCATCATTTGTGCACCATTAAATAGAAAGTTTTTTTTTTTTTTGGATCTATGGGTTGACCAATGCGGGGATTCACAAACAATGAGGCGATAGCGGCTTTGGATATCTTGAGATCCTTGATATCCTTATATGACAAGCCATCTGCATATTTTTCCCTCATATAATCTCGCCACAAAAGGGCAGCATTGTGCTCCTCAGTCATGGTTTCCATACTCTTTATGATCGACGTGAGAGGATCAAACATTGGGTTTAGATGAGGGATCCTATGATATACTTCTGCAATCCCCCTCAATTCATTCAAATTTTGTGCAATCAAATCCTGAATTGAGGGAGGGTTTGGCAAAGGAGGGTTTGGTTGTTGCAGTTGTGGTTGATCAATGTTTTCATTGTTATCCCCCATTTTTAACCTAATTGAATGTAAACAATTAAATTTAGTTATCAAATTTAAACAATTAGGTATTTGATTTAAAAAAACCTAGTTTTCATGAAAAAAACCATATGTTCAATGAAAAATCAAATAAACATTAACAAAAAATACAAAAAATGAATGAAAATGATTGAAAACAATAAAATTGTTACCTTTCAATCTATTTTTTAGCAATTTTTGGCCAAAACACCGGATATCGGGTTTTTATAAAATCGCGTAGCCCGTGAGTTAAAAATGACTCACGGGATGTCACTATCGAAATATATTTGTCTCAGAAAATCAGATATCCAATTTCTATACTTAAATTATTTTAAAATAACATATATAATATATAATATAATATAATATAATAATATATTATTATATTATATAATATATTATTATATTATATAATACGTATTGTATTATATCATAAAATATAATTATATATTATATAATATAATATATAATATAATAATATATTATATAATACGTATTATATAATATATAATATAATATATATAATATAATATAATATAATATATATAATATATTATTATATTATTATATTATTATATTATATAATATATTATTATATTATTATATTATATAATATATTATTACATTATATATATTATATAATATAATAATATATTATATATTATATAATATGTAATATATAATATATTTTTTAATTTAAAATTACAAATAAAAATCGGATATCCGATTTGCATAGGTAATTACCATGCCAAGGTGTACTGACACCCAGGCCAAGCAAAAAGTCAACACAGATTTTCGCGTTTTTAGGCAAGTGAAGAAGGCTATTTTTTTCACATCGCCACTTTTTGGCCCCCCATGATCCTGCACTAACCCGGGTGCAACTTCAACTTCTTTCTTCCTCAAAATACTCTTCATCGCTGTCTTCACACCTTCCTTCTTGATTTTCTTTACTGGTCTATTTGTCTTAGCCTCTTCTCTTCTACAATGTCTTGCAATGTGTCCAGGTTTGTTACAGTTGTAACATCTATCATTTCCTTGACTTGCATTGGTTAGCCCTACGTCCAAACATGTCACATGTATAACATCGACCTATAAAATGACAACTTCTATTTTGATCTATCACAACATGAATTTTGCATTGACTATCT
Source organism: Cryptomeria japonica (assembly GCF_030272615.1). Lineage (NCBI taxonomy): Eukaryota > Viridiplantae > Streptophyta > Pinopsida > Cupressales > Cupressaceae > Cryptomeria > Cryptomeria japonica. Next base: position 554,858,319 of record NC_081407.1, on the reverse strand, counting down.
TTATGACCATAATTATTACAAGTATAACACCACCAGAGAATGATCTAACATTCTAATTCATTCTATTTTTACAAAAAAAATGCTTTGTGACCATTTTTTACAATTAAAACAATAGCCATTAAAAGAAGTGTTTATTTTACTTACCTGTTACTCGACCAATGACTTACCTTTGTCATCTTTCATGGACTTACCAGATTTAGCTTCTTTCATCGAAGATGACCATTCTTTTCTTTTTGTCTTGCTTTGCGAGCTTTCACCTGTTTCAAATCCTAGACCGCTTTTGTTTTCTGGAGACCTTTGCACAACTAACATCTGACCAAGATTACCTAAACTCATTTTAATTTTGTCTTCTTATTTCTTTATCTATTCCAAATCTGATTTGAGTGTAGTGACTTCTTGTTCAAGCTTCTTACATTATTATTTGCATTTCACCATATTGTTTAAGTACTCCTTGGTTTTTTCATCTTTTTCACTCTTGGTCTTTAGATATGCAATAATGTTGTTTGCTTGCTTGATCTCTTCATTAACTTCCTCATGTCTTTCTCGAAATTTTCTAATTTTTCCTCTTAGCTTTGTGATACACTCATTTGCTAATTCAACATTTTATCTCAGATCTCTATCTTCATTCTCAACACTCTCAAGATTTTCAAGAGAAGTCATAAGTTGTCCATTTGTATCTAAATATCTATCCTGATCAAAAGTAGCCCTAGGCGCCATATGTTCAACTTTCCAGATCTCCTTTCAGTTATCAGACTCTTCTAAAGGACCATGCTCTAATACCAATTGTTGAACATCTAGAATACTGAGAGGGGAGGGGTGAATCGGTATTCCTTTAAATTTATTAAAACCTTTAAACAACCATCCGCATAACATAACTAGATTGTAGAAATGAAAAGAACAATAAGCAAAAATAGGGTCCACCACATGACACTGATATTTTATACATGGAAAACCCAAGATGGGAAAAACCACAGAGAGGATTAGCTCTCAATATTATGTAACCAATTATAGAGTACAAAGTGGCTCAGTGTCCAAAGGATAATGACTCACTATTGGGGGATGGCTTACAACCAATATTACAAAAATTGAATTGTTATAATTGCATCTATCATATGCATGAGATACAGTTCCACTGAGGTGCATAATCACTTTCACATTCGCTGTATATAATCACTTTCACATTCGTTGTACATAATCACTTACACATTCGTTGTACATAATCACTTTCACATTTGTTGTGTATACACAAAAATAATTTAAAAGATCATGCTCTAATCATCACTAAGAAACTAATTATATAATGAATAAGTCTTCCCGAAGTCGACTTAGTCGAAGTAAAGGTTAGCCCAAGAATCCTTTTCACGCTACTGCAAAAAATGATCTTATCATATCAAAGATGTCAGCCAAAACACAAAAAGACTTTCTCCATAACTCATGGAATAAACAATATCACTAAAGCTAATATATGTTGATGATATTGAATCAAAAACTTCATATTGTACTAAGTTGGAAGATAGGGTACTTCATTACTGGACCCATAACTATGCTGCAACGAAACATCACCACCAGAAATCTAGGATGTAGATGTTAGATCAGATATACGACATGATCTTTAAGCCTTGCAAGAACATCTGAGGGAGTGAAGTGATGCGAACCCAAAAATGGAATAGGCCAAACCAAAGTGAGTATTGGAGCTTGTAGAACTTGTGCCAGAATGTGCCAGACTCATGTTGCTGGATCACAAAAACATCAATGACAATATTCTAACACTTTTTGTTCACGAGAACGAGTAATAATCGCCATTGATGCCCAACAACTCCAACCACCATTTCTCCATCCCTAGGAGCTACCAAAATGTCTTGAATGCACTTGGACATGGATTCAAGGAAGGAGATAAGCTCCATGCTCATTTAATGTTTGCACACACCTCTTTTATCTCCAGTCCATCCCAGGCTCATAATTTTGTTGATGATCTTATTTTTCCTTGCACTCAAGCTCACGATCCTTAATGCTATGACATGATTGAGTGGTAGACATGCCCTTTTTGGCCTCCTTAGTTGTCCAAGATAAAATTTGATTGAGACTCATATTAGGCATTCCAAAGGGTGTGTGAAGCTAGGGTTTCTAGTTCTTGATGTACCATAGCTTTCTCTTACACCCAACAAATGATGAATACATTGTTAAGCTTCATTGTAAGGGTTCTTCCTAGTCTCTTTGGTAGACATTGTGTTATCTATGCACTCTACAACTATAAACAAGCTTATGCTTTGTATCTATATAAAAGTGGTCATTTTACCTCTTCTCTCATTTAGATATGTTGTGTAAATCACTCTACTTTCATGTCTAAACATGTTTTTGATATTTTGTATGTCTATATGTTGTGTTAAACTACATTTGCAGGTGTGGTTGTGAATTTTTCCTTTTGATTCAACACCCTATCAAACCATAACCTTATATACCTCCTTAGAAGCTAGTGGATGATAGAATTGTGTAAGTTCTTTTGATTATTTTTATTGATGCATTTGGCTATTATAAGTAGGAAGAAACACATTCTAGTCTCGATACATCACCACCCCTTTTCATTTTTTGGATTCTCTCTCTCTCTCTCTCTCTCTCTCTCTCTCTCTCTCTCTCTCTCTCTCTCTCTCTCTCTCTCTCTCTCTCTTCTTCTACAAGCCGATAGAGTAGGGTTCCTCAAGGTTGGGTTGGACTAGAATACTCTACGTCTAGATTAGAAAGGAAGCCGATCTTCTCCGAAAATTCAACCTCACTTTGGCAAAGGTCCCACTTGAGGTTATTTCCACCGTGTCATTGGAATGCTGGACTTGGTTCCAAAAGTGTGCAGTTTCATGTGACAACAAGTAATATTATGAAAATAATTAACATTTTTGGAATGTCAATATACAAGTAAGCTACATCAAACATATGAAATGAAACAACAAAACTCAACCAAAAAAAAACCTTTTAAAATATAATTTTATCTAGAAAAATAGGGGCACCTACCTTTAAAGTTGATTTTTTTCACTAATTTGAATTTTTAAAAAATTACATATTTTTTTTAACCTTAATTACTATTAAATAGTTTATAAAATTATCATTTAAAAAAAATGTATGAACTTAATTATTATAAAATTAAAATTTGCCTTTAATTAAATAAACCTAAAATTTCTTGACAAGATTGTTGAAATATTTTAGAAAGCCCTTTTCATGAGACCACAACTTAGGCCACAATATATGTCATTTGTTCCATAGAGATAACTTGTAATTAAATAGTAAAAAGTAAAACAACAAGAAAGATCAACGTTTTTAGAAAGTCACTGTAGACATAAGCTACATGAACATATTAAAGGAAACAACAAAACTCAATGAAAAAATATTAATTTTAATTTATCTTAGAAAATAGCATCTATCTTTTAAGCTGAAAAATTCTTCCACTAACTTGAGTTTTGAAGAAAAAAAAAATGAAATAATTTTTTTAACATTCATCATTTTTTAAATATATGAATTTAATTATTATAAAATTAAAAATGGCTTGTATAAAATAATGTTAAAATCTCTAGTAAGACTGTTAAAATACTTAGAAAACCTTTTTAATGATACCTCCACATAGATTATAATATATGTTGTTAAGTTTTTGAAATTATCAATATAAGGTAAGCTACATTAGACATATTAAAAAGAAAAAAATCTTTCAAAAATATAATTTTATCAAAAAAAAAAAAAAAGAACAACTATCTTTTAAGTGGAAAGTTTCGGACTTGAATTTTGAAATATAAAATAATAATTTTCTTAACATTACTTATTACTAAACAATTTATAAATTATCAATTTAAAAAAAATATGAACTTAATTATTATCAATTTAAGCACTCGAGTGTTCCCATGTAAAATTTTAATTAGGCCTGCCCTTAGTAATTAAAAAATAGAAAGTAATATAAGTAAAAGAACCAATCTTTTTAAAATTAACTTAAAAAATAAAACATAATTTTTTTTAGATAAATAAAAATTATTTTTTTTTACGAATTTAATTAAAAAATTTCATTTTTTTAAAAAAATTAACTATTATTAAATAACATATAAATTTATCAATTTTTTTAAATTTATATATCTAATTATAAATTTTTTAGAAAGCCCCCTCCATAGAACCACGACCTAATGTTGTTAGCTCCATGCGCACATAACTTGGTAATTAAGCAATAGAAAGGAATACAGTGAAAGCCAATGTACAGGCGGACGTGTCAAAGAAAACAGCAAGAAAATCCTTAAACCCTGTACATCTGCAATCCGATGGAAGCGCAAGGAAGATTGAGCAGGGCTGACGAGTTCATGGATTTACCAGAAGCCCTAATTACTCGGATTTTATGTCATTCGGCTCCGAAAGACATATCTTCTACCTCTAAAACATGTAAGTACTTGAACAAGCTTATCAACTCTCCTGAATTTCAGAAAGTCTACCAAGTGTCTCGCCACAAAAGAGGCTGCATAATCACAGATAACTATGGGTCGGAGTGCCCTGAACCTCTGCTGTACATTTACGACATAATTTCTCTCCAATGGAGTACAATTGCTGTCGCAAAATTATGCCCTTCAATGTTGAACCCCAAAATGGTGTCCGCTTCTGGGGGCCTTATTCTATTCTTGGCTAACAAAAGGAGAAGTTGTGATGATGGGAGGGGGCTGTCGGAGCAGAGGAAAGAGCTAGTGGTTGTGCAGCTCTTCACAAAAGGGACCATCATACTCCCAGACCCTCCCTCTCCAGTGGTTTTGTCGTCTGAGATTGCCAACAATTGTTTAATCGAAATTGTTGTGGACGACATGGGTTCTTCATATAAGGTAATTCTCTTTGCACCTATATTAATGAAAGAAGTGTTTTGGGTTTATGATTCTTGTACACCAGCTTGGAAGCAGGTAACTCTTTCAGATACTGGCTTTCCTCTTAGGGGTCTGAACCGAATTGTGTCCAGAAGAAGTGTTTTGTACAGAGGGGTTCTGTATTGGTTGATTGTTGGTCTGACGGGTGCCTCTTACTTGATTTTTTATGATACCCAATGCGATGCCCTGCGTAGACCAATTCTTTGTTTTTCTAGGGCTGAAACATCTAGCCTGTGTGGAATCGCTGTCTGTGGTGGTAAGGTAATTAGGGTTTCCAAATACAGCAGAGGGGAATCGGGGCTTTCGGTCTCACAGCTCAATGAGGAGAATTGTGATGATTGGGAACCCCTGTTTGAATCTAGTGTGCCCAACATTGGGTGCGATGTGTTTTGTGAGACTGGACTTGGGATGGCTGTTTGCAGCAGTGCAGAGGAGGAAAATATGTTTTGGATGCTGTGTTTGGTTTCTAAGGAAAAGGAAATATATGGACATAAGATGCTTGGAAGGCACATGTGGCTTTTTGCTTGCAATCGGAGAGATGGAAATTGGCAACAACTCAGTCCTTGCACTACTGGTGAATGTGATGACAAGTATCACTCTGGTGTCACAAACGGAATTTTTCACCGCCCACTTTCACAAGCTAAGTGGATGAACTTCAAATTCAGTGGACCTATTGGACCTATTTGATCTATTACAGAGCTCCATATTTGAGAAGATTGGCACTAGTTTCCAGAATTGTTGGCTAATTTTCCCTCTTCACTGAGAACAAGCTAAAAATAAATAGTACAGATTGGTTTTCACGAAATAGTTTGGGATGTTCATTGTTTGAGATTGTCAAATAATTTGTGCACATCGATTTTTTTTAAGAAAACCCACTAATTGGCGAGATTAGTTTCTTAGACAACTGGTAGAATTTACCTAATTAAGCAACCTTGGTCCATTCTAGTGCTTCCGGGCTTTGACATGTGTGGAAAGGCTCCAATATTTTGAGTATTGGAATTTTCTAGTCTTGAAATGGGAGAATTTGATTTGTCGAAACAATGAGATTGTATATCTAACTCTTGCTGACTTTATGGTGTCATCGTGGGCTTTGTTCATTGTTTGTTTTTAGTTTCCTAATGCAATGGAAATGATGTACTTGTAACGTAAAGTTTCATTTTATTACATTTTTGTATAGCTGCTTTCCATTTAAGTGTTTATAATTGAATATTTTCAGCTGTAGAACTTGGGTTTCTTAAAGCAACGGCTGGTTTTCTTAAAGCAACGGCTTCTTCTCTGATAGTGAAAGTCAGTATCATTGATAAAGAAGTAGAACTATGCAGTTAGATTCAGAAATTCGTCAGGAATGCAAACTACACATTGCAACTTTGGTTCTGTTTCCTGTCTACTACCTTGTTGGAATTTTTTTAAAACTATAACTTATCATTTTGAAGAAAATATGTTTTGGAATGATATGAATTATTTAGAAGATATTTTTTTTTATAAGTAGAAGACTGATATTCTTTTTCAGCAATGAACAAAGCTGGAAACATCATTTTGATGAGAAAATATTACTCTTGATGTTTTTGGTCATCATTTATTTTTGTAAATGAGCATTTCATCTAGTACATAGCTCTTTTATCTTGAAAGCTTCAGCAAAACTTTGAAAACTTTGTTTATAGTAATGTAATTTAAAAAATTTCTATACTGTTCAATAGATTCCACTTTCAATTTTTGAAGTTGTTTTGTGAGAAAATAGCTATTCAGCCAATAACAAGCATCTATTGTAATGATTAATAATATATGAAAGATATTGATATCTTGATACATTCTAGAGTCTGGATAGCCAACTTCAATTACAATAGTCTATTTGTTTACCATATTACCATATTAATTAGCAATAGAATAATAAGAATATCATGTATACTTGAAAGGAATAGACATTAAAAAATTTGGTAATTTGGCCCGGTTTTATCTTTTCTGAGTATATGTAGGGCCCTGTGCTTGTTATGTATAGTTTTTGTGATGAGTACCAGAGTGATCACCGTCACAAGAAATTTATTACCGGAATCATTTATTATTGATGAATGGATCATTAACTAACCACCTTACTTTTCGAATGCTCACTCATAAATGAATGCCATTACAAAGCTTTTTTGAGAATGCTAGTCCATGATGATTCAGGTAGACTGCCAATTTTTTTTTATTAATCTGATGATTAATCATGGATTTGAGTGTAAAAATAATTATAAATAAATTTGAGGTGTAATGACAGGTTTTTATTGTCAATATATTATTTAATGTATACAGTTTTTGGATTTGATTGTGTAAATTTTTTTTTAATTATCAATTTTTTGATTCAGAGCTCTCTTGCATCTTGATGATGAATCACAGAGTGTGATTCAAAATGTTGATGATTAAAAAAAAATTTATACAATCAAATCCAGAAACTGTGTACATTATTTAAACAGATTGTGGAAATCTAATAGCTTTAAACATATTACTTTTTAAAATTCATTGTGAGAGAAACTTTTATTACCATAATCTTATGAACTTTTTTCCCACCTTAATCTTGAAGGGGAAGATTTCGTGATTATTAATGGTTGTATCTTATCTCTTTTCGTTGGGGAATTGATTTCCCACTAGTCTGACTCTGTCTCTCCAATTAGATCAACTGGCCCTCAAAATATGCCTTAAGAATTTGGTCACTATAGTTGGCTGGGTCATGCCTGTTAGGAAGTGGCATGCACTAGGATAAAGGTTTGGAATTTTGCTCCTGCTGGACTTAATGCCTCGTTAGGGAAGGCCCTCACTGTAAGAGGAAAGGCTGTAACGGATAAAAAGAAGAGCGTGCAAAGCATGCTATTGCATTTGTACTCTAGCTGCTTAAATGAAAATTTGCAAGATCCTCCCATGTACAGTTAGGTACGCATTTAGGAATTGATGTTAGAAATATTCTAATGGAAACATTGGGCAGTAACTTGAAGGAAGCACATGAAGCCTGTTTCCTTTTCAGAGGATTTAATTTTGATGCACTTTGTTTTTATACATATTAGTTGACATATGTCGGTGACACTCCAAAAATAAAATAAAGAATAAACATCTCAATAACATGCTCTGGATATTTTCTTTAGTTTGTAGTTAGAACCATTGTTTTGAAGAGTTATGTATTTTTGGCCATGTTAATGAATTGTTTGTCCACATGTATTTTTTGTTGTTTATAATTAGGGCCTGGCGGATTTCAATTGTCTTGGGCAACATTGGAATCCGCCTAAGGGGGCCAGCTCCTTCTCCAATATATAGGGCCAGGCCCTATACCTTTCGGCTCTCCAAAAGGTCCCCACGCTACACCTTGGTAGGGCCGACCCTATCCTCTACACACAAAAGAAATTAAATAAATTAAAGAAATTAAAAGGATCAAGCCGACTTGATTAGGAGTGTTTGTTCTCCTATAAATAAAGACATATACCTCTCACAATATCATTCAATGCAGTTTTCAAGTAAATGCGAAATATATCCTTCTTGGGTAGCGAACTCCTTTGCAAGCGGCAGATCACAGCGAACTTCATTCATAGGCAGCAGATTATCAGTTAGGTCACAACGAACTCCATGTATGTGCAGATCTAATTGATGATCACAGCGAACTCCATGTATGTGCAGATCTAATTGATGATCACAACGAACTCCATGTATGTGCAGCAGATCTAATTGGTGATCACAGCGAACTTCATTAAGACAGCAAGTTATCATCAAAGACAGGGATCTCCATTGAAGGCTCAAGCAAAGGACTGCGAACTAGTTGAAAGGTGCATGCACATCAAGACAAGTTAGAAGGACTGTAAATCATGATCATTGTCAACAAACTAGCTGTGTAGTCTTCTATATCATCTTCCTTGTGACTTCAACTTCTATACTCCAGATAAGTGTGTAATTGTCAATTGAATCTAAAACCATAATCAGATCTGAGGATCTTTTCTGGCTGGGTTTTTCCTCCTAGGAGGTTTTCCCAAGGTAACTTTGTCTTGTCTCTTTTGCATTCATTTCTTACTATGCTTAAATCTGAAAACCAATAAATCTAATTAACCTAGTTAGAAACAAATTCTGATTTTCTGAGTTTCATCTAATCTGAAAGTACTAAAATTAACATTTTTAAGAGAAATTTCATCTAATTATCTTCTGTTGAGAGGTTTGAAACATTAGAATATAAATTTCATTGGAGAGTTGTAATCAGACATGGTAAAATGTTGTTGTTTTCTGTTTTTTTTTTGACGTTCATATTTTTAAAAGTTCAATTTTATTGGGTTTTAGTGATATATTGTATGGAGATTAGAATCATTTAGATTGGGTTTTCGAGAGGGTGAGAATTTTAGGATTTGTTTAGAGTAGGTTTCATGAAGTAGAAAACAAATATGCTACAGAATTAATTTGAATCTTTTTTTGAATAATAGTAGCTTTCATCTTCTAGTTTAAAGATTTAAGACAATGTATTTGGGATGGGATTAGAAATTGTTCCACTAGCTTATCTGTCACTTGTCAATCATTTGAAGTTTTTAAATTCTCACCAATGTTTTATTGTTTTTCTTATATTTATTCTGTTGGATTGAATATGTAAAATAATAAAATTCATGTGACCACCAGCATTCATAAATTTTAGAACCTAAACTTTTAAAACTGCACAACCAAATTTATAGAAATATTCTTAAAAAATTGGAACCGAATTTTTTTTGAGAAACCCCATTCATAAGACCCCACTATTAATTCATTTATCTGAATGCCTTATTGAATTCAGATTAAATGTACTCTGAGCTAGCTATATACGTGTTGGAAAATTATTGAAAAATTAGGCAAATGGTATCTTTTCAGCGTAGTTGATTTCAGTTTCACTTTGCCGATA